>NW_004955410.1:36060888-36191327 GCF_000276665.1 Chinchilla lanigera
GAAGGGAAGGGAAAGAGAGAGAAAATGCAGGCGCATGGCAGACATAGCCAGTGGCAGCCAGGAGCAGCATTAGATGTCAGTTCCTCACCCCTCTCCTATTCTTTAGATACCTCAAGGAGCAAACAAGGAAGGAGGAAGGTCCCTATGGATACCATAGAAAAGGATCCAGGGGGTCAGAGGATTTTTAGGGGTTCCAGCCACTATCTGCTTCTGTTTCCCAGGTTTTGGAACATTGTTCGGGAGCCTTCCCACCAGAATGTCACCAGAGCTGTAAGAACTGCAGCCCACCCTGGGGCTCATCTTCACAGGGCACTGCTGGAAAAGGGGCCACAAGGACAGCCAAGCTGGTGTGTGGGGCTTGAGGGAGGGGGCAGAGGAGAGGGTCCCTGCCCTGTGTCCTGCAGCAGATGGGATCAGATGCCCTCACAGAGCCGAGACCCCACGTGTCACAAGGACATGATCAGTAGGCAGCACAGGAGGCCTCTCACAAGCCCCCAACTCTCCCAGGAAATTCTGGATCTTGGTCTCAGTAACATTGGCCTGTGATCTGCCCGATGCCCACCCGTGTACTTTCAGTGCCCTCTGTCCCCTCTGATCCCAGGCCTCAAACAGCAAGGCTGCCCTGTGTTTTATATTGGCCAGGGCCTTGTCCCATGCTCCATAACATTTTCTGTTACCATAGTTACCACAGTCCCTCCACCGGCTGCCACCAGGCCAGAGCCCAGCCTTGCCTCCCTGGAGCTGCCCACCTCCTCCCCCCACCCTCAGGGAGACCTTGCTAGCTTTTCCTCAGTTCCATTCAGGCACAAAACCCTTTGTTCATCACAGCATTTTTGTCTCTATCACCTCCAATCTGCCGGGACAAAGCCAAACTTGCCTTGGGTTGCTATAGCAACTCCGATCCTAGCCATCTATGTGCTTTGACCCTAGAGCTAAGGGACCAGGGTCTGTGCTCATAAATCTTTGGGGTGAGGGAAGCACCAACAAGACTAGTGGGCATGCTGGACAGGGAGGTGCCATTTGGGTGGCAGGGCACCTGCCCTGTCAGAGCCGCATTTACTTCCTCTGCAATACACAATAGGAGGAAGCAAGTGAGAAGCAGACATCTCTCAAGTCACCCCATTTTATCTGCCACTGGCTCAGCCCAGGCCATCAGCTTCTCTATCCTGAACTCAGCCAGTGCCAGACAGAACCAGGGAAGGCAGATGCAACCTCCTTGTTAGTTGCCCTGATGGGACATGGCCCCCACACTATCTCCACCCACAGCCAGAAACTATTCTGTAACCAGGAAATGGGTTGTATCAGTCTCCGCTCAATATCCATCGGGACTGCCTTCTGCCCTTGAGTCTTCTGCTGGGCTCTCTTCGATGCCACCTACACCTCATGCCTGGCCCCAGACCTTGCCCTCCCTCCACAATCATATCCTTCTGAGCTTCCTGTCATTCCCCTACTGTAACAGAAAGGTCCTTCTTCCACTCCAGTCAGAAGCCTATCCCCAGCCTGGTTCATATAAATAGAAGGCAAGAGAAAATTCCAGATCAAGAGAAAAGTCCAGATCATTTTAAGGCCTGGGGCAGCGGTAGGCATGGTCTTATTATGGACTTTCCCTGCCTTCCCATGGGGATGGGCAGAACATGGTTGCCCAAAGCTGAGTCAGGTCAACATGGTACCAAGCAGGAAAGTTTGCAGAAGCACCTGTGGAAGGACATGCTGGATCCCATCTGATCACAGCAGGAGGCCAGCTGAATGTGCCCCTTGGTCCACTGGACATCTTTCCCTCCATCCCCCCCACCCAGGCATGGACAGCAGGGAGCAAATTCCTAAGCATCACTAAAAAGCCCAGACCCATAGTTGCCATAGCAACCTGCTCCAGGGGGTTGCACCAGACTGCCCTGAGGGAGATGGGGAGCCCTGGACAGAACAGAGGAGCATGAGTTGTGGCCTAGGGCAGACCCAACTGCCTTTCAGTTCCTCAAAGAAGCCAGACCCAAGGCTCTGTCTGAGATGTCACCGGGGGTGGCAAGGGAAGCCCAACCTGGTTTCTTCGCATCCCTCCTCACCCAGGCTGTTCAATAAACCAAGTCCATCAGGAAAGAGGGATCTGGGATTCTTCCAGGTCTGGAGGAATAAAGGAGCTGGGGACCATGACCACCAAAAGTTCTTTCCAGGTTTTAGAGGTGAGCTTATAGGCTTCTGCCAAGGGCTCTCTGTCTCCTCTCCCTCTCCCTCTCTCCCTCTCCCTTTCTCTTTCTCTCTCCCCCTCCATCGTTCCCCTTCCTGTTTTGATTATACAATATTAAACATCTGGATGGGGTTTCAGCATCCACCTGCTGAATCTAGACTAATTCTACTTCCAAAAGACTAGAGAAGGAGATTGAAATGAGTGCCCCATTGGGCCAGGATGTTTTCCTACATTAATCATAAAAATGTGTTTGGCATCCTGAACCACAGCAGAAACTCAAAGTTAAACCTAGTCTGACTTAGCCAGCACACATGGTACCCCCCGGCCCCACAGCTTTGGACAAAACCACAGCTCACAGCTCTGAATCATGAAAATCAGAAAGCTCAGCAAGCCTCAGCAGCAAACACAATCCAAAAGAAAACAGATTCCTTTTTGGTTCTTTAAATGATCTGTTTTCTGCAACCCTGGCTGCTCAAGAGGCTAAGGCAGGATTGAAAGTTAGAGTCCAGCTTGGGCAACTTAGCAAGACACTGTCTCAGAATAAAATTTTAAAAGGGATGAGGATGTAGCTCAGCGGTAGAGCACTTGCTGGCATGCACAAGGCCCTGGGTTCAGTGCTGAGAAATAAATCTGTTTTCTTCTTTTCTCCCTTCCCTGACTATAGCACCTTCATTCTAAACATTTATGATGTCATGATTCATTAACATTCCTCCCAGAGCATCTTTAATAAATATGCTGGAGTGGGGGGAGCCTCTGCTTGACTATTAAATTTATAAGACATATAATCCTCCTAATTGAGTTGAATTTCACCCTGTGCATTAGATTAGAAGAAAGAGAGAAAGGGTGGGAAAGGGAGAGAGGCCCAGGAGCTGCTGCAGAGCTTGGCCCTGGTTAAACTCTAGCAGTTGTAAGCTCTGCTCCTCAGGACATTCAGTCTGACAGAGCCTGTGGGACCTAAGCCAGGTGGCCGGGCTAGTGGAGAAAGGACTGCCTTCCGCCCTCATCCCCACTGCCTCACCATTCACAGCGCAGATGGAGAGGTGAGGTCCCAGCAGCCAGAGCAATCCCAGGAGCCTGGCCTTGCAAGCCCTAGCCCTGAAGGGAGGCAGCCCAACCCTGGACCAAGCCACCTGTGCCAGAGCCACTCCTGGACACATATTCATCACAATTCTTCCCACCCATGCCCCTTGAGCTTCTGTAGCCCTGGGTCACAGTATTTTATGACGGCACTTACCCAGTCTTCCACAGATGTAAGGTCGCCTTCCTGACCACTTAAGGAATGTCTTTGCCCATCACACACTCTTCCGGCTGCCTGTGTCACCTACTCTCCCTAGGACAGTCACGTGCTACATCACCACACTTACTTACTCTCCCAGTATTTACTGGGTCCCCCTGAGCCAGTCATCATTCTAATCTTTGAGGAACACCAGAGTGGCCGAGCCATGTGCTCTCCTGGGGTGAAGAAGATGCTGAACTATTACTCCAGGCCTGGGGTCACAGGCCCTCTTCTCCTAACTGAGGGCCAGGGGAGGAGTGACACTTGGCTGGCTGATGTCCTGGAGAGGGGACTCGGGGAAGAACCAGCCACTGCCCAGGAGCGAAGTCCTCACTGTGTGGATGCAGACAGTTTCTCACTGCATCCTCTTGACAGCACAGCAGACATAAAAAAGAGGAGCCGTGACCCTTACCCACCGCAGCCTCCATTCTTGTTGCCTGAGAATGATGTAAGACGGGCAATCGAAAACTACAGTGAACGTTTAAGTTTTTTTAATTTATTACAATAAAAAACATGTTGCCATTAGCCCCTCTCAAAATACTGTCCCTTACCTCAGACACACTTATCCCATCATTCTTGCCACTTTCTGAAGCAGTTCTGGAAGTCTTCTTTCATGTCGTTAGTTGCATGGTTATGGCTACTTCAATGTTCTCAACTGATTCAAAACATTTACCGTTCATAATCATTTTGACTTTAGGGAAGAGCCAGAAATTGCGTGGTGTCAGACCAGTGAATAAGGTGGATGAGGACACACTGCAGTGTTTTCACAAGCCCGCCTTTCCATTGGATGGCGCTCAGCAGCAGCTTTCACTGTATGTTTTATCACACATGGTCCAAGTGCTCACAGCAGAAGACTTGCAGAACTACTTCAAAAAATGGCAAAAATGGTAGGATAAGTGTGTTCACAGCAAGAGGGAGTATTCTGAGGGGGATTGATGATAATGGTTCTTTTACTGTAATAATTATTTTTAATTTGAACATTCACCATATATTTTGATCGCACTTTGTAAAATAGGAAGAAGTAAATATTCACACTGGTGGAAACCCCTCCTTTTCAGAGCCCAGAGCAAGAGTATAACCCACAATACAAATAAAGGCCCCTGGCCAAAAGACGCCCTTTTCTTGTCCCTGCCCAGCCTTTTCCACACTGAGGGCCTTTGCACACGCCTGTGTGCAGACACATGAGTCCAAGCACTTACCACCCTCCCCTCGGAACAGTGGTCCCTGGGAGCACACATCAGCTGCTGGGTGTCACCGAAGGCGGACTGTACCTGGTTGGCGAATTCTGGCGTCTTAGGTACATGGAACGCAGCTGGAAAAAGCCTGCTCTGTGGAGAGGGTAATGGTGCTAAGAGGCGTGGAGAGCAGGGGCCCGGCTGTCTGGCTCTAAGGGCAGGGCTGATGGGGACAGCAAGTGCTGGAGGAATTCCAAGCAAAGGGTCAAGAGCGGGGAGGAGGCTTCCAGGTGGATGGAGAACTGAGTGAAGTGTTCTGAGGAGCAGGACCTACCTGGAGAGACAAAGGGCATAGAGACCAAGGGAAAGGCCTTAGCCAGATGACACGAGTCCATGCTGGGAGTTAAGTTATGTCCTACACAAGGACATATCCCAGGCAGAGCACTAGTGCAAAGCAGAAAAAGCAGGGATCTTCTTATGTCTTCCTGTGCTAGAGGAGATGCTCTGACCTGGTCAAGAGACAGCCTTGTTACCTGTACCCTCCTGCGACTTTGGTAAGCCTGAGGCTGCTCTTTGGCAATTGATGGGATTGCCTGTGCTGGCTTTCATGGTAGTGTGAGCATCAACAGCCCCGGCTCCTTCCATGAAGAAGAAAAGCAGAACAGTACCCTAATCCCAAATGGAAAAACAAATGTTTTTTAAAAGGAGGTACATTGAGGAGACAGACAAGGGCTAGCTAGCTGCCTCTGCTCCCAAGGAAGAGGGACTCCTCCCAGTCCAGGCCAATGCTCCTGAGTTCAGGAGGGACTGAGGGACTAGAGAAACCAGGGACTGGAGAAACTAGCGCCCTCTAGGGGTGAGGCTGAGTGAGTGCAGGAAGATCTGGGCTTGGCGGAAGCGGATGAAGCCTAAGGAAAATGCTGGTTTCTCAACACTGGTCTGATCTTGTCTGGGACCTGCTGCCTACAAGAAGCGAGATCCATGCTCGTGAAGCTGAGGTTTGTCTGTTCAAGGCATGCGAAGACTGATACATTTTTCCCCACACACACACTCGCCTGTAATACCCACCTGGAGGCGGACTAGATGAAAAGTAGGCTCAGCAGTATGATCATAGCAATGCTTTGTAAATGAGACTGAAAGAACCTAGAAGGAAACAGATCCACACGTTTACCATGGCTATCTCTAAGTTATGGAACTGTGGGTGATTTGTTAATTTTCTATGAAAAAGTGTGTGTACCCTCACTGTCAATCCTTGTCCTTGATTACCTTAGCATTCTTAAGAGTCTGCAGGCTTTTGATGCATTTGAAGTGACCAGTCTGGAAGCACATAATCAATTGCTTCTTACAAGACAGTAAGGAAAGGGAGACCATAGGCTGCAATCACAGAAACAGCTCTGGGCAAACCCTCTGGAGACAGAAAGCTAATGGGTAGAATGAGGGTCAGTGGTCAATGCCCTTGTAGCCGTGCCCAGCTCTCTCTTCCAAGAGCTTGCAGGCAGAAATAACACCAAGAAAGGAAATCTTTGCCCAGACTGGGTAAGAGCCACAGACACTAAGAATGCAAAGTAACAGTCTTAAATTCTGCTTGACAAGATGACCCTCTGTCCAAAATGGGACTCTGATGTACTGGGGGGCAGGGAGTTTGCAGAAGCAAAGAAGCATGTGTGGAGGACTGGGATGCATGCAGACAAAGTGATGTGCCCTGGAAAGTGGGGCAAAGTGGGAAGGCCTGTGGCACAGCTAAGCCTTCCTCAAGTTCACCCATCAGGAATGAGCTCATCCGAGTCTGGCTTCTTCTGGCATCTGGCAAAGACACCCAGGCCTCCTGCACTTCCTCTGGCTGTGCATCTGTTATGTTTGCTGATGTTCTCTGGGAATTGGATTTTGGACTCCTGAGCTAGAAAGGACAAGGATAACAGGATTACAGCACTTCCTGCCCCTTCAACACACAGAGAATCACAACAGGAAAGAGAGCGCTCTAAGAAGCTGTCTCTGAGCACTAGAGTCCCCTTCACTCAGAGACACATCACAGGGACATGTAAGCTGCCACCTTCAAAAGCTGTGGCCTCTGTAGGCACCCTGCAGGGCTCCTGGCTCCTCTTGGCAGCACCTCCCTCATCTTCCAGCTCCCAAAAAGCAGCTTCAAGACACAGTTGTGTGGAGGCGGGGTGCAGGCTCAGGGATAAAGTCAGAATTCCCTCTCACCATCTACACCAATGGGGCCACAGGCTGACCTGACCTGGATTAGGTCACCTACCCACCAGCTTACAATATCCCCACCACCACCACCAGAGGTCACCTGGGTGGTATAAGTCTTTGCATGCAGTCATTTGACAGCTTTTTATGGATATCTAGTGTTGGGGCACCAAACAGACATGCCCACTGCCATGTCTAGGGGCCTCCATTCTCAGTGGAAAACAGAAAAAAAGTATAAGGGCAAAAGGAAATGAAATCTTACCTCCCACAACTGTTAAGTTTAGCCTATCCCAGAGATCAGTCTTTGGACTTCTTTTCTTCTCATCTCCCTTTCCTTTGTCTATACTAACTGACAACTCCCACATGAAAGGAAGCATCTTTTTCTTCATTAGCCTGAGCATCTTCTCTGAATTCAAACTCACATTCAAATACCTGCTTAGCACCCCCATGTGGATATATATCTGTCTGTATATGTTTTAATCAGCTTTCTGTCTCTGTGACAAAACACCAGAGATGATTTATAAAGAAAAAAGACTTATTTTGGCACACAGATTCAAAGGTTTCTGCCTGTGGTTAGTTGGCCAGTTGCTTTTGGGTAGGTGGTGAGTCAGTATATCAGGGTGGGAGCACATAGCAGAGGAAAGTGCTCTCCCCAGGCAGCAAGGAAGGAAACGAGAAGAAGAGGAAGGCTCTGGGATCCCAAGTGTCCTCTTTAAGGGCACCACCAATGACATAACTTCCACTTGTTCCCTTCCTTTAAAGCATCCACCACCCCCGAGAACCAAGCCTTTAAAAATGGGCCTTTGAGGGTTCAAAATTTTGTATACATATACACACACTTAGGAGAAGGCTTACTTATATATGTCTATAAGTAAAATGCAATATATACATTTAAGACATATTGGGACATGGAAAAAAATAAAATGTATATATATATACATACATATATATATTTGAACATATAGCATATTCAAAGCTGAACTCCTAATCTTCCCCTCCCTGGTTTAATCCTAAATTTGCTCCCCACATAAACTCCCCTTCTCAGCTAATGGCGACACAAGCCTTCTTGTTGCCCAGACTAAAAGCCCTGAAGTTGTCTTTGACTACTCTCTTTTTCTCATATCCCAATCCCATCTGTGAAGAAATCCCATTCATTCTATCTACAGAATGCAGCCAGTTGTTTCCCCACCATCACTAGGATTCTACAGGCATCTAGGAGCCAACACACACACACACACACACACACACACCCCTCTCATATGGGCCATTGTGATGGCCTCACAAATGGTCTCTGCATCCACTCTGCCCCTACAGTCAGTTTTAGTAGGTGTCACATCTCAGGAATTGCCCAGGTATAGACAATCGCTTGCAGGTGGTCAGGCAAACTTATAGGGTTAGAGACCTAACACTAAATCCATCCCGAAGGGCAGAAATGGGCCCTGGACAAAGTTCTCCTGTCTAGTGCTTCCTGCTCTGGGGGAAGCTCTGTATCACGGCGACAAAGATCTCCCGCAGAAGTCCAAGCGATGGTGAGCAGATGGGAGGCTCAAAGGGAAAGATGGTCCAGCAGTGGGCACTTGCTAGGGGTCTGCTCCACAAGCAGGAAAACAGCTTGCAGAGGACAAGGCAGCCTGGACACTCTACTCGAGGAATGCGCAGGGTTCTTGTTCTCAATTTGCCCTGACCCCAAAGGAAACCCAAGACTCTCCTCTCAGCTACTGTCCCAAGGGTCAGTGATCTAGAATGAGACCAAAGATGCAATCAGGCTGAGGTGATGGAAAAGATATGATGCAGAAAGTCTTCTAAGATGGACACCTGAAACCAACTGCTGCCTCTTGGAGATGAAAAGGTCAGGACCACTTGGCCTCTTTTTTACTCATACTTGTGATCCTTCTGCATTGGCTTTGCTCAGCGCTGGGGTTACAGACATGCAACGCTGTGCCCAGCTCAAGTGCATCATTTTGTCTCTCAGCCTTTCAAGAGGGCTGGGTAGTAAAATGGGTGTAGGACTTCTCTCAATCCCTTTTACCATTTCCCACTTCCTAAGAAAACTAGACAAGAACCAGTGTGAGGCTAAGGGAAAAGAGGCCATCTCTATGCCAGTAACAATAAGCATATTTGTGGCTTATATAATCGATACATATCTCCCCACAGAATCAAGCAGGGAGAACACAGATTGGCTAGCTGCTCTCTGGAGTTACAGCTAATGTTTGCAATGGAAGGCATGGCCTGCTTAACTACGTAATTAGAAAACTGGACAATAGGGAATGGGTCTGCAGTCTGTTATTGTCTGAGAGTCAATGCACAACCATTTGCCTTGGTTTAAACACCCCTCTGAAGCCCCAGAGCAAATATACAAGCAGGCTAAATCACAGCCCCTAGGATTCTGACTGTGTTAGAAGGGGCCTCTCACACCCACTCTCCACACCATGCAGAGCAAATTCTGTCTCATTTGCTCCTACTCAGCTCTGAGGTCCACCTCCTCCCTGCCCCCTACCCATCCTACTGTCTCCGCTTGATGCTTCTTAGACTGTCTGGAGCTGCAGCATGTGGCCAACATCATCTCACCCAGAAACTGCCTAAAAATCTTCATACCATGCACTTCCCAGAGAGGAAGTGTGTGGAGGGTTTTGGATCCGGTGGTTACTGGTTCTGTTTCGTCCTGAATCCCTACCCAAGAGAGTTCCCTTTAACTTGGAGATGTCTGCTTAACACCTACCTTGATTGGCAATTCATCAGTCAAGCCTGGCAAATCCTCATATTGGAAAACTTTGGATGAAGCCACATTCTGCCTGGTAGGGGATAGGAACCCCACAGAGTGGGGCTCAGGAGGGCAAAGCCTGTCCCCCAGCAGTACCTTACTTCTGGAAAAGCTAACTTCTGAAGACAACTGTCATTATTTGCCCAGAGCATTGCAGCACTTACGATATACATGTATGTTTATAGATGCGTTTTTGTGCATGTAGGATGTGTTTTTGTGCACTAATGGGGAAAAGGGCTGGGCATTATTTTAAGTATGATTACATCCTTTAATGTAATCATACTGCATTGGGAGGTATCCAGTTTGCAAACAATTATGAAATCAAAGTCTACACATAGACTTGGCCCAGGACAGAAGTCACCAAAATGGGAGGAAATAGCCTTGCTAGGTACCCAAGATTTATCCTGTGTGACAACACTGGAAGGCAGGAAAAGCCTTGATATTTTCCAGATCAAAAGAAACCTCTTCTGGACAAACAAGAGGGTTCTAATCAGATGTCCACTTGAGAACAATCTTTGTATTAGTTCATAAGTTTTATTTATTGTTGTTTAGAAGTGTGTACAGACTTGAGAAAATAGCAGTTCCTGTGCCCTGGACCCATTTCTTTCTTCCTTTTCAATAATTGTTGGCACTTTGTATCTATGCTTAGAAAGTGGAAATGTGACAAGAACCTTGCCTCCACTATCTTCAGTCTTCAAACATATTGGCCAAAACTTTTATTTTTAAGTATTCAAACCAGATCTTGGACACCACATAGATTCTCCCTTACACAATGAATGAATTCACTTCAATTTTCAGCATTGTGTCAGATGACATTCCTGAAAGGCTTCCAATCACCAAACACTTAGGAATGAGGGATAAAATAAAACAAACATCCTCTAAATGCATGGCTGATCTCATAAGAAAGCAAGGAAAATCCCAAAGAGCCAGACAGAAAAGAAGAAGCTGAAAAACAGAGTGGTAAGTGTGCCACTCTCAGAGCCTGGTTGGTCTCAGTTTTAAAAAAATAAAGAGATCTAAAGATGTAGCTCAACAGTACAGTACTTGCTTAGCACGCGTGAGGCCCTGGGTTCAACTTTCAACATCACAAAATAATTACAATAAAAATAAAGCTTGTGTTTGAACAGCCCAATAACAAGAGACAAAGACTTAAACACAGATGAAATGCAGAGTAATACCTGAAATATCATGCTCATTCATATTTACTGTCCCCAGGTAAGTAGACAAAAGTCTACCCACTGTCAAAGGAAGTGGCACAGAAGCCCATCCAACTGGGCTGAGACTTGAGAGAGAGAGAGAGAGAGAGAGAGAGAATTTTTTTTAAAACTGCAGAGTTCATAACCATGGGCCTGTCCTACACTACACTGTCTCCGACCCTCCCAATTAAGAAAGTCACATGAAAATGACCTCTGCTGCTCATGTCTTAAGCACAGGACAGAAACAAATGTAAACTACCTCTATACAGTAGCACTCCTGTAAATGTGGCATACAGCCCCACAGGTACAGCTCCACTGAATCAAAGCTGGCAGGCCCCGGTTACAAACAGGAAAAAAGACAGCGTGAACAAGATTCATCAGAAGAACAAACAATAGGATCTGACCCACCGGGTGTTTAGTTAATAGAATTATTCAATACATACCATAAAATCAAAAATTCAAGTTCATTTATAATATAAGAGAACAGGTCAAAACAAGAAGTGAACAAAATAATGAAAAAGAATGACATAGGATTTCTCTCAAGAAATGTTATTAAATTTTAAAATGGAATGAAAGCTATTGTTTCTAGTAAGTTTACAAGATAGCTCAATAGAGCTCCTCCTAAAAGGAGAAAATGCTAGATAATTTCTTTGAATTTACTTTAAAAACCTCAAAGAGTTGCCAACGAGGGAATTATCAGTCAAAATCTATGTGATGGAAGAAATCAAGAGTGCTGGGGCTCAGGGTGTATCTCAGAAACCCTGGGTTCAACTCCAGCACTACACACACACACACACACACACACACACACACACACACACACACACAGAGCAAAGCCCTAGAACTCAAAATAAGCAGAAATAGAAACAGACTCACTAACGCATATGTTGAAATTATACTGTTAGGTTACTTTTTTAAAATAAATTATTAGAATTGAAACTGCGGTGGATGGATTTAACAGTACTTTAGACAATGTAAAGAGAGAATTCATCAAGTGGATGATACACGAGAACAATGCAATCCATGGGGAAAAATGGGCTAGAGATATGAACAGTTTACCAAAAAGCAGATGTGGAAAGGCTTCAGGCTTCTAGAGGATATACAGTAGTTTGAAAAATATCACTTGTACTCTTACAATCAAAAATCACAAGCAATCTGAAACTGGTACTCTTTTGATTTGAGCCCACCAAGTAACCTGAAATCCAGGGAGTTGCCACCTCCACGAAGAGGTGGGACATGAGCTGGAGCAGACAGCATAAATACTGGTAAGAATTCCACCCATGTGTTAACAGTAGTGCTAAAGGCCAAGTAGAAACTAGTATGGAAATAAAAGCCCTGGAGCCTGCAGATCCAAGGGAGATCTACAACCCGGCACACACTTCTCTGCAGCTCTCCCTTCACTATGTACACACAGGAAATGCTGGGAGCAAGGGAAAAATCCCAAGGGAGCTTAGCTTAGGGTGCAAGCCTGGAGCAGGGGGATTCTAACAAGAGAATTCATTCATAAAATATGTTCCAGGACCACAGTGAAATAAAACTAGAAATAGGTAACACAGAGACATTTAGAAAACCCTCAAAGTAAAAACTGAGAACAGAAAAAAGAAAAAAAATAGAGAACATCAGTGAAACCAATCATTCTTTAAAAAATAATACAAGTGATAAATTTCTAATTAACTGACCAAAGTAAAAAGAGACCACTACAGACCTTCTCAGTATGAAAAAACTACAAACAACTGTATTATAACCTGAGCACTTTTATTTTATTTTAAAAATAAAAGAAGTAAAACATTAACAAACAGACAACCATTTACAAAATAGCAAAAGAACAATACAAACAATACAGAGTTACAAACAAAGTGGTAGGAAATTAACAATGCTTGTTGTATTACACATTGATATCTTCAAAGTTAACCTGAGTACTTTTAGATCTTTTTTAGTGAGTCTGTGGTTTAAAACCTTCAAACAGCTAGACATGGTGGCGCCCTCCTCTAATCCCAGTTACTCAAATGGCTGTGACAGGAAGAGTGCAAATTCAAGGCCATCCTGGGCAACACAGGGAGACCTCCGCCTAAAAAACATAAATAATTTTTAAATAAATAAATAAAACTTTCCAACAGAGAAAACTCCAGGCCCAAATGGCTTCACAGGTAAATTTTTCCAAACAGCAAAGAAGAAATATCAATTCCACACAAAATCTCCCAAAACAGACAAAGAGAACAAAACACTTTCCAAGTCGTTTGGTAAGGCCAACCTTACCTGCATATCAAAACCAACAAAAATATTACCTAACAAAAGATATTCCAAGCAAATATCCTTCATGATTAAAGCCTCTAAAATCTCTTTAAAATACTGACATGTCTGATCCAAATTATCCAAAGCATAATTCATCCTAACCAAATGAGTTTATCCCATAAATGCAAGGCTAATTCAACCATCCAAAATTAGACAATGTAACTCACCGTATTAGATCATCTCAATAGAAGCGCACAGGCCTTTGACAGAATTCAACATCCATTCATGATGGAACATAAAAGTACTCAGCAAACTAAGAATAGTAAGGAAATTGCTCAAGCTAATAATAGCATCACCAACACGCTATAACTAGCAGAATACTCAAGGATGGAAGACTTATTACACCATATGTTAATGGCAAAACATCAAATGTTTTCCCATTTAAATTGGGAATAAAACCCCTGACTCCTGTACGATATCATACCAGAGGCTGTTAAAAAAAAGAAAAGAAAGAAAGCATACAGTCTAAACAGAAAGAAATTATCTCTCATTAACAATTTGATTGTTTACAGAGAAAATCACAAAAAAATTACCATAAAACTACTAGAAATAATAAGTAAGTTTATGAAGTTTGCAAGATACAAGGGCAGAATACAAAATCAATCTATTCATGTATATGATCAATAAAAATTAGAAATTATATTTTTAAATGCCAGTTACAAACATATCAAAACACACGAAATAGTGATATAAATCTTACAAAATATGTGCAAGATCTGTATGCTAAACACCACAAATTACATATGAAGAAACCAAACTGCATAAATAGATGATAGTCATGTTCATCGATTAGAAGACTCAATACTGGCAACAGGTCAAAAGCAGAGAAAAGCAGAAACAAATCTGGAAGGCAAGAACAAAGCTGGAATTCTCACACTACCCAATTTCCAAACATAACATAATGTGTTTGGAGTCAAGTCAATGCGGCATAAAAGAAGAGCTAAACATATTGACCAAAGGAACAGATAGAAACCCCAGAAAGAAGCTTATATGTATACAGTATATTGATTTTGACATACGGAGAAAGGTAATTTAGTGGAAAGGAAATGGTCTTTTCAACAAATAATAGTGGAAAAATTGATATCCATATGCAAAAAAAGAAACATAATCCATATCTTTGGCATATACAAAAACTAACTCAAACTCAATAACAGAAATAAATGTAAAAGTACAAAGCTTCTGGAAGAAAACATAAGAGAAAATCTTTGTAACCTTAGGGTAGGCAATAATTTGTTAGCTACCATGCCAAAAGCACAGTACTTGAGAGAAAATTAATAAACCAAACTTTATCAAAATTTTAAACTTTTTATTCTATGAAAGATAGTACTAAGGAAGTGAAAATATAGGCCACAAACTGGGAGAAATGATTTGTGAATCGTTTACTTGATGAAAGAAGGTCTATATAGAATATATAAAGAACTCTCAAAACTCAATAACCAAAGAATCCAATTTTTAATGGACAAAATATTTAAACATATCTTTCACCAAAGATACGCAGACACCAGAAAAACGTATACTCAATAACATTGTCACTGAGAAATGCAAACTAAACCACAATGACAAAACACTGCACATCTATTATAATGGCAGAAAGACAATCAAAACCCTAAGCAGATACCTGGGACAACAATTTGGCACTTTTTAAATAAAGTTAAACATATTCTTACCATACAATCCAGCAATGCCACTGTTATTTATTCAAATAAAATGAAAACTATATTAGAAGAAAATTGTATGTGAATATTTATAGCAACTTTATTCATATCCAAAGCCTGGAATCTAACTTTATTCATATCCAAAACCTAGAATCTAACCAGGCATGGTGACACACATCTATGGTCCCCAGCTCCCTGGGAAGCTGAACCTAGGTGGCACAGAGAGACCCTACCCCAAATAAAAAGACAGGGAAAAAAGAAAAAAAGAAAATCCTAGAATGTGTCTAAATGTATTTCGGCTGGGGACAGAATAAGCAAACTACAGTAAATCCATACAATGACGTACTGCTTGGTAATAAAAAGTGATACACACAACAATAGCAAATGTGATACATTAGGTAAAAGCCAGACTCAAAATGCTACATAATGTATTATTTCATTTTTTTATTTTGAAGAGAATAAAAAATAAAAAACAATAAAAACAATACAGAATTTCAAAACAAGATGATCAGAAATTAACAATGGTTGTTATATTGCACATGGTTATCATCAAAGTAATTGTTCAGATTACCAGATATAGACATGCAAAACTGATCAAACAATTAGGCATTAACTGTTCCTTTCAATAAACCAGTAGAATTAGTAGTGTAATTACCTTAGCTATCATATGTATGTGTTTATTTATTTATTTATTGCACTTATTAACATTTTCAAAAGCAAACTATAGGACATATACTAGTTTGTTTTCCATTGCTATAATAAAATACTTAAGGCAGAGTAACTTAAAAAGCAAATACGTTTATTTAGCTCATAATTTTGGAGGTAGAATGCTCGAACAGCATGGCACTAGTTCTGGTGAGGGCTCTGCTGGCTGCATAAAATCATGACAGATGGCATCATAATGACAACATGTACAGGATAGAAAGCTCACACAATGGGATAGGAAGCCAGACAGCAGAGAGTAGCCAATCTTGCACTACTGTAACAATTCTCACAAAAACTAACAAGTACTATAAGAACTGCACCAAGCCTTCTAAAGACAGTGCTGACTCCTACCAAGCCACAAACTTTAAAAGTCCCAGCAGCTAAATGGATGCACCTTGAGACCGTACTCTTAAGGGAAAAATTGAACACACGTTTAAAAACCACATTGTTTCTCTGGTGTGAGAAGCCAAAAGTGTAAATAAGGGCCAAAATGTATAATAGATATTGGGAAATGGGAAGAAAATGTTCAAATAGGAAGGAGAACAAGGGAGGAAGGGAGAAAAGGGCAATAAAAAAGAGAGAGGAATAGAAGGAAAAAATGGAAACAAAGCTTTTGTAAATAAGGAGGGGAAGAGAGGTCAGAGGTTGGGGAGGGGACTGGGGAAAAAGAGGAAACAAGATATATCATGTGCAGGTACATATTTTCTATGGTGAATGTGATCGTTATGTACATCTAAAATTACCAAAGAATTTTTTTTAAATCCCAGCAACTCTTAACCCTGCCACAGTGAGACCCAGCTTCTGACACATGAACCCTTAAAGGACAAACCATATCCAAATAGCGGGGACAGAAAAGAGTCAGTGGTTTTCAGTGACCAAGGAGGAAATCTGATTTCCATGGGTTCAGAGGAGAATTTGAAAGGACATGAGTTGACCCTGTGTTTTGATTGTGGTGTTAGCTACACAACCAGCTGCATCTTTCAAAACTCAAAACAATAAACTGAAAGAATAGGGTTTACTATATTATAATAATATCTGTGTTGGTTTGGGGGATTTTTTGCAAGGGGAACAACGTAATACAGGACACACATTCTATAAGATTATTTATAATAGTCACCCAAAGAATGATATACAAGAGAGTGCAGGAAATCTGTCCACACACTAAGACCAAGGAATCAAGCTGAGGGCCTGGATCCCACGAAAATGTCCTGCATGAGTCCAGCTGAGGACCTAGAGCTCATAACAGTGCCTTCCATGAATCCAGCTGGAGGCCCAGAACCCACGACAACATCTCATGCAGGCCTGTTTCATGGATATGTACTGAGAAGGCCCAAAGGTCAGTGGTGGAATCTAGGAAGTCTGTGCCAGCGGGATGAAGGATCTGTGCCAGTAAGCTGAGGGATGTGCACTGGAGCCAGGAAGCAATTCTCAGAAGAACCAGAGCTCCCCAAAAAGTTCCACAGTCATCTTCAGCAACAGTGAGGTCCTGAGCTCCTCCGATGATCAAGATGGCCAAGTTCCCATCAGGGAAGCCAACACAGCAAGCTTCTCCAGGAGACCGGCAGTGCACATCTTCCCCTCCGGAGCCAGGAAGCAATGCTCAGAGTGAGGACCAGAGCTCCCCCAAAGTGAACCAAAGCCATTCTCAATGCCAATGACACCCCAATCTCCTCGGAGGATGAAAAAACAGCCAAGTTCATCAGGAAAGGCAGCATGATGAGCTCCTCCAAAACAGCCAACAGCTCCTTACAGCTTCTACCAGCTCCCGACAGCCTCTCTCAGCTCCTAACAGCCTCTCCTTTGCTCCCAACAGCTTTTCTTCTTCTTCTCTAGGTCTACCTCTTATGCTGCTGGCAACAGTCCCCAGGTGGGCCTCCCACACCCAGCACCACGCTTACTCAGTTCAGCCAGGGGTTATAAATTGACCACCAGTTATCAATCCAGTACAATATCTTAATTCTTGAAATAAAAACAATGAAAATGACATTAACAATTTGAAAAGATCTACAACCTTTCTCAGTAAACTGCCCTGAGATACTGTTTCTCCCCATCCGATTGGCAACAGTCCTAAAGTCTGACAAGACGTCCTGCCGGAGAGGCTATGAAGAAATAAGAATTTTCATGTGTTGCTGGTGAGACTCTAAACCATGCACTCCTATGCAGGAGAATATATCAATAATTAGTAAAATCACATATTTGTTTATTCTTTGACTCTGAAATCATTATTCTAGGCATCTCAAAGAGACATCGGTAAAAATTCAGAGACATATGCACAGTTCTATTCATTGTATCAAGCTTTGTAAGAGCAAACACCTGGAAGCCAGACAACTATCCAACACAGAGAACTGGCTGAATAACCTGTGGTACACTCACACATAGATTATTACACAGCTGTGAAAAGGGAGGGCCCTGCCAGGGCCATCCAAGTACACTGCTACGTGAAAAAGGTAAAGTAGAGAAAAGCAGGTGTGACATGCTAACATTTTATCTAAGAAAACACAAGGGACTATGAACATACACTATTTTTTTCAGCACTGGGAATTGAAGCTCAACTATTTTTATTTTGAAACAGGCTCTCACTATGTTACCTAGGCTGGCCTCACTGTGATCCTCCTGCCTCACTTCCCAAGTAGCTGGGAATATAGGAGTGTACCACAATTCCTAGCTTACAATTTTACCTATGTTAAAAATAAATAATAGATATATAAGGGATAAAAATACTTCAATTATTTCATGTAAGTAGAGAAAATATGGAGGAAAAAGAAAAAGAAGTCAAACTTTACAGAATATGTGAACTATGAATATTTTTACATAATTATAAGAAAAGTATAAATTTCTAAATAATAAAAACAGATACATATATATAAAATTAATCTAACCTAACCAATACTATGTTCATTAGAAAAATAAACATAAAAAATTATCCAAGTAAATTAACTAAACAATCCTAATGGGAATACATAAACTAAAAAAGAAAAATAATAAAAACAAGAAAATCCTAAAATAAATATGAAAATCAAATGAGTGCATGAGGTTAAGTAAAACCTGTAACCCTAAATTTGAATTAAAAATACGAGTATGAGATCATGATAGAGTGCATCTTTTTTAATTACATATTTCCTAGGTTTGTCCCCGAAAAGGCTTATGAATAATGACTAATCTAAAAGCACCTTAGCTCTGGATTGTGATATTCAAACACTATTTCTCCTTATAAGAAACAAAGACTCCTTGGAGTAGTTGATTCCAGGTTAGGGCAGGGAAGGTTATAACATGGGCCAGACAATTTGTCATAAAAGAAAAAAGGAAATCAAAAGGACTCAACAATTGAACATATGACAGAGGTGAATTGCAGATCTTAGGAGTGAGGATGTAACACAGTAAATGCTATTAGGGTAGTTATCTATATGGACATATAATTGTTTTGGACCCTACCTCACACCATATACAAAACATCAGTCCAAGTGGAGTGAGACATATACTGAAAAGTAGTTCAACTGTTAGACATATTTAAAATATAAGAAAATAAAATAGACAAAGAAATTTCTTAGCAAGGCATGAAAAACATAAATTTAAAAGGCAACATTGATAAACTTAACCAGGTTAAAATTAAAATTGGAAGCATCAAAAGGCACAATAAACATGCTGAATAAATAAGTTGTGGACTTAGAGAAATTATTTGTAAAACATATAAGCATCTGGGCATGGTGGGGCATCCCTGTAATCCCAGCACTCAGGAGGCTGAAGCAGGAGGATTGCCATGAGTTTGAGGCCAGCCTGGCCTATGTAGTGAGTTCAAGGCCAGCCTGAACTGCATAACAAGATCCTGTCTTAAAAAGAAAAAGACGGGGCTGGGGATTTAGCTCAGCGGCAAAAGCGCCTGCCTGGCAAGCGCAAGGTCGTGAGTTCGGTTCCCGGTACCAGAGAAAAACCAAAAAAAAAAAAAAAAAAAAGAAAGAAAAAGACATATAAGTAATATAGAGACTGTAGGTTTTTTAAACAAGGAACTTCTACAAAGAATAAGACAAGCTACCAAACAGAAAAATTGATATATGAAGAGATGCATTAAAGAATATAATCAAGTGTTCAGAAACAGCATGTTTCTTAAATGCTCAACATCACCAGAAGATAGAGTGTGCAAATTCTAACCACAGTATAATTCCATTTCATAACCATCAGGTCAGCAACAAATTAGATACTACCAGATTCTGGCAGGGTATGGCACAATAGCTCTTTTTTTTTTTTTTTTTTTTTTTGAGACAGGGTCTCACTGTGTATTGTAGGCTGGCCTTGAACTCACTTTGTAGCCCAGGCTGGCCTCAGATTCTCAGCAACCCTCCTGCTTTAGCCTCCTGAGTGCTGGGATTACGGGCATACTCCACCACCCCCTACCAGTACAATAATTCATACGTGGTGTTGGGAAAACCACCTCTAAGAGGAACTGGGTATTATCTAATAGTGCTTAGAATACATATAACCCATCATTCAGCAGTTCCATTCCAAAATGCATCCCCTGAAAACTCAATGCTCAAGGGAACATTATTTAAAAAAAAAAAAAGTGACCTTTCCAGCACTGGGTATAATAGTGAAAACTGTACATAACTTAAATGTCCATAAAAGCAATAGATAACTGTAGCAAACTGATTCAGTAGACTACTACACCACCCTGAAAATGATTACATGAAAGATACATGCATTGATTCAACAAATCTCAAAAACCATAATTTTGAGTTTAAAAAGGCAAATTGTAGGAAGATAAGCACAGCTTGATACACCACCCTATTTTTATATAGTCTTATGATATGCAAAACAATGCTAGATATTATTTAAGGAGACATATATTCATAGTGGGGATACAGATAGGAGAATGACAAACACCAAGCTCAAGACAACAGTGACCGCAGGGAAGTAGGCAGAGCAGGGGAATGTGATAGAGGACAAGCGTGCACAGGGGGCTTTGTAATCTCCCTGCCTTACGACGAGGGGCAGGTGCGCAGTATTGTTCTGTACTCTGCAGCTTTTGGTAGAGCTGAAATTGTTTTAACTTTGCTTTTGTCTTGTTTTGTTTTTTTTTCTCCGGTACCGGGAACCGAACTCACGACCTTGCGCTTGAGAGGCAGGCGCTTTTGCCGCTGAGCTAAATCCCCAGCCCCTAACTTTGCTTTTTTATTTTAACATAATTACTGATTTGCGGGAAGCTACAAACACAAAGCAGAGAGGGTCCCTGTATCCTTCACCCAGGTGCCCCCAGGGGTTATGTGTTACATAATCATGATATAATAGCAGCGTTGCCTCTGGTGTACATAGGTGTGCAGTTCTGTGTGTGCAGAGTCCCGTAACCTCCACTGCGATCAAGACACAGAGCTACGCCATAACCACAAAGAGTTCCTTCATGCCATTCCTTCAGAACCACACCTGCCTTCCCTTCCACCCCCACTATTTCTGACCCCTGGCAATCACTAATTTGTTCTCCAATACTGTACTTTTCTCACTTTTTAAATGGTATATAAATATCATCATGCAATATGTGACCTTTTGAGACTGCACTTTTTTTACACAGAATATCACCCCTGAGTTCCACTCCAACTTTTTTTGCATATGAATAATTCCTTTTCATTTCTGAACAGCAGCCCATGGAGTACATGTACCACACTTTGATCAGCCACTAGACTGCTTTACAGTTTGGTTGTTTCCAGTTTGGAACTGCTACAAACAACGCTGCTGTGTGCAATTATGCAGAGGGTTTCGGCGACTATAATTTTATTTTTACTTCTTCAGGATGAATGCCTAAGAGGGATTTTGCTAGGTTATACAATAAATGTATTTTCTGAGGGAATTGGCCAATTATTTTCCAGCTTTATTTTATTTTTATCTTATTTTTCTATAAGCGATATGTGAGAGGTACATTTACTTCATATCTCCCACAATATTCGGTATTGCTTATTATTTTTATTATTCATATTACTTATTATTTTAGCTGTTCTGATGGGTATGTAGTGACATCTTGTCATAGTCTTAATTTCACTTGCTAACAAGTGATGTTGGACATTTTCTCCTGTGCTTACTTGCTATCTGTATGTACTCTTTGACAAAATGTCACTGTGGGTTTTTTTGTTTTTTGGGGTTTTTTTGTTTTTCTTCCAGTACCAGGAATCGAACTCACGACCTTGCTCTTGCCAGGCAGGCACTGTGCCGCTGAGCTAAATCCACAGCTCCCCAAAATGTCACTGTGTCTGCTGCACATTTTTTGTTTGTTCTTTTTAATGTTGAGTTTGTGGAGTTTTTTTATATAGTTTCATAAGTCCTTTGTCAGATATGTGGCTTGCAAATATTTCCTCCGAATTGGTAGCTTGTCTTTTCATCCCCCTTAAAGCAGCATCTTACACAGTGCAAAAGATTTTTAATTTAGATGAAGTTCAATTTATAAATTTCTCTTCTTTTCATTTTTTGGATAGTGCTTTTTGTGTCATGCCTAAAAGCTCTTCTCTAGGTCCTAGATTTTCTTCTAAGAGTTTTATAATTTTATAATTTATAGTTAAATGTATAATCTATTTTAGCTCATTTTTGTACAAAGTGTTATGTTGTAAGGTTAATCAAGGTATTTTGGGGTCTGAGAGTTTTGGCTTTGGTTTTTATATTTGTTTATTTTGCCTATGACTAACCAATCACCCCAGCACCATTTGTTGAAATGACTACCCTTCCTCCATTGAATTATTTTTGCATGTTTTTCAAAAATCAATTGGCATACAGATTAGACAGAAAGAAATTAAACTATTCCTACCCACAACAGACATAATCATGTATGCAGAAATTTCTAGGGAATCTACAGCTAAAATGCCTAGAACTTGTAAATGAGTTCAACAGAGTCACACGATACAAGATCAACATGCCAAAGTCGGTTATAATTCTATTTACTAGCAATGAACACATGGAAACCAAAAATACAATTACAATACTATATGTAATCACTCAAAAATAAGTGAAACGCTCAGGTGTAAATCTTAAAAAACTAATATGTACAAGATTTATACCCTGAATGGTACAAAACACTAGTGAAAGATTTGTTTGTTTGTTTGGTTTTGGTTTTTCTCCGGTACCAGGAACCAAACTCACGACCTTGCCCTTGCCAGGCAGGTGCTTTGCCTCTGAGCTAAATCCCCAGCCCCGACTAATGAAAGATTTCAAAGATCTAATTTAAGTGAAGAGGCATACTGCATTCATGAATTAGAAGAGTCAACACAGTAAGATGGCCATGCTTCCCAAATTGTTTTATGTTTAATGAAATTACTACTAAGAGATCAGTGTATTATACTTTTTTAAAATTTCTTAAATCAACCAATTTTTACTGATTTCAGCCAGAAGAAAGGGTGCCTGTATGTGTCTATACATACATGCATATGCAAGTAGAAGATTGGGGCTTATTTCAGTTTAGTGAAATACAGCCCATTGGTGTACTTAGCTATTCGTGGGACGAAAAGAAGTTGAAAACCTTTCCCTCCCCATTAAGTTCAGCTTGTATGAGATACAAAATAGAGCCACACGAAGTAAAGAAGTTTGTGGATCACTGTACATCACCGCTTCCCTCCTCGGCCCTCAGCTGAGACCCACATGGGACTGAAGTCTCACCCTCCAGCTTCCCTTCAGCACAAAGCTGAGCCCACAGGCGGTCCTCAATATGTTCTAAGAATTAGCTCTGAGTCTCGTCATTTTATTCCATGACTTTCTCCTTGGCCTCTGTGAGGGTACGAGAGATCCATTATCTACTTAGGTTATTTGAGATCCACACAGTCCTCTTTCCTGCCTCTTACCCAGCCAGGAGTGACGTTTATTCTTTTATCTCCTTCAAACAGTTGTTCTCTGTCTCCACACTCCCACTGGCACACAAGTGTCCTGGTCTCATTATGGAGCCTTCATTAATATTCACCACAGGTACCCTTGTGGGTGGCCTCTCTAGCTACAGATGTGTCTAGACTTCCATAAATATCAGCACAGAGAAAAGCAGGTTAAAAATTAGTTGTGAGTCACCCAGGAGGGCAGGGAGCTCTGAAGCGGAGGCCCGAGCCATCGGGGTGAAGGGGGCATCTGGAGTGTTTTGACTGTGAAACCACTCACAAGTCAGTGTGACAGAAGATCCTACAAGGAAGTCAGATTCCACTAAACAACCGTTGTTAGTGGTGCCTGGGAATTTTATTGGCTGATCATCCAAATATAAATCACAAGACTTTACTGTTTACATTTCAATCTTGATGCTAGGCACATACAGCCCTGATTGGACCCTGCTGAGTTCTACTGCTAAGTTCAACACAACCTGAAATGCTATGCAATTGTTCATGTGACACTCACTGCCAAAACACTGGCTTCTGGGTTTACTGCCAGTGGTGGATTTGATGAATTCCAGTATAGAAATCAATGAGTATTTACTATCCTCTGATTGCCACGCACTGTACTAAACACATTGGTAGATAAAAACTCATCAGCTCTCCAAGACCTTACAGTCTAATGGCAGGGGAGAAGAGCTACCCCACAACAAATAACTGAGGACATCTTTAATAATGCACTGTCTACCTTTTGCAAGTAGGTTAAATAGGGAATGATCAGAATATATAAAAATGTCAAGGAAGATTTCATAGCAGGGGAGATTTTTCACTGAGTCAGTCTTCCAAGATGGCTGGTGACTGGATGGATGGAGCAAACAGAAGCTGTGTGGAGCAGGGAACTTGCCAGCCCCACAGAAACGGGACAGTCCCACTAGCTGTTGTGGCCACTTTCAGAGCTACTTTGGTTGCCCTCCTGGTGAGTAAGACAAACATGGAAACATCAGCCAACTGGCTGATCCAGATGGAACCCTTCCCTACTGGTTCTCCCTGAAACTTAAGAAGCTGAGTTGCCAACCCCTCAGAAAATTACAACAGAGTGGTAAGGGAAACGTAGATTTGAGCGTAAGATCAACTCAAGTTCATTGCTCAAGCAAGCTCAAGAAAGTTACTATTCTTCTCAAGCTCCATTCTCTTTGTGTGCCAAATGGGACCTAGAATGATACCAAACTCATAAATAAAATAATGCATGCACACTGTCTGGACCATAAGACATGTTTAATTAAAAACTAACTCTTTGTATTATTGTCTTCTATAGTTAGGATTCATATAGCTTTATCCATGTGGTCATTCTTCTTTCTCACTCCCTCTTGCATTCTTGTGCTTCTGTCTGGGATGTTTCTCCCTCTGTCTGAAGAATATTTGTAATACTTCCTTCAGGATAGGTCTGCTAGGAAAAATTTCTGTTTTGTTTGCTCCCCAAAATGCTTTATTTCACCTGCACTAATGAAAGATATATTCAACAGGTGAATTCTGAGTTGGTCTGGTTTCCTTCTTTTAGCCCTCAGAAAAATTGTCTTTGGGCTTCCAACTCTTCTGACAAGAAGTCAGCTGTTGATCTTCTTGCCCTTTGTAATTCTAGTAATGTGTGTCTGCCTCGGTTGGGTATAGTAATGTTTTTCTGTTTATCTTCATTTCTGGCTATTTTACTGTGATGAGCGTAGGTATCTAGGTTTTTATGTATTCTTCTTAAAGTTCATGGTGCTTCTTGAACTCAGGGCTTGATATTTTTCATCACTTTTGCAAAATTCATTATTTCTTCAGATGGTGTTTTACCCCATCATCTCTCTCCTTTCTTCTGGAACTCCCACTGCATATATGTTAGACATTTTCACCACTTTCCCTCCTGTTCCTTATACTCTTTTCATTTTACATTTTTTAATTTAATCTGGATATTTTCTTTAAGCATATAAATCTGCTAATGAACTCACTGCGTTATATTGTTCACTTTCATAATTTTCCTCTTTTTGTTGATAGATTGTTCAATAGTTTCTGATTCTCTGCCTTATTGTACAATTCCCTGAATGTTAATTATTTATTTTAAAGTCCATTTAAAATCATTCTAAAGTCTTTATCTACTGTGGGTTTACTTTTACAATGACTTTGGTCCTGTGGCTTACCTCTGAAGATGACTCACATACCTGAAACCCAATAACAGTACAATTATTTTCCAAATTAGGTCCTTAACTCCACCCATTTCTCTGAATTTAATTATCTTAATCCTTTTCCTACCAAGTCATGCTTTTATAGAATTTTAACAAGTTTATGTCATGGTTCTTTAAATGTAGACTTAAGGTTCTATACTTATTTGTTCATAGCATCCACTTCTTGAGTCTTTTTTTTTTCCTGTGGCATCAGGAATTGAACTCAGGACCTTACACTCCCTGGGCAGGCTCTTATACCACTGAGCTATATTCCTAGCCCCTGTTCATAGTATCCAAAGCAGCATTTGAGAACTCTGTGATGAGCTTCAACCTTTTTCTTACACATGCCTCTTGCACAATCTGATAATCCAGCCAAGATGAACTAACCAGCACTGCTTGTTGCCCTACATTTAATCAATTCTTTCCCTGTTTTTCTACCCTTGTGCACATTTTGAACTAATTTCCAGCATATGGAATGTCATTTCTCTTAAATCTGCCTATTGAAATTCTAGCCTCTAAATCCTGGATTAAATGACATACACCCCCAAATTAAACCATGAATCCTCTGAGTTTGTGCTATTCCTATTCTTTCCTGACCTCCAGAGCCTCTGATCTGTGTGCTATTTGTGTTCAGGTCCTATTTCCACCAGCAGGTAACCACAGGTGGCCAAGGGCAGCCCTGTTCCTGTCCTTGAAGGGTCCCTTCTTCATTCTTTCCACTGAGAAATTGCCTCCCCTCACTCAGACTAGGTGCTTTTAGAAAAACTCCCACTCCAGGACTAGGGCTTGGATCAGGGCAGGGCCAGCTGAACCTGAGTCTCAACCACAAAGTTGTGCTACAGTTGAGGGTAGAGGGATGGTAAGCAAGAAGGTGTGATATCTTAACCCTAGCAAAGGCCCCCATGTCTCTTAGAGGAGATGCCTAGAATGCTCTGTAGAGATCTTGCCCCACCTCCCAGCTGCCTTCTTGAACTTTTGCTGATTTTCTTCTCCTTACCTACTCACCTCAGCCACACTGGCCCCTTTGGTAATTTCACCTTAATGCCTCTACTCTATGTTCTGGGGCCAATCTTTCCTCAGAAAGCCCTTGAGCTAACTCTAAGTCGAGCGTGGAAGGGGGGCTCTGTGGAAATCTCATTTGCCTAGCGAGGCTCACCCTACACACCCTCTTTGATGCTGGCAGCTCACAGTACCCTAATGTTCTCCTAACACCCTGCATTCCACTCCTTCTTCCAAATCATCTCTTTCTTTCTAATGTACTCCATAGTTTGCTCATTCATGCATTTACTCATGTATAATCCATATATATATGAATCTAAGCTCCCCAAAGGTAGGGATCTGTGTCCCCTTTGTTCACAGATATCTCTCAGGCCCTACAAGAGTGTGGCTCAGAGCAGGATTGCACATATTGCCACCGACTACTCCATCACCTTGCAATCATCCCTATGAGCAGGGTCCCTGCAACCTCCCTTTTGCACAGTCAAAAAATATTGATATCATCAGTCCCCAGCACCACAAATATACAGAGATACATAAGTGATTGATAGATAGTAGATAGATAGATAGATAGATGGATGCTTAACTAGAGTGATAACTAGGGTGAGTGTTTTGTAAAGTTCCAACTTTGGGATCTGCTGTGGGCCTGGCTCACGTCTGCTCTCACGGACAGGGACACTCCCATGCCCTGCTGCTTCCCTGCCACCTCCTCCTCCATGGAAAAGAACTCCTATTAACTAGTAAAAAAAAAAAAAAAATCAAGCTATGGAAACTTCCATTGGACCCTGGGAAATTGAGATTGAGCAGAACAGAAACTCTAGGTAAAATAAATCGGTGGAAATGCAATACAATAAATCTGGAGCCAGAGCAAACCTGAAGCTCAGTGTGGGTTAAATGGCTTCCTGATGTCAAAATGTGAACGTTAACCCAAAATGTCATGCCTTTGCACTCTACAGTCCATTTCATGTCTGTTATTTCATTTTATCTTCAAAACAACACTAAGAACCAAATCATCCGAATCCTAGAAAATGAAGAACCGATACTCAGGGGAAAAAAGTACAAACAAAGCTGTAAAAGTATATGGTGACACCAGAATCCAGAAATCATGAGTTAGAAATAGTTCTTCCTCCTAGGAGTTTGAGATTCAGGAGTGTCCAGGGGTCCCCAAACATCCAGGGAACCCTGGGCAAATCACAGCAGCACCTCAGTTCACGAACTTAATTCATTCCACCATTCTGGAAAAGATGGCTACATTCGTGTTCGTGCAAGAAAGGTGGCTGCCGTCATGTTTGTCACCCGATGCAGAGTTCACAAACAAAAGCAAAATTTTGCCAAATTCTTGTTTATGAAACAAACTGTTCACAAACGAAACCATTCATGAACCAAGGTGCCGCCATATTGCAATTCTCTAAGCAGCACTTTTCTCACCTGTAAAATGGGGTAACAATGCCCCCCATATAGATTCATTATTACAAACAATAAATCAGGATACATAAGAAAATCTCTGAAAACAGAGTTTGACACAGGAAAAATGTATGAAAACATTCATTTTTTAATCATTATTATGTTGGAGGATTTTTTTTAAATATATGAAAACCATGAAGCAATCATTTCATTAAAGTCCCCAATCTCCTAATGTGTCCAATTTAAAGTTTCACTTGAGAAGAAAGAACTGGAAAAGATTTAGAGGATAGAAATTGCAAAGATGATTAGGGATTAAAGAACTGGATGCTTGAGGAGAGGTTTAAAAAAAATTGGACTTTCTTTGAATTTGAAGAGAAAAGAGCCAAAAGAGATTTAGGAACAATCTTCACAAAAGACAGAAAAGGGCACCCAGCAGGGCAGGTAGGGGATGCCATGCTGACCTCAAAGAGGAGGGCAGGGTGGATTAGGAATCCAAGGCCTCTGTGTGGCTGTTAGGAATCTTAGAGCCACCGAGAGAAAGGTAGAACCATCTGGAAATTTCCTTAGCACACCTAAAAACTCAGGAACAGATTCATGGATGCAGACCAATGGTCTCTGAACAGAAAAGTTGGCCATCCATTTAGTGGAACTGGATGCACTGTGAGTCCAGATTTCCTACACCACTTCTCCACGGGCCTGGCCTGGACACCCTGCTCTCCTGTTCTACTTATTACCTGAGCTAAACCATTTACAGCTCCTACAGACAACAAATGCTACCTGAAAGGTGCTATCTGCGAGTCATTAACAATCTTTAATGCTGCCACTCACTTTGTCAGCAGAACTCAGGAAAGGAACACAAACAAGTATGTCCTGAAACTTAGAGCAGAGAAAGGCAGAGACGCTGCCTGGCTGGGAGTCCCACAGGCAGAGGTGCCCACAGCCAGGATCAGGGAGGTGGCCCTGGGCTGAAGTCACCTGGGAGCAGAAAGGGGTGGAAGACCAAGGTCACTGCCTGCTCTGCTTATGCAGCCTGGGGTTCCTCAAGCAAGAGCTCACCGAAGGCAAAGACTGTGTCCTGCTGATTTTATTCTCAGGGCCTCAGCAGGCACCAGGTGCCCCTGCTGGGCGCACAGATAAGGCACGACCAGATACCACAACATGCGTACCCCTCGCAGCCCATACAATAGGGGCTGTGACTTCAAAGTCCCTGGAGACCTGCTCCAGGGCTGCCAGCTCCAAACTGGACCTCAGCCTGTGTCCCTAGGCTGACTGACTGATCCTCTCTCCAGTGGCTCAGCATCATCCCCACTCCCCATATGCCCCGTTTTCCCCAAGGTGTGCCCTCCTCGTTCCTGTCTCTGCCCCCTCCCTCTCCTCTCTCATCCCAATCTGTCCTGCTTCCTGTCCAGGTCTCTTTTCCCCTATATCTGCCGTGCTATACCTTTCCCCGCTGTTCCTGTGTCTTCTGGCTCTCTCCTGCTCTCCCGCTCTGTCTAGCCCTGAATCTAGATCCACGGCTGGTTCTCCTTAGAAGCAGAGGAGCCGGACTATTATTCATGGGGCTTGAAATGTGCCATCGACAGAGAGAGAGAGGAAGAGAACCTGGAATACAGTAGGTGCTCCCTAACTATGTGAAAGCAGGTCCAACCAATGAGTGAATCAATAAACGCAGCTGAAGAAATAATGTAGTAACAGTGGTACTAGAAAGCACAGGAGAGGCGAGAACAAGCCACCCTGAGCTCCTCACCCTGGAATACTCTGTGCAGAGTATTTTTCAGGTCTGAAAAACAATGAGCTCAATCCCTGCCTCTGGAGGAGGGATCCCGCGAGAGAGAGAGACCGCGCCATGGTGCCTGGGAAGCCAGAGGGACTTGAAAGGTTCAGGGCAGGGCCGGCTACTGCTTCAGAGGAGGGGAGAACAGGGCCAAAGGGCCAAGGGCCCGCCCCCTACATGGAGGCTTCTGTCCCCTCCACATCCTTCCAGGCAAAAGCCAAGACATCGAAGATTCAGAGGATGCTGTCTGTCCTCATGAGACTGTAAGAAACCTGTACCCACCCCTGTGTGGCCAGGGGCATCGTCTTACAGCATCGCGGTGAGTCCCCACCAGCTGAGCCCGGAGGCATGGTTGCCAGGGGTGGAATTGGTGTTGCTCTCAGCCTCCAAGTCAGTGGCTCCTGTGCTCCTGTCCTGCGGCGCCCTGAAGGGTGCATGGCGGAGCGCAGCGAGCTGGGCCTCCAGGCACTGGGCCAGCTGGGCCGACGCTCCTGTCTGACCCGAGTCTGAGCGGAGGGCGGGCTGAAGAGACACTAAGGCGGAAGAGAAGACTGGGAGTGAGGAGAGGCCCACCACAGCTAGGGAAGCCGCCTCCAGGCTTGCTGGGGGCACCATCTGCGATCACCACCTGGGCCCAGCGGGGTGCCCCGGGGCACAGCCAGGTGCGAAAACTTATCCAGCTCCATCCTCATCCCCAGGGCCCCTCTGCACCTCATCCAGGGCCCGTCTCTCTGGCAGAGGCTCAGTGAGATGCAGCAGCCTCCTAGGGCAACACGGGGCCTCGCCACTCTTTAGTATCACCCAGGACAGCTGCCCCTCCAAACCCTGCTCCTCACAGGAGATCAGCGCATATGGCCAGGCCTGGCTCTTGGGGTGGCCCTGCCACATCACGCCCTCAGCTAATCCACTGCGTGCTGCACAGGTCATTAAGACAGCCTCCACCTGCCCGCCGCGCGCCCTGCCTGCGGGACCCCTGAGGTAGCCTTCCTGCTGGAGCCCAGGCTGTGGCCAGGAAATGCAGGGGAGGGAGGAAGGCATGAAGTGCTACTGCCCTCTGCTGGCAGCTTCCAGAATAGCCAGGCTGATGTCAAAAGAGGCAGAGGAGGCCAGAAGGGCGTCACGGCCACCTCCACTGACCTTTCAACTGGGAGCACAAAGCACTGGCAGGTCCCACTGTGGCCGTGGACCTGGCTGCACCTCGGACAGCCAATGACTTACAGAGAAGGGACAGGAGAGCAGAGAGAAAGGGATGATCAGTGTCAGGAAGTCACATTTCTATATCACTTCATGCTTAAAAAAAAATTTTCATGCACTGATCTCATCTCTGGTTCCTACAGCTCTGGGGGAGAGCTGGCTTCCAATCTCCACGTCTTGGAAGGGGAAACGGAGACTCGGAGAGGTGCGTGGTCACGTCGGTCACAGCCGGCCCCCGGGCTCTCCGGCCCAGCCCTGAAGGGCAAGACCCATCCTTCCTCGCCTCCAGAGCGAGTTCGATGGGTCCTCGTTGCACGCCACACACTGGGTGGGTCCGCAGAGGATGTCTTGTCCATCTCTAAGTGGCTTCTGTCACGAATCCCAGAAGAGCTCCCCTAGGGAGGAGCCAGATCATCCACTTTGCTGAACGATGAGCGGAGTCGGGAAGTGAGGGGGCCCAGAGAAGTCAGAACCGAGGTCCTCACTGGTCCCACCGGGCCGGGTCCTGACAGTCACCCTCTGCCGAGGTAACCCCGCCCAACTCCTGCCATGCGTGCTCTGTGTGGACCAAGAGCTGGGAAACGTCTGTCTAGAGTCTTTTGTGCGGAAAGAAAAAAGACTCAAGCCGAACTTTGCACTCCCCAGTCCTTCCTGATCACACCCCCAGCCCCACCCCACCCCGACCCCAGCGAGGCCCGGGGATCCCTAGCAGTTCTGCGGCCTCTGCTCTCTGAGCCTCATGTGTGGGTCTCTCTCGCCCTCTGGTGGACAGATCTCAGCAGCGCGGCCACATCCTGCTTAATCTCAATGCAGAAATCACCTTTCCCCACCAGCCCACCGTCAACCTCCGTTCTTTTCCCCACAGGATGCTGAATCCAAACCTGATATCGCTAGGGCCGAGGTAATGTAGAGGGAAGGGTCTTTCTTTCTGCTCGCACATGCCCAGTCCTCTCCTGTCCATCCACAGAACAGTCACCTCCTTCCGACCCCAGCATTTCATGGGCTGCTGCGGTCGTCGAGCTCCTTCCTCCTGACCGGCATCCTGCCCCAGGCGCTCCCCCACCTTCTCTGCACCGTTACTGCCTCTGCAGTGCCCTCTGGCCCAGACCTCATCTCTGTCGTCTGCTGCCCACTGGTGTCGCCCTTGGAGGCTCTGACCCCAGATGCCCAGCTGTGCCCACCAGCTGCAGGGCTCTGGGCTCCTACTTCTGACCCTCTGCATCTCCAAGTCTGACTTGCTTCCTGGGCCCGGCTCACCCCACCCGAATTCAACGTAACTGACACCCACCAAACACTACGCTTCAGCAGGTGCTGCGCCAGGACCCGGATCAGCAGTGAGCTGCAGCCCCAGAGGGAGGCTGGGTGGGAGAAAGGCAAGACCTGTGGGTGGCTGGACGCTGGACGAGCCAACGCATCCACAAGGGGCAGTAGGAGAGGCTGGCCCTGTGCTGCCATTTGCGGGTCCCTGCCCTTCCTTACCTTCTTTCTCACCCTCACCCTAACATTGAAGTTAAACTGTGATCCCATCTTGGGCAGATGACAGTGCTTCTAGGGACTAAACAGCAGGCCCTGAGCCCCACGGCCAGTGGCCAGGCTGACGTTCTTCATACCCTACTCTGTGGCTCTCTGGCAGAAGGCAAAGATGGGCATGCAAGCGAGTGGAGGCTGGAGGTGGTGGCGCTCTCCAGCTGGGGCATTTCCAGACAAGCCGAGACGCAGCAATGAGTGTGGCCTTGTGGCAGACGTAATGCGACCACTCTCGGAGCAACACTGAGGCAGATGAGGGCTTGACGAGGGGTTGCCCAGATGTCCCACAATAACCTCTCTATGGCAACAGAACCTTTGGTTTGGTATCTTAGTTCTTCACCACTCTATGTTTTTAAAAATCTCTATTTCTCAGCGCTACGGTTTGAGTGTTATCCCCTCCAAAATTCAGGTGATGAAATTTCATGGCCAGTGCAGTAGTATTAAGAGGTAGAGCCTTTACAGGTGAGTAGGCAGTGACAGTGGGATTTGAGAGTAGGATTAAGGCCCGTAATAAAAAGGGGCAGCTGCTGTCCTGATGCCTTTGACACCGTGAGGACAGTGCCCCCCCCAGAGGATGAACATCAAGGTGTCATGTTAGAAAGAGCCCTCACCAGACTGTCAAGTCTGCCAAAGCCCTGATCATGTGCTTCTCAGCCTCCAGAACTGGGGGGCACAAATGCCTAATTATAAATTACCCAGTCTCAAGCATTTTGTTACAGTAGCACAAACTGACTTGGACACTAGCCCTCCTCAACGAGCAATGAGACCACAGGGCGCAGGGTGCATGAGTGACACCTACAGACCAAGTAGCTTCCGGGTGACCCCTGTGAAGAAAGGAGGGTCACTTCCTTCCCTTCCTCTGCCTCCTCTTCCCTCTGGCTGGATTACAGGGGACACAGTGAGGCGGCTGGTTTCACACTGATAAGGGGGACACAAAGTGACACCAGGGAGCTATCACACCATCCCAGCACTGCTGATAGCTGCTTGCTAGTTGTGGAAAAGAAATAAACTCCTCCCACTGAGGCAGGTCTTTGTGGGCTCTGCTACACCCACCGCTCCTGAACTCTTACCACCTTAAGGGCTGTTCCAGGATCTCAGCCCAAGGATGAGGTCTCAAGCCACAGCAGAGAAGGGGTGAAGGTGCTCATGAGACTGTGAGATGACGCCAGTGGGACCTGAGATCTGACTGAATGTGGGGAAGGAGGGCCAGTGTGACCTTAAGTTGATAGCAGAATGGAGGCGTTCAAGGTAACTGTTCTGTGAGCTTTGTCATTTCACTTCTAGGTCTGACTTCCTCCCGGTGTATCTGTCTTCATGACCTTTCTTTTTTCCCAAAAACCACTTCACTAAGACCATTCCTACCTCCATCACTCATATGTGCTTCTGTCTGCCAGAATCACACTTCCAGTCCCAGTTCTCCTTCCCCCGGTTAATGCATAGCTTTTGTTTTCCTTCAGTACCTGGATTAACCCCAAAGTCTCATGTATGTTAGGCAAGCCCTCTACTACTGCCTCCTCCCACTCCCCCTTTTTTGTTTTGTTTTGAGGTTGAGTCTTATTATACAGCCCAGGCTGGCCTTGAAATTGCAATCCTCCTGCCTCAGCTTCCTGAGTAGCTGAGTTTACAGATGTGTGCCATCACACCCAGCACTCACTGTATCTTGTAAAACTTTGGTGCAAACATAGCCTCCTGCAGGGAGCTTCCCTGATTCCCTGAGCTGGATTGAGTCCCTACTCCCCTTACCTCTACAATGAGGGCTCCCTTTCGTTACAGCACCTGGAACATGATAGGTACCAAAGAAATGAAATGTGCAGAGTTCTCCTGTACCTCTGTCCCTCAAACCCCCTTCTGGCTCCCACGTCATTGCCCCTCACCAGGTTCCCCCCATCTGAGCTACAGCACTAAAATAAAACAAAAGCCAACAAGCCAGCATGGAGAAAAGAGAGTTCCAGCAGTAATGCCGGGCAGCCTGGGGCAGCCGCCTTCACCAAGCTCTGACTCAGAATGGCCATTAGCCGGGGGTAAGAGGTGACTGCAATCTTACTCCCCATTTGGGCAGAAAAATATAAAGCAAGCTTTCTCAAGGATGTTTAACTTGAAATGTTCCTCTACCTTAAAATTTAGGACTCCATTTCAAAAATGATTCCGTCTTAGATGAAAGAAGACAAATGCCACTATTTTATCAAGAGAAAGTTGTGAAACACCACACACGTCAAATCTCCATACACCTTTTCCTCCTAATGCCGCAAAATGATACCTTTATCGCCGTTCAATCAAAGGCCTGCTAAGCCGGTGCAAGGAGATGGGGCCGCAGCCGTAATCACCAGTGTTTCTGGCAACCCCTTGCAACACGCTGCTGCACAGCGCTGCCGCTATAAACACATGAAAGGCTTCCTCGCTTTCACTCCCTGTCATCATCAGCCATAGCAGATATTTACTGACTGTTACGTGCAGGACACTCTGCCACGTGTAGGAAAAGAAAACTGGAAGAGAAATTCCCCCAAAGATTCTGAAAGGGGGGAAGATCTGTACCTTAGAAGTAACAGATCCGCCTCTGAAAGGAGCCCCATGTAGAAAGAAGGCAAGCACAGAGGCTGTGATGATGAAAGCTGGTTTGGTCCAATATGTATGATCAGGTTGTTCTGTGCACAATTTTTTGCCTAATGCAGGAAAACTATTCTAGTCGCATTGTCCAACCGCAGGGTAACTGAGTGGATATGGGAAGCCAAAACCTTCTGCACAGCATCGCTGTCTCTTCTGGTTCTCACTCAGTCCTGATGTTATGGTGTGGATCTTGAATGTCCGTCCACCCCCAGGCCCATATGCCAAAGGCTTGAGCCACTGGGAGCCGGTGGAACCTTCAGAAGGTGGGGCCGAGCAGAAGGAGCTTAGGTGACTGGAGTATGCCCTGGCTCCTTCCTTTCACTTTTTGCTTCCAGACCACCACAAGGTGAGCAGCCTTGTCCCACCATGCCCTCCCCACCGCGCTGATCTACCTCACCACAGGGACCAAAAGGCAACCGAGCCAACCCAGCCTGCACTGAAATCCCTGAAACGGTAAGCCCAGATAAAGCTTTCTCCTTTAAGTTGATTGTCTCAGGGGTTTTGTCACAGTGACCGAAAGCTAATACACCAGCCCATATGAATGTGCAAAATATTTCCATGATCCTATTCTCCGTTCGGTCGGGAAAATGTGAAGACTGAATCTGTACATGTTTCAAGGTCAACAAGGTCTCAAAAAACCTCTCTGGATCCAAAATGAGTCACACGAAGAATGAGAACAAATGCAGTGGTGTGGGGAAGGAAAAAAAGAATTCCATGAACACAAAAAGCCCTGCACGCTTTTTTAATGAATTCAAAAAGTGACAGAAGCATGATTGTCATCATCCTGCAAACGCTTCACTGAGGCCTGGCAGCGACATGAGGCCTCTACCAGTCACTTCTTACAATCTCTTCCCACAGTCAAATCGATTAGCATCACTATTAGCACGATATTGAAATTTACATGATTTCACTCATTTGCACAAGAAAAATTGAAGGAAAAATTGTTCAGGTTTTGAACCTTGGAGTTTATACAGCTGACATCCACCATTCCTATATTGAGTGTCTGTGTACTTGTTTTTGCTTAACATGGAGAAGGGCTTCTGTTCCTGCTTAGAATGCAGAGCCTGAGAGCCACCAAAAACCGATTTCTTCATTCTAAAAGATGAGAAGATTGAGGCCCAGGAAGGGCCGTGGCCTGCACTGTCACTAAGTGTGATGCAAGAGGCAGGATTACATAAATGCCACCCTGAGACCCCAGCCTGGCTCTCCTGAGCTCTGAGCCAGTTGCTAAGAGCCCCTCCCCAACTTCTCCCAGCAGGAAGTGCTACACCCAAGCCTGGATTCCCAAGGAGCCTACAGGCTTCCTCCCTTCGCCTTCCCTCGCTCCACCCTCTGCAGACACAGGCACCTTCTCTGGGCCCAGGGGCCAGACAACCCTGGGAACAACTGGGGCCAAAAGCCAAACTGCCCAGAGCTCAGGCAGGGAGCCTCCCTTACTGGCCACCACGTTGCACTTTGCTTGCCCCATAATGAGACAGATCCAAGACAGATCCCAACTGGGAAGGCCCTCCTGTAAGATGCAAACCCACACTGCACGCAGCAAAGCACTGACCTCAGCCTGGGTCCTTGTGGCGGATGATGAGGGTTGGGGCACCTATGATTTTTTCCTCTGGTGCATTCCTTTTAGCCAAGCCCAGTCCCAAAAGACTCACTCTCTCTCTCTCTCTCTCTCTCTCTCTCTCTCTCTCTCTATATATATATATATATATGTATATCTTTTTTTTGCAAGTTCTTTCTAAGTCACTAAGTTGCTTAGGCTAGGCTCAAATTTGTGATCCTCCTGCCTCAGCCTCCCAGAGAGCTGGGATGATAAGAGCTCTATTTTTTAACCTAACCATGTGACACTGTAGAATGAACACTGAGTCCTATCACACAGTGGGTGGGCACCAGGATGGTACCTCCTGTGTGACTATAGTGCCCATGACAGGACACCTTGTCCCCTACCAAGCCAGCCGACAGCAAGTGTTGGGAAGGAAACTCAGGCTCCCGAGTCCCAGTCTGCTATATTGTTATAACTTGTTTCAAAATCTTTTAGCATAGGCTGGGGATATAGCTCAGTGGCATACATGCCTGCCTGGCAAGCACAAGGTCATGAGTTCAATCCCCAGTACCACAAAAAAAAAAAAAAAAAAGCCTTCAGCGTAGATGGTAATACACAAAAACATATATAGCAGTTACACGTATGTAGCCTAGAGGAAGTTATTTAACATTTGAAACTCCTTAATTGGGAAGACTCACAACAGGGGTAGGTAGTTAACATTTGAAATACTCTCTTGAAAACTCCACACTCACGAAGCAGCTGTCTGCAGGCATTCCAACCAACTTGATTTCTGATCAACACTACAGCTAATTAGCATAACGGATGTTAGAAAATATTTTCATTGCAGAAGTGAGCACAGTTCATGACGCATGGGATGGATAAACATATTTCCAGGCATTGTCACCCAAGGGTGACAGGATGTGAGAAGCCAAAGGCCCTAGGTTGTGGCCTCTGGGGCAGCACCCAGAGCTTAGGGCTCCACTGGTGCTTGTCTGCCAGGATTGTCATCTGATGCCAACTCCACGGCTAACGTTATTTTCTGCTCAGGCATGTTTGTATCCACCTGAGCATGCAAAATGTTTTAAAAGAAACCGAGACATGAGAAAGACTCTGTCTCAGAATTAAAAGGGCTGGGAATATAGCTCAGTGTGAGGCCCTTGGCTCAATCTGCAGTATTAAAAAAGAAAAAATGAGGCAGAAGGTTGGGACACCATAGAGTTTTCATGAGCCAGTTTCATGATCCTTTTTGTGCCTGTCTGCTAATGAATTTCTCTGCATGTGATAGAATTCACTTAATTCTGAGTTGAACTTTCACTGTAAAATACCACAGGTACAAAATTTACTAGGAAGGAGAAAGAGGAAGAAGAGGAGAAAAGAAGCCACTTATACCTCTCATCTGGTTCTACTATAAGTTGGAAACATCATCCAAAGTACCCAAAAGAGTGAGGGACACAATGGCTTGAGTAAGTGTGCAACAACATTAGCTGATCTGTCCTCTAAACCACCCCGCTGCCCATGCCTTTCCATGCGCTGTCCTCCTTAATGAGCACAATCAGGACTCAAAATCACGCTAACAAACCAGAACGTGAACTTCAGGCATCGAGACGGAATTTCACAGAAGCAAATGTCACAATCTGTCAATTACAAATTATAGAGCAGGAGGAAAGATCAGGTTTGCAGCAGGCTTACTGCAGAGCTCGAGAGTGGTGGTTTAGTAGAAGTTTACAAAACCAACATTGCGGATGTCTGAGAAAACTATTAAGTATTCAGATGACATCTACAGATCAAGGGAAAGAGCTATTTCATAGCATTCTGCCCTGGTCAAACCACATCTAGAATATGGTGATAAATTCTGGGCTCCATATTTTAAAAGTAATTTGACAAATGAGATTATATCCAGAGGAGAGTGACCAGAAGGATAAGATGTCTTAAAATTACAAATAACAACAAAAAATCTCTGGGGATTTATCCTAGAGGAGAGACAAGAAATAGAAGACACACTCAAACATCAAATAACTGAGGGCTTGTTACAAAGAGAATGTTTTCTAGATGAGAGGGTAAAAGATCATCTAAACAGAACAGAGAAGTAACAGAATGGAGACATGTCCAGAAATGGAGGGGCCTGGGTATGAGCCCTTTATGCAGTAGGTATTTTCACTACCGTTATCATTACCATCATCATCACCATCACCATTATCAACTCTTCACCGTTACAATCATCATCACCATCTCAATATGATATTAGGACTGAGACAAGTTAAATAATTCACTCCAAGTCTCTTGACTTGTTAAAAAGCCACTTCTAACAACAGAATTCTATTATTTTCAATCATTCAAGAACCTCTCCTTTTCCTCCTTTCCTTGCGTGAAAGTGACTCTGTTTGTTGCTTCTCCACTATAGCAATTGGTAAAATCTTCGGCTCTGATGTTAGACAAATTTTCTGGGGTGCAATCCCCAGTTCTATTACTTAATAGTCATATGAGGTAGGGCAAGTTGCTTAGCCCCTCCAACAATTAGCTTCTTGTATTAGTAAGCTTTTTGTGTCTGGAACACTCCGACTTAAAGGTGGAGATGTCAATCTGAATCAAGATTTCAGGGGATTCAGTCCTTGACTGGCTGGCTCCAAGGCAGGAACATCACGGCAGAGGAGAGCGTAAGATGGGGTCCATGCCCACACCAATCCAACTGCTAAGCTTTCTACCAGGAAATCCACTCAGACAAATGAGTGAGAGTCCAAAAACTTTGCAAAAGGAATATAGAACCAGCAGCCTCAAGGAAAACAAACTTCTGCTTCAGAGAGTCAACTTCCAGTACTTGGTTGTAAAATTGATCCTGAAAATACCTACAGCAGAACCCTCTTCTCTCAAGATTTTCCTTCTCCCACTTTACAAAAGAAAAATACACCTTACGCCCTCCCAGAATCATGCTGTGCTGCATAATCCCTAGATGCAGAAATCCCAGGGCACCAAACGAAACAGCAATGTGGGGGAAAGTGGTGGAGATGGGGCAGGGAATCAAACTCAGGGCCTTGCATGTGCTTGGTAACAGCTCTACTTTTGGACTATTGGCTTCCATGGTGACAAAATAAAATAATTTCATTTCCTTTTTGCAACTCGTGTGGTTTTACAAGTCTTTGCTTTCTACAAAAATGGAGGAGCACCTAATAAAGTTCTTAATTGATAGTGTAGGCTGCTAAAGATAATGTATCATAATAGATCATGATGTGATTCGGAGCCTAAAAAGTTGGAAAAAAAATTAAGGAATTGAAGAACTGGTAGACAAAATTCCTTCCTCCTCCCACTCTCTTATTTATGTGAAAAAAACTGTTCCAGGCTTACATCTATAAAAGTAAAAAATAAGAGCAAATCCTGTCTCGTTCCAGCAAGAAGCAATATTTGTCTGGGGGTACTTGACCTATGGTGTCAGTCTCACTAATCTCCTAAGAAGATGCATTTCCCTTATAAATTATTTATCAAAATTTATCTGTTATTTTGATCAATAACATATTAATAATTGCAAAAATAACTCAGTCCAGAAGAAGTGTGTTCAACATTTAGGGATTTATGATCACAGGGAGTGAAATTTAATTTCATAAACATGTTTGTATTGCTCCAAAGTATGAAAGGATAATCGATAAAACACTTTTAAAGGCAAAATATTACATCAGGAAAAAATTATTCAGGAGGCCACGGTAGAGAAAAATGAGTTCAAAGAAAAACGATGTCAAGTTCTAAACTTTTAATGAAGTTATACGTGCATTTTTAATGAATGGTGGTAGCTATGAAATCACTAAGATGTTTAGATTGCATTGAGTACACTTTCAAGAGTGGTACAGCTATTTTATTTCTTTTAATTTATTTTAAGAACAAAAGAAGGAAAACATTAACAAACAGACATCCATTTACAAAACAGTGTAAGAACAATACACGCATTTTAAATATGTTGGAAATTATCTTCTGCAGTTATTCCTTTTTTTCCAATTTTATTTTTTAAAATATTCACTGAAAGACATACTGTTTTTCAAAATTCTTTTAAGCAAAAGAATGTAGAGTCGACTAAGATCGATGCAGCCACCTCTTTCAAAGAGACTATCAGTACAATCAATTCTACTGCTCTCTTTCTTCCCCTTGCTTTTATACAAGGAGCATAATTCATATTCAGCACATAAAAAAATGCTGGGAGACTTTCAATTCTAGCAAGATGGAGAAAAAATAACCTAAAATGCTTAGAAGTACAAACTAGAAAAATATAATAAAAAATAATTAAAGATACAGCTAGCTGAGCTCACAAGAAAAAGTAAGAGGGAATTCTCAGGTCCCAGGAGCCAAGTAGGGACAGGAAATCCCAGACTGCAGCTTCCTCCAGTTAATTTGAGGCAGTTAATCTGCCCCCCTTAAATCTGAGCTATTAATCAGGACCCAGGCAGTTCCTCCACCCAAGTGCAGGAGATGAGATCTTCTAAAGAGAAGAGTCAGCACCAAAATCCCAACACTAGGGCAGAACTCTCAAAGAGACTCAATTTCAACAATAGGATGAATTAGGAAAAAAAAAATCACTCGTTAATTCAGGGAGATTATAGTGAAATTTATCTGCTCCTTCCTGGTTCACCAGAAAAGTCTCCACTAAGAATTCCAGATACTATGTCTATGAGTCTCAGGGAGGCGGGTTAGAATTACACTACCTGGAGATCTTGCAACCTCAAATAGAAAAATCAACATAAAATTGGTTCTACCACAAGAAAAGAGAGAAAGGATAGAAAGGGAAGAAGCCAGTGCAAAGCGAGCCTGAGGAACATGAGCATAACCCCCAAAGTCCTGCTTAAGACAGGAGATCACAATCCAAAATCACAACTCAACATTAGAAGGAACTACCCGCCATGCGCTAACGTCAGCAGACAAAATGAACAAACAAAGGCATTAGAAGCCCCAAAATTTGAGATACAGAAAAAAATGGATAACCATTAGAAAATATGAATATTTAAAATAATCAGACAGAAAATGAACAAAAGTGTAAAGAGACCACAAAACATGGAAGAAGAATGAGCTTTCTTTTTTTTTTCCCCCGGTACCAGGAATTGAACTTACGACCTCGCACTTGCCAGGCAGGTGCTATGGCACTGAGCTAAATCCCCAGCCCCTAAAGAATGAGCTTTCCAGGCAAAGATTCCAGAGAAACCTCAAGCGCCGGTGGTGGCAAGTGCAGGTCCTTCTGTCTGGCAACTGTTCGGACCCACAGTCAGATGGGACCCGGGCCGGCCCAGGGAGCAGGAAGCAGAGCGCTGCATGGGATCTGTGCAGCTGCACCACCATCCAGAGAAGGCAGTCCCCCAACCTGGGAGCATCCTCATCCTCACCTGGCAGCAAACCTGGTTCAACAGAGTGGCCCTGCCGCAGTCTACCTCAAGAGCTGCCTCACTTGTCTGTAGAGTCCATGAGAAAATTGCTTGTGTTGTTTTGTCTTGTTCTTAAAATTGATCTTGGGGCATGGCTCATTTTCAGCTGGGACCACCGTGGTACCCAGCAAGACGCCAAGGCTGAGAAAATTTCTGTCCTGGAAGTCTACAGAGAAAAGTGATAGATCTGCTGGATGGTCAGACAGGAAGGGGCCTCGGGGGCTGTCTTAAGCCTGTGTTACCCTTGATAGGAAACAGAGGCCCTGAGAGGAGAAGGAACTTTGACCAGGCTCTGCCTCAACTTTGTGGTGCAGATGAGCTGAGTCTGCGCAGTAGAGCTGGTGAGAGCAAGGCTGTGCAGATGGCCCAGCTCACCCTCTCTGCCTCCTCCCTTCGGTGGAGCCCTTCACCCTCCATTGCTGCAGCCATCTCCGAGGGCAGTGGGGGCAAGATGGGCAGGAGGCACAGTCACCCTACATGGTAGCAGACTTCTATGAGAATTTTACATTTGTGCATTTTTCAAACATACTATCTAGAGGGAGAAAGCTGATAAGACTTCACTACATGTTGCAGTCTAATAAAACAATTAATCTCTGATGGTGAAACTTCAAGCAAGTAAGGACAAGAAGGGGGTGAGAGAAGACCCTAGCACAGTCCTTCATACAGCTCTCACGTAGGCCACCCATCTAACCTTTCCACAAGCTGGCATTACTAAAAGGACCCAAAAGGGAGGTCTGGAAAGGAAAGAAAAGGGACAAATCTGTATCTCAGAGGAGAAGAGCCACCCAGGCTCCCTGCAGCAACCCACAATGGAGCTGGAAAAGAACCAGGCTAATTTCAGCTCCAAACGTGACTCGGAGCCACCAAGAACAGCTGTTCCTCTGCCTAGTCCCACCTCCTCTCCTGCCCTGCCTATCATTCACTCCCCCGGGGACCCTTCAAAAACACGTCTGCCTGCGCCGCAGGCCCTGCTGGCTCCTGCATAAGAGAGCAGCTCTCTGCCCTAGGTGACAGTTCTGTGTGGGCTCAGTAATTATACATCTAAATACTCACCAGTACTGCAAACAAATGCTAAGGCTGCTCCCTGGGGATGCTGGAGCCAGAGAGGGTGTCCTTGCTACCTGAGGAAGAAGAGGCAAGCCCACTGTATGCCAATGACCTGGCAACTCCAGCAGGACCTGTCCCGAACACATGCATCAGCTGGCCCAAAACTAAACATGAAGGGCAATGGTGTGGGCTGAGTGACGGTGCTTCCCCCAGCAAGACTAGATGCAGCTCTGAGATTAGGAGTCCAGGCGCAGGCATCAGACAGGCCTGTGTCCTGGCTCTGCCACTTCTTATGCATGTGACTGCCAGTAAATTACTCAGCCTTTCCAAACCCAAGTTTCCCATCTGCAATACACAGTAACAACAGGGAACTCAAAGCATTCCTGTGAGGAGAAAGTGAGAACTTGCACATAAAATACCCACTTCGGTAACTACAAGCAGTAGGGATCCGATAAGTGTTACCTCCCTTCACTGTCCTTCTTCCCCATGGGCCAGAGAACAGTGCAGATTGTATAGAATGGAATCTGGTACTACAGAGAATAGTTACATGGGGCTAGCGATTTAGCTCAGCGGCACAGCGCCTGTCTGGCAAGCGCAAGGTCGTGAGTTCGATTCCCAGTACCAGAAAAAAAAAAAGAGAGAGAGAATAGTTACGTGCAGAAAGGAATCCCTGGAGACCCATATGAGCACTGGACCACACAAGTCAAAGAAGGAACAGTGGCAGGGGCGGGACTAAGTAAAATCTTAGCTCATTCATCAATGCAGTATAAGGTGGTTTGGAGTTCCAAGAGCCCCAGTTCCCCTTCTTCCTATTATAAACAGCTAGGTTAGGTAGAAATTTTATAGGCAGTCAGATAGGGTTGGGCCTTCGAGTGAGTTGATACAAAAGATGAAAACACATTACAACTGTGGCCAGAGGCACATCTGTTAGAAGCCAGGCCTCAAGATAAAGACAGAATGACCAGGCCTACATGCTTCCCCAGGGGATAAGATGGGCGTAACACTTGGTCTAATAAAGTCTAGATAGATGTCAGTCACCTCAGTGGGTAACCAAGACTCTCGAACTCATCTCTTCTTGAAAAGTTCTTTGTTTTTTCATGTACATTTGCTGTGTGATTTGCTTTCCAATTGGAATACTATTACTGTATCTGTCAGGGTTTTACTACAGAAACAGATATAACATAAGATATACAAATGCATAAGAAATTACAGGATTGGCTTATGATGGTCAGCCACAGAGTTGGATGAGGAAGCGTGCAGAGGGCATCTGCCCACTGGAGGCTGGAGGGTTCAGTCCAAGGTCTGGAGCTCACCGCAGTATCCCATGTAAGTCTGTATCAGAAGGCTGATGGGTCTGCAATAGAAGGTTGAAAAGTCTGTGCCAGATGACTGAAGGATAGAAGGTGGAAGCCAAAGAGTCTGTGCTACAAGCCAAAAGACAACACCCAAGCTGAAGGCAAAGACTAGAGCTCCTACACAGAAGACACCAGTTCATTCTTCCTTAGTTCCCTTTTATACTATCCAGGTGATGGGCCACCCTAGGGTGGACCCTCTACACAGTATGGTGCAGACTGCCACCCCAGAACAGATACTCTACACCCTGAGTAGAGCTGAGCTGACTTAGTTAAGGTTCTAAACTTCTCAAATTGATACAATCAACCACTACAATTACCTAAGCGACCATACTTGTAACCTTATTGGTTGATCACAGTTTTGTCCCACCTTATACCCACCTTGTCATTTTGATCCACCTCATGATTTTGCTCTACAAAACTTCCCCTGAAAAGTGGGGTCTGTGGCAAACCATTTGGGCCCCCTCCTGCCTCTCAGAAGCTCTCACTCTCTCGATAAAATTTCCTTCTCTTCACTGCTGTTGTTCCTGAGAATTCATTCTTGAATTTTGGGGAACATGCACTGAGCATACTGACATCTAGCAAGTTGGGAGTTATAATATTCCTCCTGTGTCATTCCTATATCATTCCCAACCCTTGATTCTACTCAGCTTTGCAAACTGAGCTACGTGGGTGTTGAGGTCAACATCAACCACACAAGAAGCTCCCGGCCCAGAAAGCGATTGATTTTTGCCTTTGCAGGGATGCCCTTGCTTTTAACCAAGTCCTTGCCTGAGTCCTGACCCCTTGTTGCACAGACCCTCAGTCTGGGGGGCTGCTGCTTCTTTTGTTCTCCAGACTCCAAGTAGGAGTTGAGGCAGCTGCCTCAGCTGATCTGACCATGCCCCACTTGCCTGGCACCCTCTCAAGTCTTCGTGTCTCTCTGGCCTCTCTGTTTGACTTCAGACCTGCCTGCTGCTGATCTTCACCCTATCTGCCCAGATTCTTACTCCTATTTCTCCCTTCACAATCTATCCAATTCCTGCCTGAGTCCTGGAATAACAAGTGGCTGTACATACACTGATGAGAACCCAACCATGACTACTGCAGGCCAGAAGTTCAAGGGAATGGCCAAGAGAAAGCTCTGAGTTCTGTCTTGTAAGGAAGAGTGCGGGTTGAAACAATGACTCTCGAGGGTAACTTGGCACTGTCTAGTAAAACCAGACGTGTGCACACCCTACCATCCAGAAGATCCATTTGTATATACCAAGATAGCCTAGGACAGTCACACTGTAGTTAAGAACAACTCGCAAGTAGTAGGAGCTTGAGACAACCTAGTTTCATTTCTCCCTCCTGCTCCTTGTCCCAGAGTGGCAGCGGGGTCTGTTTCACATTGTCCTCACTCCCAGAGCCTTCTCTGCAACTTTGGCAGTTGCCACAATAGGGAAAGGAAAGGGCAAGGTACTCACAGGACCCTCCTTGAGCTACTGGCCAAGGCAAGTGCATGGAAGCTTTTGTCTTCAAAAAGAGAGGAAAGCATCCCAGGCACTATGTGCTGTCCAGACAGAAGCTGATTGGTACCAAAGAGACCACTCCTTCTCCCAGCCAAGGTATAGCACCCAAGCTCTATCATCTAAACTAATATTTTTCTCCCGCAGCAAAGGAGATGTAACACTAGATGAGCTTCAAGGTCCGTAGGCAGATCTGGGAACGCCACTGCCCTCAGTCCAGGTTGCCAAACATCCTGTGTGTTCTCCTCTGACAAAGCCGCACTCTCAGGCTTTCCCTACAAAAAAGAAAGATGGCAGCGTGAAGCAGTCTTCCCCTAGGATGGTCCCCCTGCAGGGTTGTCTGCCTCTCCAAGAGGTGATGGGGAAGGAGGGAGTATGCGCATCTCTGCCTTGCTGAGCCGCTCTTTTGAGTTTTCTCTTTTTTTTAATAATGTCTTTTTTATGTATATCTCATGACATTGTGAGATTCACTCAACCCTTTGTCTGACCCTTTGTCAGATGACCTTTCACGCAACAGCTCAGAAGAGGACAATCAGAATATTGTTAAACAGCCGTAATGATCTCCACAGTAAATCCTTATCCAAACCCAGTATTTGATGTATTCTCATTCTTGGGTGCAAAGTATACTCCCCTTCTCTCCAGAGAAGACAACCTAAAGCCCCAGGTTAGCATAACATCAAGCTCAAAGTCCAAGATACCCAGTATTCCACAGTACAGTAATTTCTATAAGAGTGATGGGTAGTTATCTCTATATGTCCTTGGCGTGCCCCCTCCTCAGGACACCAAAAAGACAAGTTATCTCTTCCAACAAACCAGAATTTAATAAGGAACCCTAAGGCAGGAGGAAAACTGCCACAAACACTCCCATTCAGAGAAGAAAACAGTGCATTACAGCAGACACTAATCCTCAGCAATTCTGAGATCACTGAGCATTCTTCCCCAGAGATTAGATTCTGATTCCACCTGGCCCAACCTTATCCTTCAAGAGATTTCCCTTTTCCATTATCCTCCAAAATCGATGCAGACAGCAAAAAACTGTGGTCTCCCTGTGGGCTGAGTGTCTTTCTAAGCAAGGATTGTTTTAATACTCAGTCAAAATCTAGATCAGGCAGGGGTTCTTTTGGCAATGTAATTCTCTGACAACCATCAGTTCTTACCATTTGATGCCAAGAAACACCAAACATCAAAGTTCCATTAGAAATAAATCTCCTAAGCGCTGGGGATTTAGCTCAGTGGCACAGCGCCTGCCTGGCAAGCACAAGGTTGTGAGTTTGATTCCTGGTACTGGAAAGAAACCCAAAAAAAAAAAAATCTCCTAAATAAGATGTGTCATGCACACATACCAACTACACACAATAAGTATAATCACAATGTACCACAAGCAATGAAAAATAAAAAATTAATTTCTTACGCTGTATCTCTTTTTTCCTACTACTCCACACTAGATAAAATTGAAGATACTTTGTTCCACACCCTAATCTTTCTCCCTGACTCATTTTTTTCTAACTGATACTGTTACAGCAATTTTAGGTTTACTTGAGGGAAAGAAACTGAGTGGCACTCAGAAAGGTGGAGGGAACCAAGCTTTATTACACTAGCAGGCCCAGAGGAGTTCAGCATTCCAAAGTCTGAGCCCCATGCCTGGGGTATGAGAGCCTTCTATAGAGGCTGTGGTGGGAAAACAAAAGCAAGCTAAACTATAGAAGCAGAACAAAGCTAGTTACTCAAAGGCAACAGGTTTACAGCTCTGCGCATCCGGGTGGCTTCAGCCAGCCTGGGAGTGAGGAAGCAGTATGTGGAGAAGCTGCTTGCTTATCAGACCAGGGCACAGCTGGTATAGGAAAAGGAGGGGACTGTCAGCAGGGGGCATCAAAGTTGAAAAGTTTCACTTTCCCCAACAATATAGTCAGACTTTTATCTGAAGATGCCTTAATACTGTACATCCAGAGATCCTTTAAATGGATATAACATCCACAACCTAGATTTAACCCTTGCTTACAAACTGAGTTTTAATCATTCTCCACAAACCTTTCTCAGTTTTTTCTTTTGCTTTTGGGGGATAAGAAGGCTTTACTTATTCCAGCCATAAAAATATTGCACATTGGTCAATTCTTTCCTGAATGCATCTTTCTTAAAATAGCTTGCTGACTGTCCAGAGTAAATAACTTACACAATCAGTAGTCCACTTTCCAGCTCCTTTCTCCAAACCCATAAATTCATTAGGTAAACTATCAGCCACCCCAATTTCTACATGTGCAGTTTTACAAAATAGTTCTCCACTGTGGGTGACTATTCTTCCAGCCTCAGGTCCATTTCCTCAGGCACACCCATGGTGCCTTTGGGCTGGATCCATAGTCAGGCATTTAGTCATGGAGACCCACTCTTTAGGTCCTGATCTGTGTTCCAGGCAGGTTGCAAAGGTTATACTGACTTAAAAAAATAACCTAAATCTCAGGGACTGAAGTCACAGTTTATTTCTTCCTCATGCTACACAGCCATCACAGGTTGTCTAGGGTTTGGGCTCCAGACTCCTCTCATTCCAAGAAGCAGCTAGCAAAGCCTGTCCACCTGAAACACTGCTGGTCATGGGGCAGCAGGAAGAAGAGAGAGGTCACACATTAGGTCTTTCTTTCTTTTTTTTTTTGGTCTTTTTGAGACAGGGTCTCGCTATGCAGTTCAGGCTGATCTTGAGCTCACTTTGTAGCCCAGGCTGGCCTCGAACTCGCAACAATCCTCCTGCCTCAGCCTCCCGAGTGCTGGGATTATACAAGCACACATTAGGTCTTAAAAGCATCTACATATGAGTAGCATGGACCCCTTTCACTTACATCTCACTGGTACAAGTCATCTAGCTTGGTCTAACCACAAGGGAATATGAGTGAGATCCTATCTTACACCCAGCAGGAGGAAAGGTGGAAATACTTGTGCCTGGTAAACAGCACCAATGATCTTCACTCCAGTCTAGAACTACACTGTTGAGAAACTCACACGTATATCAACAAGAAGGCTCTGCTACTAGAAGACTCCATGACAAGATTCTACAAGAAACATGGTTCTTGATGCATAGTCTGTAATAGCCAAAGAAAGGAAAGGGAATAGCCTAAGTGTATATTATTGGAAGAATAAATCTTTAAGACAGTGAAGATTGAATTCAGGGCATTGACGCTGCTGAGTTATATCCATCCCCACAACTTTTTTATTTTTTATTTTGAGACAAGCTGTCCCTAAATTTTCCTGGTTGGGCTGAAACTTATAATTCTCCTGCCTTAGCCTCCCAGAGTGCTGGTGTTAGCAGGACCTCCAAATATGATATAAGGGAAATACTGTAACTCCCAACCTGCTAGATAGCTAACACACCAAGTTCATGCTCTCTAAAAGTGAAGAATGAATTCTAAGAACAGAGGTTAAGAGTAGGAAATATTTATTGAGAGAGAGGTACAGCTCCTGAGAGGCAGGAGGGGCCCTAAGTGTGTTGCCAAGGACCCTGCTTCTCAGGAGAAGTTTCATAAAGCATAATGACATGGGTACAATATGGTTTACAACTATAATCAGCAAATAAGATGATAAGTGTTGGGGGCTGGGGATTTAGCTCAGCGACAAAGCGCCTGCCTGGCAAGCGCAAGGTTGTGAGTTCGGTTCCCGGTACCGGAGAAAAACCAAAAAAAAAAAGATGATAAGTGTAGCTGCTTAGGTAATGTTGACCCAAAAAGGAAGCAAGTCATGGAGCAAGTATACATGGAAAGAATAAAGAACTTTTCAGGAAAGGATGAGTTCAAGGGTCTTGGCCACCCACTGAGGTGACTGAGGTTTACCTAGACTTCATTAGACCAGGTGTAACCACTTCTCTTAGGCCTTGTCATTCTATCTTTATCTTGAGCCTGGCCTCCAGCAGAGATGCCTTGGGCCAAAGTTGTGATGAGTTTTCATCTTTGCTCTGACTCTCTCAAGGGCCATCTGACTGCCTGTAATATTTCTACCTACTTCAGCTATCTATGATATTGGGATTATAGGTATGCATCACTATGCCTGGCTGAGAATAAGATTTTTTAAACAATGGCATATTCATATAATGTTTTGCAACAATATAAATGCAAAGCTAAAGCTGTAAGCATCAGTTGATACCTACATGGGGGTATGGAGAACTGGGATCAGTACCGGGGCCTTGTAAATGCTAGGCAAGCTCTCTGTCCCTGAGCAACATCCCAACATGACTAAATCTTAAACATATAACACTGAGTGAAAAGGACCATTTGCAGAATACAACATGATGCCATTTGTGTACATTTTTAAACATCGATAGCATCCCTACACACTGTTTAGGGAGATATATGTAACAATCGAGTCAAACAAGCAGGACTCATGGGTATACTCAGAAAGCAATCTTACTGTTCCCTATTAATGCTCCTTAAAATTTATTTGGTTAGGCATATTCTTCCCTCACTCCAGAATGAATGGTAAACAGTTCTAGTCAATAAATTATGCCTTCCAGTCAATTAATAACATCTATCTTTGTGTAATCATTATAATTTTAATTGTTATTTGGTAATTCTTTTTATCAGGCAGTTATTGCCATAATAATGCTCAATAATAAACCTCCCCAAAGCTCCGTGATACACAGAAAGGAGCATCTATTTCTAGGGCACAAGTCTGGGAGTCTGCTGGCTAAGTTTGCTGGTTCTGGTTGGGTTTGGGTGTGAGTATCCATTCTTGGATTTTGTTTGAGTGTTTTGTTTTGTTTTTGAGACAGTGTGTTGCTTTGTAATTCTGACTGTCCTTAAACTTGCTATCTAGTCCAGATAGCAAATTCATAATCCTCCTGCCTCAGCCTCCCAAGTGCTTGGATTATAGGCATGCACCAGCACACCCAACTGAGCATTAATTCCTAAGAACCAGTCAACCTGTGCATCTCTTCACAGTGGTGGCAGAAATGTGAGCCAAATCCCCAGTGCAAGCATGTCTTAAACCTCTATTCACATGATACCAGGTAACACCCTATTGGCAAGTCACCCTCCCAAGCACCTGGTCCTCTTTCATAAATCCCTCAACAGGGACTCACACCCCATCTATTGTCTGCATGCTTCAGTGGAAACTTCCTTCCACTTGAAGGAACTACTGCATGGACACACAAATGTATTTAGTAATAGCATTAAAATATGAGCAAGAGGCATGTGGAGTGGGGGTTGGAGTAGCAGGCGGGATGTGCACTCCTGTAATCCAAGTACTGTAGAAGGCTGGGGAAAGAGGATCTCAAGTTCTTGCCCAGTTTGGGCAGTTATTGATTAGTGATTTAAGGAGATCCTCTCTCAAAATGAAAAGTGAAAAATGGCTGAGGTTGATGTTCAGTGCCAAGGCCCTGGGCTCAATCCCTAGTAACAGAGAGAGAGAGAGAGAGAGAGAGAGAGAGAGAGAGAGAGAGATCTTCCAACTTCCAGATAGGAGGGAACAGGCAAGTAGAATCCCATAGGAGGGCATAGGTGGAGATCTGAGGGGTGTAAAGTGCTGGGGACAGAGCTTAGGGCCTCATGTGCTTCGCACATGCTCTCCTGCTGTACCATATCCCCAGCCCTAGGATGATAAATGTTATTTGTCAACTTGGCTGGGCCATGGAACTCAGATATCTCATTAAATTTCTAGATGCGCTTGTGAAAGATTTTTTATATGAGACTAATATTTACACCAGCAGGCTTTGCCATGGGGCAGGCCTCATCCAATCATTTGGAAAACTGAATAGAACAGAATAGGCTGCCTCACCAGGAGGGAATTCTGCCGCTGCAATGCCTCTGATTAAAACTATACCTCTTCCCTGGTCACCAGCCTGCCTGGCATCTTATCTTGAAGATTTCTGATTTGCCAGCTTGGCTGCCCAGTTGCAGAAGCCAATTCTTTAGATAGGTAGATAGATAATAGAGCGATAGGTAGGTAGGTAGGTATGTAGGTAGGTAGATGATAGATAGATAGATAGATAGATAGATAGATAGATAGATAGATAATAGAGCTAGACAGATAATAGATAGATGATGAAAGGGATGGATAGATAGGTGGATAGATACACATACTCATATACTTGCCTTGGTTTTCCTGTCTCTTTAGGGAAGCCTGACTAATACAAGTACTTAACTACAAATGGCCAAGGTGGAGCAAGATGAATATCACAGCTTGTACAAGTTTTCTTTTTCTTTTTCTATTAAAACCTGCATATGCAGTTCCTGCCTTTTGCCGCAGTGCATTTTATCCTTAGGTGAGGTTATGTTTCTCTTGGCCAATGGCTGTTTTGAGACAAATGCATTCCTGGAAACCACACTGTAAATCCAATTGTCATAAAGCAACTTGGGCTTTCCCATGGAAGCAATGTTACACTGAATGATAACAGCAGGAATAATGCCCTGCCCTTGCACAGAACTTTGTAGTGCATAGAGGGCTCCCACATCCACCATTGCATTTAACCCTGGAAGGCTCTCAACATGTTCTCTTCATTGTTTAGAAGAAATAGAAACTCAAAGAAGCACTTTACTAGGGTCACACTCACTGAAGGGACTGAGTTGGGACCCACTCCTTAACCACATAAGGTTTCAGCTTCGATCAAATTATACACACAATGAAAGTGCCGCCAAATGCAAAGACTCAGAATGCCAAGGCTTCCCGATTGTTTAAAAATTATAAGACTTTGCTCTTAAGTCACATAAAACAGGAAAATGAGCATATTGATTGCTCAAGAGACCCTTGAACTATAAAGCAGCCACATAACCATAAATAACCAGCTCTGCCCACCGCAGAGCTACTTACCTAAAACTATGGCACTTTACCACCATCCATCCTAAACACTTAATGAGCAATCATGCACTCCACTGAACGAGACACAACAGTGCACCAGGGCCCTCTGAATCTATGCATTTTCCTAGCCCTTTTGTGAATGCCCTTTGGGTCCCTTTGATTTTCCTGAAAACAAAAATTAAATTCATAATGTGTCAGTCTGGGTTAGGCATAGGCACAAGCACCATAGACTTCATTTAAAGAAGGGTTGGGATAGCTGGGCACACGGGTGCATACATGTAATCCCAGCTACTCAGAAGGCTGAGGCAGGAGAATCACAAGTTCAATACCAGCCTGGGCAACTTAGAGAAACCCTGTCTCAAATATAAATAAATAAATAAATAAATAAATAAATAAATAAATAAAGCAAGCAAGCAAGCAAGAAAGCAAGCAAACCAGAGATGTAACTCAGTAAAGTGCTTGCACGGTACACAGGAGGCCCTGGGTTCAATCTCTAGCACTGCAAAGAAGACAAAGGAGGAGGAGGATGAGAGGGAAGGGGAGGGGAGGGGAAGCCTGGGCTTGCAGGTACGGTGAAGTAGACTCAGAAACAGTGGTGGGGACCAGAGTACTCCCTAAACCAGCCAGAAACCATGGCTGAGGCCTCTTTCCTCCCTGCAAGGCTGCTGAACTGACTCCAGGACATGCCCTTGTCATCTCTGCAGATCCAGCCAGTCCACAGGCTCTGGGAGACAGCAAACAAAGCTGTGCTTTGGGGACACAGCATGGATGGGGTCAGCCTTGATATGTGAGCCTGCTTTTTCCCACCACCAACCCTCCCTCTGTAGACTTCACTGGACCCTCTTGTGGAAGAAGTGGCTGTGGTCGTTCTTCTGGTTCCCCAAAACCTGAGTGTGCATCCTGCCCACCGGAGCCCGCAGTAGCCCTTGGCTGGCACAGTGCCCTGCACAGAGCACCTGCCGACTGGACCTGCAGCAAGTCGTCTGCATTCCAGCTTCCTGCACCCCCAGCTCTGGACAGCCCCTCTTGATGCTAACTGCCCATGGGGGAAACAACCCATCAGTATCCCTCAGGCCATGGTGCTAAGCCCTTCCTCACTTCCCATGATATCATGAGGTGTGGCAGATCCCAGGAGCCAGGGAGAACCTCTGCTCCCAAATCGTGCTCTGGGGTGCCTTGGACCAATGTGCCTGGGCACTGACTTAGCAGCATACCTGAGGCCTGGGTGGCAGCAAGAGGGGAGACCAGGGATTCTGGTGACTGGATCTACAGACACCTAAAAAGTAGCCACACAAAGAGTATCCACCAGCTGCTGACCAAGGTTCAAGGCTGTGGCCAGGAACTGCTGCCAGGTGTCTCAGCAGCTTTTGATTTTTATCCAGGAGGTCAGCATGAATTTCCCACACAAGAACTAAAGGACAGGGGAAGTCAGTACCTAGTGAAGAGGGCTATGAAGTCTAGGTTTGGGCTAATCTGTGCTTCTGAACTCGAAATCACAAATGTGTACATCTGAGCCTAGTCAAGCACAAAGCCCACTGACCACTAGTGTGGCTTTGTAACATCTCTGAGGAGTTTGGCATGCTTTGTATCTGCTCATCAGTATCGTATATGAGTAGCGATGAGTTCAATGATTAGCAACCAGTGTCAAGTGTAGATTCAAAGCTAGCAGATACATTGGAAAATAAAACACTAGGTCACTGCTTCTTAAAGTGTGTCAGGGGATCCCCTGCATGATTTAGGATTACACAAAGCATCAGCCTCGGGGCTGGGGATTTAGCTCAGCGGCACAGCACCTGCCTGGCAAGCGCAAGGTCGTGAGTTCGATTCCTGGTACCGGAAAAAAAATTAAAAAAAAAAAAAAGAGAGAGAGAGAAAGCATCAGCCTCCATGGAAACTACTGACTGAGGCTCTTGGGTGGCCCAGGTAACAAGCCCAGGTGATGTTTCACCCATGCTAACCCCACAGTTCATGGCTGCAGACAGGACTCACCCCCTTGGGGAGCTCTGGAAAAGACCAGAGAGCTGGATCACACCCAGAGGCAAATTTCACTGGTCAGGGAGGGGCAGCATGGTCCAGCACGAAGGGTGACTCACTGCACAGGCAAGATGAACCCACTGCACCAGAGTTGCAGACCTTTATGCAGCCTTTCAAAAACAGAGTGACCAGCTTGTCAGATGGGCTAGTGCTTCCCCCATTTCCATGCTCAAATTTCCATGTCCCAGGAGCCCGCTCAGTCCTGGGAAAATGGGGACGGTAGGTCACCCAAGTACAAAATGGCATCTATGGGCCATTAAAGATCAAGAGAGCACAAATGTACATTAAGAGCAAAGCAAAGGATGGAGCCTACTGTTTCCAGTGGGACCCACCACCCTTTGCCCCCAGACAGAGGACTCACAGGGAATCAGATCTGCTGCACAGAGGTGGCAGCTCCCCTGGCTCTAGTTCTGATTTCCTGGTAGCTCAGAAAGCATTTCCATGCTGGCCCAAAGTTTGTTTCCTGTTTCCTCCCATGCTATTTTTAGGGCCACAGACGTTTCCTGCCTGGGCCTGTCCCACCCACCTCCAGTGTCTCCCAGCCTCTGCTACCAGAGTGCGTATTGGATGGGCCTGCTGGAGCTCATCGGGGTCAGCAACCCTGGTGTGCCAGGCAGCCGCTCAGCACCCAACAGGTGGGACTGCAGTTACTGCGTCCTAATGGGTGGGATGTTCCCAGGATAAGTTGTTTTTATTTTTTTAACCTTGGAAGCCTTAAAGTAGTAATGGGTCTGCAGCCTTAAAGGAAGGAATGTCCAATAAACGGGGGTCCCTCTTTGGCCTCCTTCATTTTTGTCCTTTCTTTATTGCAGTGCTGGGGATCGAACCCAGGTCCTCACATTGCTAGGTAAGTGCTCTCCTACCAGGCTAAACCCCCAGCCCTGACTCCCACTTCCTATCACCTCCTGGGAGGGAGTCATTCATCTGTGTTTATCTCATTAAAGCTCCTAGAAATCTTAGGAGGTGGCAAGAATCTCCATATCCTGGGGTCCACAACCCTAAGCTCAAAGAAGTAAGCCAGGTACCCTAAGGCACATAGCGGGCAGCCACCGCCAAGCCCAGTTGACCAACTAAAAGCCTCTATGACAATACCTCTCAATCTTTTTCCCCAGAATTCTCTTCCTAAGGAGATTTTTTTTAGACATTTTTCCATAATGTTCCTTCCTTCATGAAATTATAATAACCCAGATAGACCATATATTCAAGTAGGGACTGGATGTGTACCTGCGCTAGGTGCATAAAAAGACTCCACACTTCAAGAACCCATTTTAGCTGGGTGTGGGATGGTGCACAACTGTAATCCCAGCAACACTCGGGAGGCTGAGGCAGGAGGATGACAAGTTCAATGCGAGCCTGAGCAACTTAACAAAGCCCTGTCTCAAAATAATGTTTGAATCCCTTGTACTACACACACACACACACACACACACACACACACACACACACACACACAACCAATTTCATCTCTGTCAGGTGTCCTTACTTTGACTGAGAATACAGCAAGGGTAGAAGTCAAACTGCTTTGTTCCCTGCACTGGTTTTAGGTGGAAAGGAAGATGTTTACCCAAACTAAAGTCCTCGGAACCCTAGTGTGGCATGTGGTCACCAAAAGGGCTCTACATCCAGAGACACTTGGGAAATGCAGGGTGCAGCACCTCCCACCTCTTTTAAGTCATTTGTCCAAGTATTTGAAGAGCTACTTTACAAAGAAAACCTGTCTATTAATTTCAACACAACACAGCCTAGTCTCAGCTGGCTATCGTATTAATCTCTTCTTTTCCATTCTCATCACTTTCTCGCTCTGATTTTGAAATGAACAGTTACGAATTAATATCATAAACTGCTTTTTACTAATGTGCCCAGAACTTACTTTTGCAGATGCTGTCATGGAGAGAGTTGCTTTGTGTCCTGCGGTGACACTGACCTGTTTATGCATCTTCGTGGGCAATGATTGGAGCACAGAGTAGACTCAGCGGCTGTGCAGTGGCACCACAGGAAAGGCAAGGCTCTGTGATGAGCTCATGAAACGCTCACTTATTTAACAAAACCGTGTGGCCCCTCTCATGGCAGAGAAAGAAGCTGCCACAGGCAGGGCCCCATGGCCTCATGGAAGCAAGTGCCTCTGGGTGACAGCTGCCTGCAGCCCCACCTGGCAGCCACACAATGCACAGTGTGGTAGACTTCCTGAAACCTCAGGTGCTCAGAGAGCCACTCTGCCTAGTCGGGCCACCACCTGTCACCCCGAAATCTCCTGCCTTGCCACCACCTCCAGCCCAGCCTGTTCTAGAAAGGGCTACAAACCTGGTCTCCAGGGACTTCATTGGAATGTGATCCCAGGGCCCAGCACAGACCTGTTGACCTGGCGTTTGGGAGCCTTGGGTTGAGTGCACACGGACAGAGCGGGTTAGGACCCCCCTTTAGTGTAGCCCAGGGCTACTAGGGTTTAAAGATCCCCAGAGCTTGGGAACCACTGCTCCCCCTACAACCCTGTGGGAGCATTTATTCTGGAGTGGCCTTGGCCACTGGGAGCCACTGTAGACCTTACTGGCCTTTGTCCCCTGTGGAACACCGTGCCAGGCATGTGCTGCTGCCCCAGAAGCTGAATGTACAAATGAAAGCAGGGGTCGTCGCAGGCGCGGGGCAGTCGCCAACCCATCCGGCTGTGTCCTGGGCCGCCGCTCTTTGGGAAGGAGGGACCAGTGTGAAAACCGGAAGACCACCCACCCAGCACCCCCAAGATTAGTGAGTGTTTGCCTGAGTTGTCCGGTGAAAATGCACGGTGTAATTTGGCTAGTCTCAAATCACCCCTTTGTTTGTTTTTAAAATCATGATTAGAAAAAACACAGCTGTCAGAGAGCGTGTGAAGTACAAATCCCTGAGGCCAGGCAGCCCCCTTGTCACGCTGTCCCTGCGCCCGGCTCTGGCAGGGGTGAAGCCTAAAGGGTCTGCTACACACAAGGCCACCTGACAGCAACGCTGATGTCGCCGATACGGCGAGCCACGAAGGCTTGTGAGCTCCCGGCCCTCTGCTCTCCCAGGTCACCCTCGCAGGTGCCTGGGAACAGGGCACCCGGGGAGTTCTCGCTCCCGCTTATGCCTGAGAAGCTTGGGGAGTGGGGAGGCCCGGGAGAAACTCGCCTTGCTCGGTCCAGAGGAGGAGGTGGAGGTGCAGGTGGGGGAGAGCAGGTGCGGACCAGCGGCTGCGGGAGCTGGGCGGAAGGGGAACTGAGGACAGGGAGAGCCCGCAGCCGGTAGCTGTGGAGAAACGCCCGGTCAGCGGCAGCGTTCGGCCACCAGGTGGCGGCCCCGGGCCGTCGGACCGATCCCGGGCTGTGGAGCCGCCGCACGGAACGCAGCCCCTGGCAGCGACCACACTGAGTGGGAAAGGGCTTCGAAGGACGCCTCACAGCACACCACACACACCTCACACACCACACACACAACACAGACCACAACACAGCACACAACACAGACCACATACACCACAATGCACACAATACACACAACACGCAACACAACACACCCGAACAACGAGAAGTCCACAATACACATCGTGCAACACACACCCACACACCACACACAGCATGTAACATAACACACAGCACAACAGACAACCCACAACACACACACCACAACACACATACCACAACCCCCACACACACACCCTGTAACACACACTGCAATACGCACACTGCATACCACAACTCACACACCACAGCACCCAATATACACCACAACACACACGTACCCAGCATTACACACAGCACACATACACCACAACATACACATAAAACAACACTCTAAAACACATCACACATGTACCCAGGATCACACACCACACATACGCTACAACACATATACCACACACACATCATACACAAAGCATACTATCACACATACCCCCAACACACACACTCAACATACACACACAACACAGCACACACAGCACAGCACACCCGTCACATGCACCCGGCCGTTCGCTTCCCACACACTCTCGCCTCTTCCTCTGAGCACCTGCGAATCCCGAACTCCTCAGCCCCTCTCCCCACCGTGGGCCTCGCCCTGGCCCCCACCAGCTTCCTCAGAGGGAGCTCAACCTCCTGAGGTCAGAGAGGAGAAATAAAGAGGAGAAAGGCAAGGAAGATCTTAATGAACATATTTTTTAAATTGTACTTTTAAGAAAGTAACCATAGCTTCAAGACACAAAAAGTTACTCGAGCTTTCACTTCCAGGAAAGTCACTAAAAAATTCCTAAGAATCTTAAAGAAAATAAACCTATAAAGAAGAATTGCCAGAGCACTCGCCACTGAATGGCGCTCCCTCTATGGACCCATCCTCCAGAAAGTGCATAGCTTCCAACAATCTCACAGAGCCTGCCAGATGGGGACCTGAGGACACTGGGAACATTCTAGAAATTGGAAGACACCCCAAGACACATAAATATACCCAACTCCAGGCCACAATCTCAAACTCTCCCCGACCCCGTTTCTTTGAGTGTTCACAAAATTCTGCCTAATAAACATTTGTATGCCCCTCACTGACACACATTTTGAAAATTATCCTTCCGTAACAAAAGCCAGCCAACCCACAACTCATCCTGTTGAGTCAAGATTCCCATGGCCTCTTTGGAGGACCTCCTGAGAACACATCAGGGACACCCCCACCACAGAGCACTTTCTGCTCTGCCAAACACTGTCTCACCTGCTTTCCCTTTTGCTTTCTCAACAATCTTGAGGCCCTATTATTACTGCCTTTTAGGAGGAGGAGGCAGAGACCCGGCCAGCTGGAGTTCCTGGCCCTCTCTCACCGAGGGGCAGGAGAGGCCAATTCCTCCACCTCTGCCAGTGCCTTCACCTCTGTGCCTCCCACCCTGACCCCACCCATCACCAGCACCCACCGGCCCCACACCTGTCCCTACAAACCCTGGTGTGATGGGAGGGACAGCGAGGGGAATCAAGGCCATCCCAGTGGACACTAAAATTCCACATCCCAGGAGGCAAAGGGTGATCAGCCTGGGGACAACAGGTAAGTCAGACCCAAGAGCAGGTCCTGAGGCTTCATGTCTCCAAGGCCTTCTCCATTTTCTAGGAGTCCCAAGGGCCTCGCTGGCTTCAGGGTGGCCCCCAGAACCCTGGTCTGGGGACACCTGCTCCTGACATGAGCAGATCTCTTTCAGGCTCAGTATCCAGCCCCCAGCTAGAGCCAAGGGAGACCAGCCAGGTGCCCCGGCCGCAAGTGGAACAAGTGAATGGCACTCTTCTCTGGAAGGCCCTGGCCCGGCCTCGGCACCTTGTTGGCTCTTGACCCCGCCTGGCCCCCCAGCCGTCCTCTGGTTCCCAATCTCCTCCCATCCCACCTTTCTCCTTCCCAGGATCCCACGGTCTCTATCTTCGCATATGAAAAATGGAAACCAGAAACCTCACACAGCCAAAGCACCAAGCAAATGAAATAACCTGGAAGTTTCCAAATCTTTTTAGGCTCCAAAATCCATTGTTGGTTCCTATTTATTTTATTTATTTATTTTTTGAGATGTTTATCGAAGCAGTGTAGCTAAACAGTTTGTTCAGGAACAGTAAACATGACAGGAATAAGGGGTACTCTGGTCAAAACTCCTGGCGGTTCAGGGAAGGGGGAGGTAACAGAGCCTCTAATCTGAGGATCCTGAAAGTGGGAAAACTTCCTAATAACACCTGAGAAACTAAAGCGGTCCTCAGCATCCAATAGGCGCACAATAACGGGGGGGGGGCGGGGGGTGGTGGTCCAGGATCGGAATCCAAGCTGAATGGTCCATCATTGATGCCTGGACAAAGAAAAGTCTGATATTTACACACAATAGAATATTATTCAGCTTTACAAAGAAAGGAAGTTCTAACACATGCACCACATGGATAAACCTTGAGGATATTATGCTAAGCGAAATCCACCATTGCAAAAGGAAAAGTACTGCTTGAGACCACTTACTTGAGATCTCTCAAGTTGGCAGACAGCAACAGGAGGGAGAGTGGTGGTTATGGGTTGGTGGAGATGAGTCCTTGTGAAGTGCAGACAGAGTTTGAGTTTTACTAGGTGAAAGGCTCTGGAGGTCTGTCCCACCGTGAGATGAGCTCACTGATGAGCTGCACACTTAAAAAAGATGAGGATGAGCCAGAAGCAGAGACACACACCTGTGATCTTGGCTACTGGGAAGCTGAGGCAGGAAGATCCCAAGTTGGAGGGAGGCAACTTAACAAGATCTTGTTTCAAATTTTTAAAAAAGGGCGGTAGATATAGCTCAATGGGAGTATTTATGCAGCCTGACGGTTCACTCCTCAGTGCCACATGTATACACACACACACACACACACACACAAAATGGTGATAGAAGTAAATTTGATGCGTTTTACAACTAAAAATAAAGTAACAGTACAAGAATGAACCCAAGTGAATGGAGGCCTGAGATGGTGCCGAGTCTGAAACTGGAGATGAGGCGGCCAGGAACATTCCTTCCTCCCCTCCCCAAGGTTTCACCCAACTGAGACCAGGTTTCCACAAACAGCCACGCCAGCTTCAAAGGCCAAAGGAAGTCACAGAGAGCCAAGTGGAGGAGGGGGAAGGGAGTTTGTTTACATGCTGGTGGGGGAATTTATGAGCTCCGGCCCTACTCTGTGGCTTGTATTGAAGGCTGCTGACCCAGGCACCTCCAGCACAGCACAGCCCTGAGCTGCAGGGGCCAGCCCAGTGCCAAGAATGCTGTGGTCAGAGGATTACATGGGGCTCCATCCTCCACCTCTGCAAGCCTAGGCCACACAGCCAGGGCTCCCCAACACACTTGCAGTTCCAGAGTTCCTCAGTAGCGTCCTCCTGGGCAGTGCCAAAGACTGTTGCCAGCCAGCGCCCTCTGGCGCCTGCACTCTTTGCCCTGGCATCCACGCACTCTGCCTGAAGTTACTACCTTGAGGTGTGAGCGCGATCACCTGGATGGATATCAGGGTAGCATGTCCCTGGCAAGGCAGGAGTAGGGTGGACCCCCCGGCAACATAGGTGCTGATAACATTTCAAACCCCTCAGGCAAACAGCCTGGGCCTGAGCTTGGAGAGGCCAGTGTGCCCTGGCAGACAGGGCCAGAGACAGGGCCAAGTCTACCACCACCAGGCCCGGTTCCACCACTGAACAAGAAAATGCTCCGGAGCTCAGGACATACACGGCAGACACTTGACACATTTACATTCTCCAGTCCTTAAAACCACCCACAAAGGGAAGGGAGCTTAGCTCCATCCCAGGAAATGGGCCAGACACAGCCCAAGGTCACTGGGAAGGAGGGAAAGAGGTGAGATGAGAATCAAGTCTGCCTCTGAGGTCCCGGCACCACCCCCACCCCATTGTCCCTCACCTCACGGGTCAGCCTTGGGGTCCACATGGTGATGCCTTCCCAGACCAGCTCAGGCTCAGGTCAGGTCCTCCCAAGCCAGCCCTCAGCACTGAGAGACGTTAGTGATAGTCCCAGCCAAGCGCACATACCTGTTCCTAGGTCCCATCATTGCCCACTTCTCTGGTTTCCAGGCCAGCCCTCCCCTTCATTCCATCTGCATGAACTTTCGTTAACTTTCAGTTCTCAATGAACTTTTCCTTCCTGCCTTGCTAGCCTTAGCTCACCCCAGACTTTGGGAAAAATGGAATTCACACTTTGCATCCTTGCGGGCTGGACCCTTCCTCCTACTCCAGCTCTGAGTTTTCTGTAATTCCTCCTCGTTTATTTTCCCCTCCCACATTGTTCCCCCGGGATTGTTTTGTAGATTTGTGTGTTCCCAACTAGGAACACACCTATCCTCCTTGATCTCTCCAACGCAGAAACAACAGCACAGCCACTGCAAACAACAGGAACAATGCCGGAGCCTGGGATAACGGAGTCAGGTCTAATTCCAGGGACAGGACTGGGGAGGGACATTCCTCGGTCGGGGGCTGAGAGTAGGGTTATCTCCCTGATTTGGCTTAAAAGTGTTTGCTTCACTTCAAAGGAGCTTTCAGTAATGGGCTCTGGTAGTCAGAGCCTGTCCACGGGGCAGCAGTAAAACTGTGAGAAGGAACAGAAGCGGGCCCGCCCACCACTCTGGACCCCGTACACAGAGCCAGATTGTCAGGGCAGATTCCAGAGCTCTTTACAGTCCTGGCTGTGAATCCTGCCATTGTCCAGGTGACCTCTTCCCTGCCAAAGGGAGAAACAGAGGCAGCTGATAGGCAGTGTCCAAGCCTGGAGAGCGGTGAGACTCCAGGCCACCCTGATTTGTCTCTCTGCTCCACCCAACCCCTTACCCTGTTCCCTATCTCAATTCATGGCCAAAGGAGGTGATGCTGGGACAAGAGCCTCTTAGGGAGACCCTACATCCAATAAGGAGACCAGAGTTGTTGCAGAACCTGAGGGTCAGACTCCATGGCACACACCTGTAATCCCAGCTACGGATGAGGCTGAGGCAAGAGGATTATGGGAGCTCAGGAGTTTGAGGCCAGCCTGGACAACTTAGCCAGCCCCTCTCTAAAAAAAAAAGAAAAGAAAAAGAAAGAGAGAGCATTCCATGCACTTCCATGGAGTCTGCACTTTGGGCCAAGTCTCAAGGAGAAATTAGAAAAAGTACAGCTGGTCATGGTGGTGCTCACCTGTCATCCCAGCCTCTTGGGAACCTAAGGCAGGAGGATCACAAGTTCAAGGCCAGACCATGTCCTTGCTGAGACTCTGTTTTAAGCAGGAGGGTGAGGACATATCTCCGTGGTAGAGTATCCCTGGTTTCCATCTCCAGGACCACAGAACAAATGAAGAGGAGTCACCGACTGCCTTTCACGAGCATCACACTGGGGTTCTGTTTTCCCCTTGAAGCCTCCCGGCCCCTGTGGGTAGGGGTGGCACCAGCTTTTCAAATTTTTTTTCTTTTTTGGTTTTTTTTTTGGTTTTTCTCCAGTACCGGGAACCGAACTCACGACCTTGTGCTTACCAGGCAGGCGCTTTTGCCACTGAGCTAAATCCCCAGCCCCGGCTTTTCAAATTAGTGAAGTGACTCAACATCACTAGTCCTTAGGAAAATGCAAACTCAAACCACAGTGAGATCTCACCTCACACTCAGTAGGATGCTAACTGCCAGAAACACTAAATAACAAGTCCAAGGGTTTGGGAGGCTGTGGGGAAATTGGAACCCAGGTACACTGTTGCTGGGTTGGTAAAATGCTGCAACTGCTGGGAAAAACCAGTGATTTCTCAAAAAGCTGCAAACTGTAAGAATGTGCTTGGCTTCATAAGTTTTCAGACCGGATTATGCTTTATGGTCAGTAAATACAGCAAATTTTCTTTTAATAAAAGTAGAGTAACCGCATGTTCCACACTCCCACTTCTGTGTAAGGGGAATCAAAGAACCAAAGGCAGGAACTTGGAAAGACGTCATCCATGTCCACAGCAGGTGAAAGACAGCCCCAACCCAAGTGTCCACCAATGGGTGAAGGAAAAAAATCACCATGTGGTAAAAGCGCAGGATGTACCCTAGTGATAGAGCATGTACTTCCCATGTACGAGGCCCAGAGTTCAAGACCCTCAGCACCCAAAAAAAAAAAAAAAAGCAAACAAAAATGTATTCTATGTATATCATATTATTAAGCTTCTAAAAAGAAGGAAACTCTGACACATGCTGTGACATGGATGAAATTGGGGGGCATCTGCTAAGGGAAATAAGCCACTCACAAAAAGACAAATATCATCTTGTTTGATTCTGGGGTAAGAGGTAACTAGAGCAGTCAGATTCATAGACTCAGAAAGCAGAAAGGTGGTTGTCAGGGTTGAGGGGAGGGAACAAGGAGGCATTGTTTAATGGGTAGTTTCAGTTTTGCAAGATGAAGAGTTCCGAAAATGGATGGTGATGATGGGTGACCGGTACTTGCTGCCACTGAACTGTACACCTAAAAATGATAGAGATCAAGCTGGGCACTGTGATGCTCCCCTATAACTCCAGCTCAGAGCAAGGCTGAAGCAAGAGAAAAATAAATTGGAGTCCTAGCTGGACAATTTATCAATATTCCATCCGCCAATCAATCAGTCAATTAATAGGGCTGGGAATGTGGCTTAGTGGCAGTCCCTACTGCCAAGTATATATGTATGGCAGCCTGGGTCTTCTACGGGTGCAGCAATCAGAGGGTTTTGCACCAAGGTTGGTGTGATTGGATTTTGCTCTAGAAGTAACTCAAGGGGCCAGGTGTGGTGATACATACCTGTAACTCCAGCTACTTAGGTCAGCAAGTTCAAGGCCAGCTTGGGCAGCTTAGCAAAATCTTGTCTCAATATAAACAAAATAAAAAAGGCAGGAGATGTAATTCAGTGGTGTGGAGCTTGCGTAGCAGGTGAGAGGCCCTGGGTTGGATCTCCAGCACTGTGGAGAGAGAAAGGCAGGAGGGGAGAACCCAAGAGTGTGGATCTTAATTTGTCCTCCAGATGCCAGGAAACCTCTGCTGCAACGGGTGGGCTCAGGGCCAGAAGGGAGTTCCCAGCGTGTCCGGGATACCCCCTGTGATAGACACGAACTGCACCCCATCTCTGTGCCTGTGGGTGCCCCGAGGGCATGCTAACATTTCTGTAAGAACCCTTGAGAGGAGGGCTTGGAGACAGCACCCATCCCCAAGGAGCTAAGCAATGCTCTGATCCAGCGCTGCAGGCGAGACTTGCCCTGCCTGCCCTGGCCTCCACATCCTCCCGCTACAACGTGGAGGTGTGGGGTGGATTCTCTAGATTGCTTGTCTAGAGGAGTCAGGATAGGAGGGGCATGCTAGGTGCGGTTTCCCCAAAAGGTGGATTATTTTTATCCTCTTAAGTGCTCAACAGTGTCAGGAGCTGTTCCCGAGAGATGGCTGAGTGCAGAGACAAAGGTTTGAGGTTCAGATCTGTGACAACCACAAAGAGAACCCAGGTGTTCCAGTTCCCCCAAGTGCAGCCCAGGGTTCCCAGAGGGCAGCGGCGTCCCCAGGCAGGAGCCTGTGTTCCCAAGATCTGACAGCCTCCTGGTTATTACACCTGCTGTCACTGAGGCCCAGAGGACCTTCTGAACTCTATCAGCTCCTCCCCGACACAGCACCTGTCCTTGTCTCCATCTGTACAACTTGTCAGAACTGGGTAAGGACAGGCAGGCTGTCCTTGATCACCAGGATGGGTGAGAATGACTCAATTCTGGTTCGGTGGCTTTGATGAAGATATCCTCCAAACTCTTGCTCTTCTGCAGACTTCAGAGTGCCCTGTCCCTGGGGCGATCCCTCATGGACTTCTAGCCATCCTGCTCTCTCTCTGGAGCTGTCTTCCCACTCCTGCACTGTGTGCACGTGCATACCCATACACACCTGGAGCTCAGCCCCATCCCTTGAGGCTAATCTAATTATCCAGCCATAGGCAAAACCGGCCAACTGCCTACTCGACTCCTAAGACCCTCACTGTTTTGCTGACTACAGCTTGACTAATGTCAAATTACAGATTTCCTTCCCCAAACTGGCTCCCTATCTCCCTCAAAGACACCCAGCACCTCTGACTTTATGTGACAGGTCACGACATGCCATCAGCTCCAATGTCAGCCGTCCTCTTTGACCTCCTACCACAAGGGCTGTCACTCGGACTTTTGTCGCCTGGATTACTACAGTGTTGTAGAGTGCCCCTGACTTCCAAGCCCTCCCCACACTGACCACCAGGACTGCTTTTCCACAGATTTGCTCATGCCACTCTTTTCTCCCAATTTCCCCTGTTCCCCAGGAACTTCAAGCCCTTCCACAGCAGGCTGCAAACACCTCGCAGCGTCTGCTCTCTCCGCCCTCCAAAGCACCCTGCTCCTCAGCACACCCATATTGGCTCTTCCTGAAACACTAGGCACTTTCCCTGTGCTGCCCCTACAAATGCCAATGTCAATACAGACCCAGAGGCTGGCAAGGGAGACCAATCCTCCCAGCACTGAGGCCCAGTCCTGGCCATGTGGGTGTATTTCAGTTCCAAGTCATCATTTCCTATCTCATCCCACATGCTAGGTTTGCCCAAGACCACCCCTGCATCTGATGTGGAGGCCGGGGCCACTTTGCTCCCTTTCTAGGGATGCCCATGTTTCTCTCCCCAAGCCAGAGCCCATCACCTGGCTTGCACAGAAGGAGAGAGGGAGGCTGGGGGAATGGGCTGCTGAAATTCCAGGGCTCCAGACCAACACCGCTGGACATCCTCCCCCGATCTGTACCAGGAACGGGGAAACCCATAAGAGCGCTGGAAGTTTCTCTAAACAACAGAGTCCCAGGTATGAGGCAGCTCCCACCGCAGCCCCCACCCGGCTGGGAGCTGGCGAGGGTGTGGGGCTCAGCCTTTATCATCATGTCAGCCCAGCCAGGGGCCCAGCCTCCTCAGTGCTACACTGGGCTGAGGAAGCGGGAGTGGAGGTGCAGGGATGATGGAGTGCTGTTTCTGTAGCTCGGTCAATTAAGAAGGAGTTAAAAGGGCCTCGGTGTAATTCCACTTATGAGAGGAATGTGGCCTGGGGCCTTGGTTCCCAGTACCTGCTCTCAGCCTCTGGTCTTGCTCGCCTGATAAGGGGGCTCGGGAGTGAGGCTCTATCTCTGGGAATGCTTTCCCTGAGCTACGTGTTCCCCCAACATGTCCCCCAGGCCTCTCTGCAGGTCCCAGCCTGTCTGCTCTGCCTTCTATTTATTCTCCACCCTCCAAGATGTGTCTGCGTCCATCTCATCCCCATCCCCATCCCAGGCAGACAAGGCCACGGGAACCATGAGGTCTGAATGGGCAACCACGCTACCTCAGGACCAGGCTCATGCCAGCATCAGTGTCCAGGCCCAGGAGTGGGTGGCTGCTTGAAGACATCCAAGAAACAGCACTGTCACCTCCCAGCTGATGCCTGAAAGTCCACCCTCAGATATTTATTCCTGCGACACAGCACCTCGTATCTTCAGGAGTCTTCATACTGCTGTTGACCGCTTCCCAGTAGGTGGCCACAAGGTCTTTCCAGGGCAGCTTTCCACCTTGGGATGCCGAAGTCCTGACACAGAGGCCTACAGCCTACTAGTGAGAACGAGCAACTGTGGCCCCTGTGAGGCCAAACGGTTCTGTGGAGAGCTCAGGGGCCCAAGGTCTGAAGCCATGTGAGCTAGAGAAGGTCACTTTCTCTCAGGCTGTTTTTCCTGACTCTACACTTGAACTATACAGGAGAGCTGCCTTGAGTCCACTGCAGGGTGTGCCTGGGGGGCCTCTTCCTTGTTCTAGAGGTCAGGAAGTACACAGCTAAGCATATCAGAACAGGAGACCATCTGACCTCACTCCTCAAGTACCCAAAGTTGCTTCCAAGCCGCTCCCCAGCTTCTCTCTCTGGACCGTCCTGTGGGTGCTCAGCCTGGGCTTGCATTTCTCCTCTTGGCCTAGGCTGATTTCATCCTGACCTCACACCAAACAAGCCCTCCAGCCTCTAAGTAAATATGGAAGCAAGCTCTTGGGTCCCCAGGGTCTTGAGATCCGTAAGACATTTCCAGGACCCCCTCTAACATCAAGACGGTAGCATCGGGGCTGGGGATTTAGCTCAGTGGCAAAAGCGCCTGCCTGGCAAGCGCAAGGTCATGAGTTCGGTTCCTGGTACCAGAGAAAAACCGAAAAAAAAAAAAAAAAAAAGACGGTAGCATCGTGGAGCTGGTGGCTGAGCATTACCCAGGGGCTAGGCCTCCACACGTGTGGGAGCCCCTGTCCTGCTCTGCTCTCCCGTCTCCTCACAGCACCCTGCCTGTGCCTGAGGCCTCGCTCACAGCCACTTCTCACGATTCTGTGTGTGTCTTTGCCGCAGCACTCCAGACCCTCATACCCAGGCGTGTTAAAACCAATTTTGGGGATGGGCAGAGATTCTTCGCCTCAAAGGCACCCTTGGCACTGCTGTGTCTAGGGATGTCGGGAGGAGGTAGTGGACATTTGGGGGAAGGAGGAAGAGGGAGGGATGAGTGAGGCTGATCTCCGTGAATTTCTCTGCTAGGCTCAAGGACAGAGGGTGTGGGGTGTCACATGACTGGACCCAGGGTAATTGGTAGGAAGGAAAAAATGGGGATGCTTCCCTCTACCCTTAGTGGAATGAATTTGCAGGTGCCCTGACAAGAGAAAATTGTGTTGTGTGTTTGCCAGTAATCCCTAAATCAGCATAATTTACCTCTTCGAAGCACTTAAGACTCAGCTACAGCACTTCTCCAACCCCAGCTATATTCACCCCAGAAAGTGGCTAATAAGAAAAAAATTCTGGCCGTGCGTGGTGGCACACACCTGTAATCCCAGCACTTGGGAGGCTGAGGCAGGAGGATCGTTGTGAGTTCGAGACCAGCCTGGGCTACAAAGTGAGCTCAAGGCAGGCCTGAACTGCATAGTGAGACCCTGTCTCAAAAAGACAAAAAAAAAAAAAGAAAATTCTGTCTTATACATTTATGAGACTCTTAAATTGTAGTGAACAGACCTGACCCCAACTGTGAAAACCTAAAATTAGGGCAAAGATGCAATGCCTCTCAACCAGACACAGTGTACAGTTTTTAAATCTTTCTAAACAAGAAGAGCCATGGTCCTCTACACGGCCAGCTAGTTTTTCGAATTCCGAGGCACAGTAGGAAGCTTAAAGGAAGTAGATTAGGAGCAAAATAGAAAGCAGTACTCAGGCAATTCCTACTCTCAGAGACAGTTGTAGATAGCTATGTAAGTTGGTACCAAAAGGTTTAGATAGAAAAATAAAATCTCTCCCTATTGGGATATTAGAGCAAGATGGGATTTGCCGTCCAATTTTGGATCTTAAAGTTGATGTCAGAGAGAATGCGATGTCACCCACAAGTCCACAGCATTTTAAAAAGGGACACAGCCTCTCAGCTCAGTGGCCCATACACCTAAGCCGGTGGGACATTGCCCATGTCCTCACGGACACCCAAAGACCCTCCTGCCCGCTGCAGCCAGAAATTCCTTCTCCGCACAGCCTTGACTATCTGCCAAATGCCTTCGCCTCAGCCCGATGGTCAGGATGCACAGGGAGGTATTTTTTAATTTAGCTGGTTTTCTGTTTCTTTGTTCTTCCCTGTGCCTCATTATCTTGAGAGGTCTTTAATAACGGAGCAGGCCTGGAACATTCCTCTTCTGCTTCTCCCACATGGATTTTTGCCACCCCCACGCTGTGGAGGAGGGCGGCTAGAGTCTCGAGCTGGTGCTGGCTTGGACAAGAATTAAGGAGAGGGGGTTCGGGAGCCTCCAGGAAGTGTGATTTGCACCAACGCTTTCTCTCCATCCTGTGCATACACGTATGAACACCCACATATGCACACTTCTACACTCACGAGTGCTCCAGCCAGGAACCTCACAGTCATCGTGTGCCAAGAGTTGTTAGGTTATTGGAGTTTTGCAGGGTCAGGGTGCTCTAGTTTACAAAACAGCAAGTCAGGCATTGTCCCACAACTCACTGCGTTGCTAGGGAACCACCCAGCCCACAGGATATTACTTATACAGTCTGATCAGCGAGGCCCAGGTGCTTGGCGTGCACGTGGCAGATACAGAATAGTCCAGATCTCCAGAGTGCTTCTCCAAGCACCGGGTTTCCTGTCACTCCAGGGGAGATGAAGGGAAGTTGGTACACAAGGCCACAGATGGGAGCACTGGGCTGGGAACGAGGCACTGACACAGAAGCCAGGCCCCTGTAGCGGGGCCCACGGCCAGACACCACAGCGACCGGATCCGCTGGGGCAGCCCCGAGGTGCACTCACTCACAGGGTGGGCGCGGGGTGCAGCGTTACACTCTGGGTGGTGCTGAGCTGTCTTCTGCAAGAGGGTCCAGCAGTGCCAGCCAGGCACACAGACCCGCACCCGCTGCAGCCAGAAGCAGACTGGAGCAGCAGAACACAGATCCAGGGAGCCATTGAGGCAGCAGAGCAAGAGGAGCCCGGTCAAAAGGACTCGCATGCTGCTGGCAGGAGAGTTGAGATTTCCCTTGCTCTAACACTGGACTTCCCGCAAGGACCTAGGGCACAGCAGCATCCTAGGAACGAAGCAGTTAAATCACAGTGTCCAGAGGCAGGCGCCTGGGTTCAAAGCCCACTTACTTGCAATGTGACCTTGGGAAATATACTTAACCTCGGCACATCTCCACATCTCTGGGCCTTTTGTTTGGCTTTTTGGAGTTGTTTTTGTTTCTTTTGCAGTGCTGGAGATTGAACTGAGGGAGCGCTGAGCTATGCTCCTCACTCTTTTTTTGTTTTTTGGATAGCATCTCTCCAGATTGCCCAGGCCTTAAACTTTCCATCTTCCTGCTTCAGCCTCCTGAGTTACTGGGATTATAAGTGTGTGTCACCATACCCAACTCACATCTCACTGTCGTCATTAGTACAATGGGGAAACAGTTTTCATCAATTATAAGATACAGAGTAGTTTTCTGTTTTGTTTTGTTTTTAACATTTTAACATGTCTAATGTCATCTTAGAATCATTGGCTGGGTAGCAGTAATGACAGAATTGTCATCACGTATGCATCTAAATCAAAAAATTAGAGAATCAAGCTGGATATGGTGGTACACTTTTTTAATCCCAACAACTCAGGAGGCTGGGGCAGGAGGTTTATGAGTTCAAGGGCATCACAGGTAATTTTTTTTTTTTTTTTTTTTGTTTTTTTTTTTCCGGTACTGGAAATCGAACTCATGACCTTGTGTTGCCAGGCAGGCACTGTGCTGCTGAGCTAAATCCCCAGCCCCCATCACAGGTAATTTAATGAAAACCTCTCAAAGTAAAAAATAAAAAGGGGTGGGCATGTGGCTCAGGAGTAGAGTGCCCCTGGGTTCAATCTCTAGTACAGCAAAAATAATAAATAAATAGCAATAAATTTTAAAAATTTGAAAAAAGTTCTAACCGGGGATGGTTAATAATCCCAGCACTTGGGAAGCATAGGCAGGAGGCTCACTGCAAGTTCAAGGACAGCCTGGTCTACTCAGTGACTTCAAGACCAGCCTGCAATACACAGAAAGACCTTTTCTCAAAAAAACAAAAATAAATAAAATATTTTTAGAAATTAAAAGGCCTGAGGATGTAGCCCATCACTACAGCACTTACCTAGCCTGGCCCTGTGTTCAGTCCACAGTACCACAAAAAATAAAACAAAAAGATCACAGAATCAGAGGCTGGCAGCAGAGCTCAGTGGTAGAGTATTTGCCTAGCATGCTCAAAGCCATGGGTTTGATCACCAAAACCGCACACATAAAAGATATCTATACTAACTTTTTTCATTTATACTTATCATGTATGCTCAAGATCTATGATTTTGAAAATCCATGTCTAAGCAAGACTAACCAGCTCTTTCATTAAACATAAAATAAAAGTTAAGTGGTGAGGGCTGGGGATATAGCCCAGTGGCACAAGGCCTGCCTGGCAAGCAAGAGGTCATGAGTTTGATTCCAGGTACCATAAAAAAAAAACGCTAAGTGGTGAGAAACCACTGTGTCATAATTTTCCTTTCTTAGTGCTATAGAAATAAGGTGCATCTTACAATTGGTGGCCCCTTTCTGACAGTCAGTGAAATACGGCTGTAACCATACACATCTCGTATGATTGTTAGGAAGGTTAAGTGCGTTAATACTTACAAATTACTCAGGATGGTGCCTGGCATACAACAGTCCCAATACGCATGCTGTCAAATGGCACATAATCTCAGCACTCGGGAGGCTGAAGCAGGAGGATTATTGAGAGTTTAAGGGCAGCCGGGGGTATGTAGTGAGTTTAAAGCCAGCCTGAACTACATAGTAAGACCCTGATTCAAAAAGGAAAAATTAATAATAACAAATTTTAAATGTCTTAAATAAATGGAATATGATTTTCACTTTAGAAACACTCCTGGCAGAGCTAAGCATGAAGAGAGTAGCCAGTGGGGACCCAGGGTAAAGATCCCTGCGGTTGTGGTAGGGACAGTGAAGTCCCGGGTAATTGTGGCCATGTGGACAGACAGAAGTGATGGGTGAGGGAAAGAGTCTGGCAGGTGGATCCTCACCTATCTGTCACCATATGTGTGTATATGAGGAAGAGGGTGGAGGTGAAACTCACCAGGCCTCCAGCTGGGGCCTTTGAGTGGAGCTCTTGGCTGAGAAGAGAAATCCAAAGAAGCAAGTACGGGAATGCAAATAAAGAGTTCTGGGTGAGATGCGCTGAGAGGGACCTCTGTGAGCTGCCAGGCAGAAGTGTCTGGTGAGAAACTAGAAATGAAGCTCAGAGTTCCACAGATACACCCAAGACTGGGAGAAGAAGGGAGGGAGGGAAGAATACCGACAGCAGGGAGCTGAGTCAATTGCTACCCGCAACACTTTGCTTATTTCACACCTGGAGCAGTCATTCCATTCTCCTTAGTACTTGAGCTTTTATTTTACTTTATTTTTATTTATTTATTTTGAGACAGGATCTCACTGTGTAGTCTAGGCTGGCCTTGAACTCATTGTGTATCCCAGGCTGACCTCAAATTCACAGTGATCCTCCTGCCTCAGCCTTCTGAGTGGTGGAATTACAGTTATGCACTACCACACCTGACTACTTGAGCTATTTTTACATGGGTATGTCTCCCCAGCAAAGAGTGAACTGACGGCAGGGAACTCCAGTGCTCAGCCCAGAACCCAGACATACTAGCTGTTCTGTGTGTACCTACTGGAGGGATACCTCCTGCTCGGATACTAAGTCTCCTGCCTCACTTACTCTTCCCCGGTGCCTCTCAGTCTGTGCCTGGTGAGGACAGGAGAACGGACTGGGAGCCAAAATGCATCAGGAGGAGGAAAGATGCCAGCATGCATGCTCAATGGGCGAAAAGGAGGGAAGGAAAGAAGACAATACAGGATGCCGGGGATACAGCTCAGGGGCACAGCACTGGCCTGGCAGGTGCAAAGTCAGGGTTTGATTCCCAGTACCAAAACAACAACAACAACAACAACAAAAAAAAAAAACAGGATGAAACCAGAAGGTGAGAGAACAGAGGACTAAGAGCACTCCAGGGGCAGCTGTGAGATCTGACTGCTGTCTTCATTCTACCTCCGAGTTCCACAGACCTCCCTCCACCCACTCTGCTTCCCAGTTCAAGTTTTGCGCACCTTAGGCAGTGTCTAAAGGGATGAGGAAAGAGACAAGTTTCAGGAGATTTCTGTGGCACCCACTGGGCCTCTCCTCAGCTCACCGGGCAAGCTGGCTGTGTGGGGTGCATTTGCCTCCTCCATGCTTGGTGAGCCCTTTTTCCTGCTCCCCTACTGATCAAGACTTTCTCCCCCTCCTGCTGCCCTCAATGTCTTTTGTACCTACTGCCCTTCTCTGCCCATGTCTTCCTCCACCAGGCCCCAGGAGCCAGGACTCAGCTCCACAGTGCACAGTGGGTTTCGGTCATAAGACTCAACTGCCCAAAGGTCTCTTCTGACTGTCCCAGGGCTCTGCACCCCCACCCACAACCTGCAGGCCTGCCTGTCACTCCCATGCATGCTTCTGCAGTCACATCATTGTTCCGAGTGAGTCACTGTCCAGCTCCTGAGGTCAGGTTAAAAGGAAGTTTAGGGCCAGTCCCTGATTCACACCACCTCGGAGACTGACTCTCTGAGAATCCCTTCATCCTAGGGGGAAGGCCAACCCAATCTCACTGCCTCTGGGCTTGAGTTGGGGAAAAGGATAAAGAAAGAGGCAGCCCAGAGCTCACCTGCTATGAACTGAGCTCTGGTATTTACCAAAGGGATCTAAGAATGGCCCCTGATCCAGGGGAAGAGAGGGAAACAGAGGCTGGCTAAAGTCAGGGAGATGACATCCTGCCCTGTCCACACCACCACCCTTTCCATGGGTGCCCCAGAAGGAATCCAGGGTTGGATTCTGGTCACTGTGCACCCGCCCTCCCACCTCAGCCCATCAGAGATGCTGAATGTGTGTCTCAACTGGTTGTTCCTCCCTTGCTGGTTTGGGTTTGTCACAGAGGCATCCCACCCACCACTGGCATACCGCGGTACTTCCTACAGTCCCTCTTTGATCTTCCTCTCCCTGGCCAGCTGGAGGGAGGGGAGACAAAGTCACCTTCTGTCATCAGAGCTGGAAAAGAAAAGCTGAGATTGAACAGGAAGGGGGTCCTGGGAAGTCCTAGGGAGAGCACAGAAAGTGGAGACCTGAGAAGCGTGGGGCAGTGGATGGGAAACAGTGGCCCTTGGGGTCCACGAGAGTCCCCAGAGACCAACGTTTTATAAGGAGGCTCTGCAGCAGAACTAGAGTTGGAACCAGCAGCAGGAGGCTGGAAGTTCCAAAGGGGGACACAAGAAGCCAGATGTTGAAACCCCACATTGTGTAGGGAGGCAAGGTGAGCCACAGAAATAGGGGATATGGGGAATGAAAAGCACAAAAAGGCCCTGAACTTCATGCCGGAAATCCCCGGAGGGTACAGCGGGCATCTGGCACCTAATGACTCCAACATGCATGCTGCTGAATACATAAATAGAATCTGATTTGCCCAAGCTCCAGTTATTCAGAGGTGAAGACCCAAGGGAGGACCAGAAGAAATGAGAAGGAAACAGCGCAGACTTTGGAAATGGGATTTCCTGGGCGTGCAGGGACAGACAGCAGTCTTGGCTCAGAGAGAGAAATGGAAAAATTGATTTCCTGAGACGTTTGGCATATGTGTTAGTCCTTGGTTTATGCAACTGCCAAGGCTTCTACTTCTGTCACGTTTGTCCCAGCTCCCCAGGTGGTTCAACAAGGTGGCAGAGACATTCCTTTGTTCCTTCCTTTTCCAGCACTGTGATCATCTGAAATAGCACCTGAGGTTTGGGTCCCACCGATCAGAACATCTGTCAGCCACACACCGTCCCCATGACTGTCAGCTGGGTTTGTGACTGGGCTACAGCAGTGCTGGGTCCCAGAAATGTTCGTTGCACTGAAATGACTTGAATGAGGATCAATTTAATGAGGGGAAAGATCAGTCAGTTTAGTCAAGCAACCGGCTTGACTTGGGGACAGAGGTGACTTTCTTTGCACTGAATCATGGTCCTAATGATGGGCCCATGGGTGAGCTGGTACTAAATGAAGGGCCAGCCCAAGGCGAGCAGCTGGGCCCTGCTGTGTTTTCAGAAACTCAAGATTGCTTCTGGTATCAGCAAATAGCACCAGAAAATTTAATCAGAAAGCAGGGACTAAATAAGCAAATAACAAGAAACCAGGGACAGCTGCCCGCCATCACCCTAATTTAAGAAAATATGCAGTCCACCACGGTCAGCTTTCTGCCATCCCCTGGCTCCCCCTCCACACACTCCCAAGCCGTAGGCCACCTGCACTGGGAGCACAGGCCAGCATCTAGCACAAGTCCTCAGCCTACGTGTAAGTTGCCCAGATGGACAGGACCACGGCTTAAGCACCTACCCTCCAACCCCTGCTTTGCCTTGGAGCTGCGACTCCACTGTGCTCTGCTGGGGTCCCCAACTCACTGTTCTTTGCATGTGGGAAACCCTCCGGCCACATTTCATTGCTCACATGTCATTGCTCACTCCTTCCCTCCTTCAAACAGCAGCTCCTTCCAAGGCCTTCTCTCCACACCCTGGCTAACACAGCCTGCCTTCCGACTCCTTCTATTGTAACTGTTTTCAAAGCACCCATCTTTTCCTTTTCCCTTTGGTGGTACTGGGGATTGAAACCAGGACCTTCCCACTGGGCTGTGTTTTATTTTGAGACAAGGAAGGTCTCACTGAGCCCCTAAGTGTCCCAGGCTGGGCTCAAATTTTCTATCCTCCTTCCTCAGTTTCTCAGAGTGCTGGGATTACAAGTGTATAGTGTCATGCTCAAATCAAAGCACCTATCTCTAGGTGAAGTGTTTTGCTCTGTTTTTGTTTTTGTTTCTGTTTTTGTTTTGTACTTCTTTCTGTTATCTGTTCCTGCCCCACCCCAAGCCCTGACCATGCATCCACACCCTGAGAATGGGACTGTCTTGCTCACTATCATTTCCTGAACTGTTCGAGGGGCCTAGCTCATAGTAAGCTTTCAGTCATGTCTGCCGAATGAAGTGCTATTCCTTCCTCTCCGATGACCCGTCTGACTTACCATCAGAATGTGAGCTGCTTTTTCCAGTAAAGGATGCAGTGTAGGGTGTTCCTGGTCATTCTTGTCACAAGGCCATCTACCAGGCTGGCTCCCCTGTGCAGGACCCTCTGCTAGGCTCTCTGACTGTCTTAGATCATTTATTGCATACAATAACCTTAAGCAGTGGGTATTTTTACCCCCCACTTAACAGAAAACCAGGGCTTGAGGAAGGAACTGACATTTCCCAAATTCTTTGAGCTCATTCATGATAACTCCAAAGCCTAACCATCAGGAAAATTTTTCCTGGGATAAAACTAGAGCAACTGAACCATTCCTACTTATACCTGCCCCCCTGCCACCACCACCACCACCCCTAAACACCAGGAGCCCGGGCCCTGCGTCCTGGGGACAGTCAGCCTGCCAGGGGAAAGGCGCTTCAGTCACCTTCCCGCCCTCCACACTATCAGATATTTCCAGATGGAAGACTCATCAAAGCTTTTGGGAGAAGGGGACAGGAGGATAAGGAGGGGGAAGAGAAAGTTAGGGTTTCTGTGGGGTTCAAGGACCTCCTTTCTAAGCAGCCCCCGCCCTGTACTGCTGCACTGCTGCACAGAAGGCTGGCTCGGAGCCTCCCATGCCCTGAACCGATATGCATCTCCCGCTCAGAGCTATCTCAGCCACAGAAGGAAACGTCAGCCCAGCGCAGCAGGACTCCTGAGGCCCAGGCAGCAGCCTAGGACAATGGGGCGGGGTTTCCTAGGACAGTGGGGTGGGGTTTCCGGCGTTCGGGCAGACGACCATTGCGGGAGGGGAGGGAGAGCCCTGGCTGGCAGCGGAAGGGAGAAACTCAGGGCACTGGCAGAGACCTGCGTGGGCAGGGAGACGCCAGGCTCCGGGACCCCCAGCTGCTGAGTCATCGAATGTCTCCAGGACAAGTCACTTCCCCTGAAGGCATCTTTGTGTTCTCCTCAAAGGGACAGAGTCATCCTGCACCCACCCTTCAAGGGTGCAGAGGAGATGGGCAAGGGAGAGAGAGAGATGAAAGGCCTGCTGGGAGCAGAGGACCCTTTAAGAAAGGTGCATGTGTCAACCTTACGAAATGTCCTGTGTACAGTGCTTGTAGCTGTCACCTCACCTTTAGTTTGACAGAGTCCTATGAAGGAGACATCTATATCGCTCCCATTTAACAGATGAGGACTTGGCGCAGGCATTTCTGTGCTGCTTTATTCTACATCCAGTCAATAACCATTAACACAACTGGATGCCAAAGCCTACCAAGAGCCTTTCCCCATGGGGCAGGAACAGTTCCATTGTCTCCCCAGGCAGCCCCCGACCCAGGTAGACCACGTACAGCACAAGCATGTGGACATGTGTGGAGAGGTGGGACCTGTGTGGGCCTTCCTGCTTTACATAACCTCTCTTTTCTGGGGACCCTTGGGAAACAGAGCCCTCTGAGCTCACTGCGTGGGTGAGGGAGGCAGGAAATGGGGAAGATCTGAATTTCAGGTTCAGTTGTGCTGCTCATGGCCGCATGACCTTCATTGGTCTGATGGTGAGAAAGCAGCTGGCCCCTTCAGAGGATCCCCAAGGCCCGCATGAGTCCTCCCTGGGACTGACTGTGAAGTGCTGTGCTAAGTCCATAAAAGGGTAGTCAAGAGAAGAACACCACCCAGGAGTGTGAGGCCAGGTCCCTGAGTCATCAACACCCACTCAGCACTGCTGGGGATGTCGAGGGAGAACAGCCTCCCATGGATGGTGTCCTCATTCTGCACCATGAGCAGGACACAGACACCTGAGCTGGAACCCAAGGTTACCTTCGAGGATAACAAAGCATGCCAGAGTCTCATCTCTCCGAATGTGAGCCACGCCATCTGGTTCCTTTCCTCCCTGCTCTAGCACAACCTCCCTGACTGAGAAGGAGCAAAGTGACCTTCTCAGAAGATGGCATCATCTTGTGGGGTGTCTTTCCTGAAGAACCTCCATGAGGACTGACTCCAAGGTTAACGCTGAAACCGCAAGTTTTGGAACAGGGCGTTGGCAGCATCCAGACTCAAGATCCAATTGATTTTTCTGGGTGTAACTCTGGGACCCCAGTAGACCCTATGAGGTTCCTGTCAACTCTATTTTTGTCACCATGTCTGGGAAAACTGACTGAATTTCCTTTTATTTGGAAGCAAGCCCAACTCTGAAGTTGGGTGGATGTGGCCACATTTCCGCACCCAAGTTTCCACAGATTTGAAAACAAGGCTGGGTGTTGCAGAAACAGCTGTGCTAACAAGCAGAGCTCTTATCTGTCCAAGCCTAGTCCTGCCGGGGTGTCCCAGAGAGGCAGGGTACTGACTGAAGAGTGGCCAGCCACACCCAAGGGAGACCACGGGTGGAGGAGCGCAGCTGAGGCACAAAGGGGCTGGCTCATCAGATAAGGAGCCCTGAGAACACCCTAAAAAGAACTAGGAGAATCAGCTCACCAGTGTGAAGGGCTCTCCCCTCAAACTGCTTCCAGAACGTTCTCCAGAAAAGCTAGCCCGATGATCCTCAGCCTACCTGGATCATTTCTTCCTGAGCATTTTCAGTACTCTCATCTGAATGGATACAGGTTGGACACAGTAGGCATCAATATCCTATGCTCCTATCTCGGTGTGCAGATTTCAGCTCTGTAGCCAACTTTTGTTTTGTTTTTTGAAATAGGATCTTGTTGTGTAATTCCAGCCGGCTTGAAGTCACTATGTAGCCCAAGCTGGCCTCAGATTTATGGCAATCTTCCGGTCTCAGCCTCCCAAGTGCTGAGATTCCAGGTGTACACCACCATGCCGGGGTAAAATATGTCCCCATGTTTTGAATAGGGTGCAAGGACATGGACCAAGCCAGACTACTGGGCATAAACCCTGCTTTGTCACTGGCTGGCTGTGTTACTCTGGGCTGTGCCACCTCTCTTTGCCTCAGTTTCCTCACTTATAGCACAGGATAATAATACAGGAGAGCAAATGAAGTGATCTATGAAGTTTTAGAGGCCTTTGCCTGGCAAGGGCTTTGTCATTGTTGCTGGAGATGATAGAGGATAGGTTCATGGACAGTTTTTTCTCTAACCAACCTTCAAATCAACTGTGAGCCCTTGGAGTCATCCATGCACCCTCCTAAGGCCCAGTTTGGGACAAGCACATCCATATGACTCCTTTGTCAACATCAGGGTCTTCCTGCATCTTCCTGGTGGTCTCAGTTGTCCTCAGCTCTGGCTGCACAGCAGAGCCATCCAGTGAAGCCTAGAAAATACTCCTACCCCACACTTACCCTGGAGGTTCTGATTTAACTGGTGTGAGATGCCACCCGGGTCTTGGTTGTATTTCCAGTACCTGCAAAGTGAGACTTAAAGAGCAGTCCCCTTCCCCCCGCCTCCATAGCTAGAACTTCTTGTTCTGATACAGATAAGGTGGTCAGCTATGTAGTGTAAGCAGAGTTTATGCCATCTTGTTCTCGAAGGATTTGTAAGGCTCTGTCTTCTTTCAAGGCTAAGTTATTCATTGCTTTGTCTTGCTTCTGTACCATCACTCCCCCACCCAGTTCTAAAGACCAACCCCCTCAGCCAAATGCATAAAACTAGAACCTTTCCTTTGTTCTGACGCCATGTGAGTTTGGCTGGGTCAGTGTGTATGTAGAAATAAATCTTTTTTCCCCACTGGTCTAGCTGATCTGGCTTCTGCAACACCTGAGCTGAAGTGCCTGCTATAGAGTGGACAACTTGTGGCCAGCAATTCCTAACTCTAGGGGGTTGGGACAGGTAACCCAGGAGGGAGGGAGCAGGATGCCCTCACGCAGCCATCTGTAGTCAAAGAGATCAAGGCAGTAAGTGCCTCACTGAGTTAGGACTGCTGACTCAAGAGAGCGATCTGGCCACAGCAGGGAACCTTCTTCCCTTCCAGAGTAAAGATCATGGCTGCTGGGCAGGAAAGGTATCAAGGCACAGCTCGGGCACTGGTTGGTCAGAGGAGACCCTTGACCCTTGGGGGAGGTGTCAGCCAACTGGGTGGTACCCACTGAAGGCTGCTCCAGTTTCTAGGACTGTCCTTGAACACTTACTACAGTATTATTCAATAAATTACTGGGCACACATTTTTGTAAATTTCTAATTTTCCTTTTAAGAGTGTAAAACTAATGCTTGCTCATGGTGGGAAAGCATAAAATGGAACCCAAACCATCCACAACCCACCATCCAGAGGCAAAAGCCATAAACATGCACGCCAAGGGGCTCCCACCCCCCACCCCCCACCCAGGAGGCCCAGGCACATCTCTCTTTGCTGGCCCCTGAGAGGTGGCTCTCTGAGAGGCAGACACTCTGTCTCCCTCACAGTCAGAGGATCCAAAACCTTGTAGATCTCTTTCTGTTAATCTTTCTCCTCGGGAAGCAGGAAAGGGCGGGAACCTTAGCCTGCTTTGAAGAGAAAGAGAAAGTGAGTGACCAGGATGGGTTGGGACCTTGCAACACCACACTGTGCCTTCAGCAAACATTCCTGGAGTGTGACGAAGGGTGGGGAGAGAAACTCACCCCAGGCCCGGAGGAGTAAAGAAACCACCCAGACCTGACACTAAGTAAGTTAATAACTGTAACAAGCTGAGAATGAAGCCTGGGTCCTAGTCAGTGCCCTACCAGCATTTGTTGATGGTCTTATTTTATTACCCAAGATACTGGCAGGTATAAAGACCAAAAGGGTTCCTAGTTTGAAGGGAGGAAAGATTATTGGGGTTTGGGGCATCAGAGATGGTTTCCTAGATTTGGAGAATGAGCCAAGACCTCAGTTCTGAGCTTTGAAATGCTCAGGAACCACACCCAGGGTGGACAGGGCCTCAGCAGGCCACACTCTGGGCCCTGCTCGCCCCCACTCATGGCTCCCCTCTTTCAGGGAGGGTGGGATGAAGTAAGGGAGGCGTGCCCTGGGCAGGTCTAAGAGATCAAGCACTCACAGCCCAGCCATTTTCCCGGTCCCTGTTTGCTGAGTTCTGCTGTGGGTCTGCTCACTGGATAAAAGCTTCAGTCTGCACACTGAGGACTTCCTGAGGAGGCCAGAGAGGCGGATCTGGGACAGGCTCCCTCTCCTGGGACAACAGAGGAGTTCTGAAAGTCTAAATAAAGGCCAGGAAGGGGGAGGTGGCAGCCTCGGCTGAGGAACAAGGGTGAAGCCGAGGGCAAAGTTATCTACTAGGTATGAAGTCTCTTATTAAGTGTTGCCGGGTGACTAATGTGTGACCTGACCCTCTCTTCCACACCTCATCAGGAAAATCCCCAGTTCTGCCCAGAGCTTTGGGGTCAATGAGTAGTTAGAATGTTGGTCAAACTCATGCCACGCATAGGGCAGGCACAGAGGTCCCCTCGCTAGCAGGTCTTACTCAGGTTCATGGAGGCTGCTCTGCATTATTTCCAGTCACCCTGGACACCAGGGATAAACCACCCAAGAAGGCAGAACTGGAAGGAACCCTGTAAGGCTCTTCATTAGGGCACAGGTGGGCTGTTTAGGGAGGTTTGAACACTGCAAGAAGCTTCAAAAGGAAAGGTGAAATCCCCTTCTCTCATACAAATATGTATGTCTGTCCTGTCTGTCCTGTCACTCCCACCGCTGGATAGCAGGTCCTAGAAACAGTGGCATGAAAAGGGTAGGCCCAAGAGCAGCTTCTCTTTGATCTGTCAGTGTCTCCCTTAATGGAGCATGGGGTCCAGGGCCCCCGGCTCAGCCCACGTCCCGCTGGGCCAGGCCTATAATTCACACTGCCTGGCCTCCCTCTTCAGAGGGGCTCCAGCCGGCCAGGAGGGTGCAGTCCCAGCCTGTACCAGCCACACCCACTCCCAGGCCCTGGGGATTAGGGCGTGGGGGCTCCTGCATTCCTTCTGACCACCTCACCTCCAACCCTCTGCCTCCAGGGGCCTTTCAGGCTTCTATAGACCAGGTCAGGATCTCCCTTTGCTCTTAGGAGGGCTGTGTAGCCTCTCAGTGGGAGAAATAAGGAAATGAGATTGCTTCTCCCCAGGAACCTAGGCCTTCCTCTCAGACAATCCTGTCCCATGGCATCCGCCTCACACTGCCCCTGAGTCAACCCCAGTGCCTGGAGTCAGGAAGCAATCTCAGCTGCTGGCAATCTCACTGGTCAGCTCCAGGAGAAGAGCAGCCAGCAGGAGTGGGACAGGGGCACCCACACCAATGTCCTGTCCCCAGCACCCTCAGCCTTCACTGAGGCAGCCATCTCTCCCCTTGCTCAGCTGCAAGCTCTTTGAGGGCCTTCACTCTTTATATCCCAGTGCTTGGCACAAGCCACAGCTGAGAAATGTCTTCAAGGAAGTGATGCTTCAAAAGATTCCCCTCTCTGCAAAGTTGGTCTCTTTGTTTTATCCTCGGCAGAACCTGACCCTGTCCTGGGACCAGAGTTGGTCGGGGAGTCAGAGCTCCAGGATCTGAAGCATCCACATGGTGAGGCTGGTGAAGAACAGGAGATAGAGATTCTATAGAAAGAGGCGGACAATAAATTAGACAACTAAGGGGAATGAAGTTCAAGTTATGGGATCTCCTCTAGAGGCCAGTGTCTTTCAGGCCAGCCATTCTGCCTAGAGACCCCCACATCCTCCCAGATTGGGTTTAGTTCTGTCTTCCTCACCCTGGGCTGGGGCACATCGTCCTGCTGGAGGCTTCCTCCACCCTGCTTTCAGAAGCCCTTGGAGTTGTGGGCCAGCTCCACAGCTCTAGAGCTGTCTCCCCTGAGGCATTTCCAGTTAATGTTTCCTCTGCAATAGGGGGTCCACGACATTGAGGAGTCACCTAATGCTTAATGCCAGGGAATACTGTTTAGGGCGTGTTCTGAATTCAGTCCTACTTGATGAGTAACACCAACGTTCACCCTCACAACGACCTTGAGAGATGGAGAGAACAGTATTGTTGTCTCCATTTCATACATGAAAACCCTAAGTCGGAGAGTGGAAAAGTTGTGTGGCTTGCCCAAGATCTCACAGCCACTTTGTGACAACCAGGCTAATCCTCTGTCCTGGCTCCTGAATGCAAACTGCATACTCTAGGGAAGAAAGGTCGTGCTCTCTGACATCTCCTGGAGGCAACAGGGAGGGAAGAAGATAGTTGACCTAGAGGGTGGAGGTGCCCCCCAACTGTCCTGCTTTTCTCATTGCTGAGACACACAAAAAGAGGTGAGGTTTATTTTGGCTCAGAATTCAATCAGTGGTTGGCCAGCTCCAAAGGACAAAGAGAGGGGCAGAGGGCCTGGTGGGGGAGAGCTGCTCAGATCATGCAGCCAGAATGCAGAGAGAGCAGGAGGGAGTGTCTGGGGAAGGAGGCACATCCTACCAGGCCATGCCCCCAGTGACCCACCTCTTCCCCCAGGCTCTACCTCCTACCATCAAGTTAACCAGCGGTCCCCATAAAGCCTGGCCTATGAACCCATGAGGCTCTTCAGGGACATCTAGACATAAGCCACAGCACCAACATTCCACAGCTCCCCGAGACGATCACCTCCCCTCAGGCACTCCTCACAGTATACCATACCCATCCTGTCCCTAGGACTGTCCTAAGAATTGGAGATAGAGATTCTATAGGAAGAGGGGGACATTAAATTAAACAACTAATGGCAATAAAGTTCAAGTTATGGGATCTTCTCTAGAGGCCAGTGTCTTCCAGGCCAGCCATTCTGCCTAGAGACCCCCACGTCCTGCCAGACTGGGTTTAGCTCTGTCTTTCTCTACTTTGGCCACACACACACACACACACACACACACACACACACATACACACGCACAAGACTCTTCCGTCTTAAGCACACATTTCCTGTCCCTGTGGCTCTCTCAAGCCAGCTTCCAGTCTCTTTGATCCCTTTGGTCCCTTCAGCTTCAGTCTGGCAGGCTGTGGTGCGGATCTGGTTCCACATGGCCCTCCTACATGATGCCAGGTCCTCATGCCACTCCTGAGTGTGACCACTGGGTCACTGCCTCCTCCTCTATTCCTTCTCTCTCCTGAGCAGCCAATGAAGATGCCCTTCTAGTTGCTGACCTCTATTTGACCTTTCTGCAGTCCTGGCAGTCTTGAAACCAGATTCTGGCATCACGTCACTTCCATTGCTGTAGGTTTCAAAGTTTTTGGTGTCAGGACTCAATTATACTCGTTGTTTTTGTTTTTAGTACGTGTTTGCAGGAGACAAAGTTTCTATTCCCTGTGTGGAGGTGGTACAGGTACATCACACATCTTAATTCCTTTTTCATCTCCTCTAACCCCTCCCTCCATCTCTTTCTACTTTGAGAAAGATCTCTCTCCCTGCTTCCTACTATCTGTATTTTATTTTGCTCTTTATTTGTTTTTTTTGTTTTGTTTTGTTTTGTTTTTTGGTTTTCTTCTGGTACCGGGAATCGAACTCACAACCTCATGCTTGCCAGGCCGGTGCTGTGCCGCTGAGCTAAATCCCCAGCCCCTTGCTCTTTATTTGTATTTTGGGTTTTCCATATAACACAAACCATGTGATATTAAGCTTGAGTGTCTGATTTATTACACTTAACATTATTGTCTCAAGGTGCATCCCTTTTCCTACAAATGACTCAAGTTACCTTTCTTTATAGCACAGTGGTATTTTATCGTGTATAAATACCACATTTTCTTTATCCATTCTTCTGCTGATGGACATATAGGCTGCTTCCAAGATTTAGCTATTATGAATTGTGCTGCTGTAAACATGGGTATGCATGTATACTGCCATAATATGACGCTTTAATTCTTTGGGGAACATACCTAGAAGAGGAATAGCTGGGTCAAATGAAATTTCTAGCTTTAGTTTTTTGAAAAATCTCTATAGTGAGTTTGTTTGTTCTTTTTTTGTCTTTTTGAAACAGGTTCTCACTATGCAATTTGTGCTGGCCTTGAACTCACTTTGTTATTCAGGCTTGCCTCATACTCATAGTAATCCTCCTGCCTCAGCTCCCAGGTGCTAGAATTATAGGCGTGCACCACCATGCTTGGCTTCACACTGAATTTCATACCTTTTTTTTTTTTTCATCTTTTTGAGACAGGGTGTTGATATGCAGTTCAGGCTGGCCTTGAACTCACTATATAGCCTAAGCTAGCCTCAAACTCACAGTGATCCTCCTGCCTCAGCCCTCTAAGTAGTGGTATTACACACATGCGCCACTATGCCTGGCTTTAGTTTGTCATTCTTTCAAGGAAAAAAAAAATGAGGCTCCACAAAGAAAGTGGTTACTTTAGCTTGTAACTCAAAAAATTCACCCCACTTTTCCCCTAAGAACAACCATTACTTCAGCCTGCACTAAAAGTTTATGCATACTTTCTATCTCAGCACATGGAAAAATAAGCAGAATCATGGGTGAAAAATTAGATACCAGCTCTTACAGATTGGTAGCATTGTCTTTATTTATGCTAGGGCATCCTATAGCATTCTGACATTTTAGAGACCACTTCTTATAAAATATTCTACTAAAGATTGTAATAAAATAAAGATTTTTTTTCTTCTGTGGGCTGGAGGGTGGAGGAGGAGGGTGAGACTAGGATATGCGTTCGACCAATTCCCTCTCTTGGGCCTCATGGATTGCCTAAGGCCTATCAGGAAGACTTCTTCTACTGCCGGTTCTACAGCTTTGCTCCTCGTTTCCCATCAAGCCTGGGGCAGGAATGGCTCCTGGTTGTTGCTATGGTTATACTGTGCTGTACCTTCTCCTGTGGTTTGTCCTTAACCCTGTCAGCTGTTGTGAATAGTCCCTTTATTAAGTTCTCCTCAATAAACTTACTTGTTTATACCTTTGTTTTCCTGCATGATCCATGACTGAGCATCAACTCCCCAGCCTCAGGGTGTAGGTCCTGCCTCCCCGACCACACTCTCTCCTTCTGCCACTGCCTGTTTTCCTGACCTCTCTTGTGTGGGCAACTGGCTTCACAAATGGTTCACTCCCTTTTTCTTCACACATTCCTCCTTTCTTTCTTTTTTCTCTTTCTTTCTTTCTTCCTTTAGATGCTCTCACACCACCATTTCAGATATACGATTTTTTTTTAACATATCTATATAAACATTCCTCATTTAACAACCAAGTTCCCACACTTCTCCTAGGTTGTTAAATAAATCAGTTACTAAAAGGAATTGTAAGGAACCCATTCATGACCCCACCTGTCATTCAGGACCTACTCCAATTCCCCATTCCACCATTCCTGTTCCCCATTCATTTTCTTCAATAAATTTTCCTACTCTCAACCTCTGTTATTCCTTAGAATTCATTCTTAAACTTTGCAAGGGATACAAACTTGCTGTATTTGACATCTAGCATTTCCCCTATATCATCTTGGAGGTTCCACCAAGATACTTGGAAGGAGTTTAGAGGCTGGAACTAAAAAGGTAACTGGGCTAAAAGGACAGCCAATGATTTGGCCCTCGCCCTCCAAAGTCAACAAGGACCCAGGACATGAGGGAACCTTTCTATGAGATCCTCCAACTTTGAGGCTGCCAAACTCCAAGTGATCACGCAGATGAAACCAAGGACAAATATGCCAGACTCCTTTTCTTGGATCCACCAGGTCAACCTTGTAAAGAATTTATAACTGCTAAACTACAGCATGACTTCTACCTGAGGCCCATTAGATTAACTCTCTGGAGAAGGCCCCTGACTACAGTTTCCCCAACACCGATCCTTCTCAGCTTGAAGCAGCTTGATGGAAACTAAGCCATTCCCCCTGTAATGACAGTTAGGGATACCTCTTCAGAGGGGAGAATGTTACACACAGCTAAGTTAGGTAGAAATATAGTAGGCAGACAGGGCTGCCCAGGCACTCAAGGGAGTCACTGCAAAAGATGAGAATGCATCAGGACTGTGGCTGGAGGCACATCTGAGGATTAAAGTCATAATGGCTAGTTCCACACACTTCCCTAAGAGATGAATGGAGGTGTGGGGTTATTGGTATCACCATTTTGAGATTTCCCATTATCTCATTAGGGGTGGGCCATCTTCTTCCACCTACTAAGACTAAGACCAAGACCACTAAGACTAAGAGTAAAACTAAGACTAAGCCTGCTAAGACTAAAACTATAGGTTATCAACTGAGGTTAATAATGTCACTCATGTACCCTTGCTACCATTAGATCAATATTACCTAAGCAGCTATACTTGTAATCATATTGGTTGATCATAATTTTGACCCATGTTATACTCGCCTCATGATTTTTTTTGTTGTTGTTGTTGTTTTCCGGTACCAGGAATCGAATTCATGACCTCGCGCTTGCCAGGCAGGTGCTGTGCCACAGAGCTAAATCCCCAGCCCCTCCACCTCATGATTTTGCTTTACAAAACTTCCTTTGAGAGGTGGGCTCCTTGGCAACCCATGAGAGACCCCTCCTGTTTCTCAGGAGCTATTCTTAGTCCCTATTTCCCCATTTCTGTTCCTAATTCCTTTTCTCCAATAAACTTTCCTACTCTTAAAAATTGAGGAATTGCATATAGTAGTATATTATAATTTTCAGAACAAATGGTCAAAGGAAAATCCAACTTGATGACTTTGCTTTTATTTGCATAACTCTTACATGCAGTACTGTCATCTATAACAGAATATAAAACTATAGTATTGTACTATACAGTACAGTCAGCAAAAATCACAGTTATCTACACTTATCTAGAAGAAGCCACCATAAGGCCACACTGCTGCTCATGTTCCTACACCATAAGTCCAAGTGCAGGTCTTAAATTCAAGCTGTGGGTCATAAATCCAAACAAGGTTAATCAGGTAGGTCATTAAAAAAGGAATATCTGTAAGCAGAGAGAGTTATATAGAGATAAAGATAGAGATAGATATAAAGGTATGAATATAAAGTCCCATCCTGTTTTTAAATTTTTTATCAGATTATTTTTGTTTGTTTGTTTGTAGTCCTAGAATCAAACCTGAGATCATACATGCCAGACAAGTACTCTACCACTAAGCTATACTTCTTGTCCAGTTATGCAATACTTTTATGCAAAAAAAAAAAAAAAAAGCCAGGCCTGGCACATACCTATAATCCCAGCCCTCAAGAGACCAAGGCAGGAGGGTTGCCACAAGTCTGAGGCCAGCCTGCACTACATAGTAAGACCTTGTCTCAATAAGTAAATAAATAAATAAACAAACAAACATAAAGTATACCACATGTTAATGAATGCTGAAAGAGAATGTCATCCATACATATAACGATTCCTTGTGTCTAACTATCCCTTTCCATCTTCCACCAAAGGCAATGGTCTTCCCAATGTTTTGTCTAATACATCCATGTTTTTCAGTGTACCTCCAATAGGTATATATGCATTACTAAGCAACAATTTTTAAGTTTAGTATGTTTTTAAATTTGATGACCTATTTTTCTTTTTGCTAATCTTCTTTCCAGGAGAGGTGGGTTGTGCTACAGTAATAAAACATAAGTCACAGTCCTTGACTGTCAGGTAGTTCTATTTGATACTTGTAGGCTACTTCGAACATCTGAGGCTGTCCTGCTACATATGATGCCCAAAGTCATTGTCAGATCCCATTGCTCAAGACTCTGAGGGCCCAAATCTAGCTGCAAGGATATCTGGTGGAGAAAAATGTGTGTAGGCAGAGAGAAATGAAGCAAGACTTGGGAAACTCATAATGGTATCTCTCTGCCTGTCCAATGTGTAAATACTCCCAGTGAGACAGTGGGCTGTTTGTTCCTTAAAGATGTGACTCTTGGGCTGGGGATTTAGCTCAGAGGCACAGCACCTGCCTGGTAAGCATAAGATCCTGAGTTTGATTCCCAGAACCAATAAATAAGTAAATAAATAATAACAGACATGACTCCTGTATAACTCTGTCCCTGTCCTAGCAAGCACTGGACAAACTTCAAGTAGTCTTCCATCTATATCCAAGCGAGTTGGTTTCAGGACCTCCCCAACCCTATCAGATACCAAAATCCCCAAATATTCAAGGCCCTCACACAAAACGACATAATATCTGCTTGTGATCTGTGTGGCTCTTCCCACATACCTGTACTTTAATTCTTTTTTTTTTTTTTTTTTTTAGCAGTGCTGGGATTTGGATCAAGGGGCTCACACATGTTAAGCAAGAGCTCTACCATCAAGCTACATCCCCATCTCCAGATTACTTAATAAATTATAAATGTTATGTCAATAGTTGTTAGATTACATTGTAATCTAATGTAATGACAAAAAAAATCAGTACATTTTCACTATAGATGCAGGGTTTGTTTTTTTGTTTTTTGTTTTTCACAAATACTTCGGACCTGTGCTGGGTTGAAAGTGAGGATACAGACACTGCAGGTCCAGAAAACCAACTGTGTTTAATTCTGGATCCATAGAGGCAAAGATCATTCTCTATTACTTCATGCTCCTATATGAACAGGAGTTAGAGACCAACATTCTTTCCCCACCACCCCTGAATTTCGTACTGTCTTTCCGAGTCCTTGGAACAGCAATAGCAACCATCATTAAACTTTGCCTTTAGACTTTAAACAAAGACACAGACTTTGGCCTTTAAATAGCTGATCCTCTTCAGATAGGGAACAAAACCAGGGAAACTCAGAGAGACAGATACTGGGGTAGAAATAGCCTTGGGATATTCTGGGAGCCAAGACTGATGTGATCTGACTTAGGAAGCTGAGATATAACTCACCATGTGCATGGGCTTCAGTGTCAGATTCTTAGCTGAATGGCCTTCATCTGAAAAAGAGGATTTCTTGTAGGTTTCTTGTAGGTTTGTCACAAGGACAATGTCACATCCCTCAAGAGACAGGCAACAGCAAAATGCATAAGAAGCACAGGCAATACTCAGTACATTGTTATAGAGAACCCCCTCCAGCCTCACCATGGTCTGGAGAAGTCTGCATTTGTAATCCCAGGGAAAAGTTATTGGAATTCCAATAAATAATTCCATTCTACCACTTCTAGTGCAACCCATGGGGAGAATAAAGAGACAAACACATATCTGTAGTTGTAGGGGGGCAAGAGGGTCTAAGTCCAGTCAGAACAACAGCTAACCAAAGCGAAGGCCTCGACCCAGGGCCGAACCAGAGTTTTATTAATTCATGAAGAGGGGAGTGGCTCAGGGATGAGTGACTGTGAGAACAGCGGGAAGTACGTGAGTGCTGTGATCTGGGCTAGGTAGTGCGCAAAATGGCACCTCTGCAACATGCAGAGAGAGAAATGCAGAAAGAGTAACTGCATAGCACAGTTTGAGGAAGTATCTTGTGTTTTAGGGTAGGTTTTGATGTCTAGCCTCCATGCCCTGAGATGTCATGGGATCTTTCTCAAGCCTCCGCCTCAGCTAGACCCATTTGCATTGCTTAAAGTCATTTGAGCTGGCCGTGGTGCTATACACCTGTAACCCCAGCACTCAGGAGGCTGAGGTAGGAGGATCATTATAAGTTCAAGACCAGCCTGAAATACATAGTGAGACTCTGTCTCAAAAAAAAAAAAAGCCAATTGAAGGGTCAAGGGGGTAAAGATTTAACCTAGCCAACTCTGTACATATCAACACACAGAATTAGGGCTGGGTTTAGCCAAAATGGAGACAAATGGTCTTTTTTCAAGGTCAGCCATCTTGGTAGTCCTCCACACATTGTAAACAATGAACAAGTGAAGGTTGTTTTTTAATTTTGTTATAATGCTATATGGATGGTATTGTCCCATTGTTTCGTATAGAGATACATCCCAAGTACTTTAGAAAGTGTCACAGTAAGCATTCAGCTCCACAAAGGAATGAATCAGCAAGCTCTGGGCTCTGCCAGTGACAATTTGATGGGCTCCACAGCACCTCTCCAGGCCTCAGTCAGTGCTGCTGTAAATAAGAGCAGGGGCACACAGGTACCATCGTCCCTCCAGGACCTGGCACCACATCACAGAGAAGCACGGGCCACAGAGTTGGTGCAGGTGGGGACGGAAGGAGAAATGAAGTCAGTGCTCTGGACCAAAGTGGGTGTCTAAAGAGCAGGACTCGGGCAAAAATACCAAGAGCAAGGCAAGAGGGTCTGCGGGTCTCAGTTGCCAAAAAAGTAATGGTCAAAAAAGCACTCACTTCTGTTAACGACCATGTGCCCCAAAATCTTCCCTGCCTTTCCTGGGCCCCCTCACTCAGGGTGCAAAGATGAGGTTGGAGAACTGCAGGGTATTTTCCCCAGCCCCAGGCATCTGGGAGCCTTGCAAACACAGAGCCTGGGTACCATAGCTTGGAGCGTGGGATTACATTTGGTTTCTTTTATTCACTTGTGAATGGTACGCACAGGCACTTGCTAAGACTGGCTTAGCAAGCGGCAAATGGACTAGTCCGTCCTCATCCCATTCACTCCAGAAGGCAAGCCCAACCACACACACAAATGTATAACTGAGAAGTGTCCAGCTGTCCTAACTACCTCAAAGAAAAACAAAGCCAGACATCAGGGTGTCTGGGGTGGAGAGTGGAGACACTTTCTTCCATCATCCTCTCCTAAGCTGAGATGCAGGGACTGCCAGCTGGGGAGGAGAAAGCTGAGGTACAGACAGGGCAGAGTGGGGGGGACAGAGTAGAAAAAAGTGGTTCACGGAATAAGGCAGGGTGCAGAAGGCAGTGGGGAATCCTGGCATTTACACAGGAGGCCTCAGCTTGCCCAGTTCAAGTGAGCTGAGTTAGGGTGGAAAGCTGCTAGAGGAGCTCTCTGATGGGGCATCCCTATTACCCCAGCACTCTGTGGAGAAGAGGCAGGAGGATCACAGGTTCAAGCCTAGCCTGGGCAACATAATGACCCAGGGAGACCCTGTCTCAAAATAAAAAGTAAAACACAGTGTTGGGGGTATCACTCAGTGCAAAGGCCCTGGGTTCACTTTCCAGTTTCCCCACACACACACTGCTGGTGGCCAGGGCCCAGTCTCGCTCACTGCTCACTCGTCTTCCCCTCTGCCTCTAGTCTCCCCCTAGAGGCCTCCTTGGGACACCCCTGCCCCAAGCGTGTGAGGCCTGGGCAGGCCCCAGGGAGGTCTCTGGATGAGGATGTGATTGCCCCAGGAGTGACAGCCAAACATGACCTAGCAGGGCCTCAAGATGTCCTAGCTGGGACCATTCATTTGTTTGTCCCTGGTGGGAGACACAATGAAATAGGGTAGCATTTTCCCTGACAATCAAGGGCCCCCGAGGTCAGGTGGCTGTCACTCTAAGAGGTGAGACGCCACACCTCCAGCATATTCCCAGGTCCCCTGGCCCCTGTCACCAAGCTCAGGAACAAACTGACCTCTGGAAACCATGCATGTGTCACCACAGCATGACAGCAGCAGGGCCCACCCCACAGCCTGAGTGCAGCTGCTAAGGAGGCCAACACAGAACTGCAGAGGCAGCAGGACAGGTATGGGCTGGGGACACCTGGAGAAAGCCAGGCCTGCATTCTACTGGTCCCAAATCTGTCTGGCTAGATCCAGAGAAAAAGGTGGAAAAGGAGGGCTGGGGATTTAGCTCAGCAGCACAGCGCCTGCCTGGCAAGCTCAAGGTCGTGAGTTTGATTCCTGGTACCGGAAGAAAAAAAAAAAAAAAAAACAAGAAAAAGGTGGAAGAGGACACACTGTAAAGTTTTTCCAGCCTGCCTCTCCATTAGACGGCACTCAGCAGCAGCATTCACTGTATCTATGCTCGTGCCTTGTAAAGACACTCACAAAGAAGGCTTCAGAGCTGCTTCAGACAGTGACAAGAATGACGGAATAAGTGTGTCCAAAGTGAAGGGGACTGGTTTGAATGGCAGTGTGTCTTCCTGTAATAATTTTTTAAAATTTAAACATTTTGATCATCCCTTAAACATGTTTATTGCACATGTATGTATACATACATGCACATCCCATGTGCCAGCGAAGTCCTTTCAGGACAATGAGTCACACCAGAAAAGAATACAGGCTCAGAGAAGAGAAGCAGGAAGGGCTCTGGCTACTACTTGATTAACCACCATGCGTAGGTGAGGGCTGGCTGCAGGTGGACAGAGAGAAAGTACATCTATATAAAGCAAGGTGTCTCTCTATGCGGGAAGACACAGTTGTACGGGAGAGTGTCTATATATGGGGAGGGGTGTCTACATATGGAAAAGAGTCTATATATGGGGAAGGATGTCTATATATGGCAGGGAGGGTCTCTACGTGGGGGAGGCTCTCTATTTAAGGGGGAGAGTATATACAAGGAGGGTGTCTATATACGGGGAAGGGTGTCTCTGTGCTTTCCTTCAGAAGCATTACACCCACCGTGTTTCCTAGCACCAAACAAATAAATAAATAATAAACCAGCAGTGCCCATCTTCATTGTCACGCTGCTGTAATTGCCCCGGGGCAGCTGTCCTCCTGCCCTCTCCAGCAGCTCCTCAGCAGGGCTGCAGCACTTCCTCACCCCTCAATAATACCCCCCCATAGGAGGCCCCCAGGAACTATCCTTTGCAACAGCGGAGGGAGCTGGCACCTCCCTTCTCCTGCTCCCTCCTCCAGCATTACCCACAGGGTTGCACTTTGGTGCTGTCTCCGAGCTCAGTCTTTAACCCGCTCCCACCGAGCCGGCTCCTCCCTGCACACAGCAGCTCTTTCACTCACATTCTGTGCAGCTGAGGGGCTCAGACCCTGTGACGACGTGTCCTCCCTCAGGACAGAGACCTCTGAGCGGCTCCCCGCCTCAGGCAGGGTCAGGAAGAGCAGCGATGTTGTGCCACCGATGCCACGCGTCCACCAGACCCCACGCCTACCCGCTGGCCACCGCACATGCTCAATGCCATCTCTGTTGTAAGGTTCCTCGTGAAAAGCCCCTGTGTTGTGGCTCCTGGCTCCAGCAAGGGATGTGACACAAGGTCTCCATTCATGTCAGGCTCGGCCTTCTTGGCCACCAGGGTAGCCCTGCCCCCTGAGTACAGCTGCCTGGATGCTGATGATCTTCCCGCTGGGGTCCCAGAGGTTAAGCGCTCACTGACAATTCGCCGCCTCTTTGGAAATCCTCACCCCACCTCCGAGTACCGGGGCTGAGAGCACCAGCCAGCCAGCAGGTCTTCAGAAGACTAATATCTTCTCTGCCTGCTGTCATCCAGAATCAGAATCCTCACTACTATGAAATGTCATGCTGAGACATGCCCAGGGAAAGCATAAAGAAGAACCTTTTTCTCTTCCACTGAGCTAAGAGGGAAAAAAAGAAAAGCTGACTGAAAGATGCCTATGTCGAGGGACAGAACAGAGAATCAGTTCTGAGGATGAGGGCCAGTTGGCAGGCTCTTGTCAGGTTAGAGAGCTTGTTGATTGGCTTTTTGACACTCATGCGGCTTGGAGAGTCCCATGCTATTCCACAGACCATTCACGTCCTAAGCAATGGAATACAGCACATACACTACCAGTTCAGGGGTATTTGTTTGTTTGTTGGTACTGGGGACTGAACCCAAGATCTCACACTGAGCAACACTGCAGCCCTTTTAAAAAAAAATTTTTTTTTTGGTCTTTTTGAGACAGGGTCTCACTATGCAGTTCAGGCTGGCCCTGAACTCACTTTATAGCCCAGGCTAGTCTCGAACTCGCAACGATCCTCCTGCCTCAGCCTCCAGAGTGCTGGAATTACAGGCATGCACCACCATGCACAGCTCTTTTGAAATTTATTTTAATTTTTTAAAATTTGCAATATTAAGGATTAAATATTAAGGATTCACACTGAGCTACATCCCCCACTCTCTTTTTGTTTTTTATTTTGAGGCAGAGCCTTCCCAAGTAGCCCAGCGGTCTCAGACTTGGGTTCATCTTGCCTCAGTCTCCTAAGTTGCTTGGATTAGAGGTGTACACCACCAGGCCCAGTGTATTAATCAGCTTTCCTTTGCTAGGACCAAGAGGAAAACAACTTACAGGAGGAAAGATTTATCTTGCCTAATATTTTCGGAAGTTCCAGACCATGGGCAGCTGGTCCCATTGCTGAGGACTTGAGGTAAAGCAGAGAAATCGTGGTGGAGAAAAAAAAGCTGCTTACTTCATGGCAGTGAGGAAGCAGAGGGAAAGGGAAGGAGCCAAAGAGCCATTAACAAGATGCACCTTTCAAATTGACTTCCCACGCTAGGGATGTAGCTCAGTGGCACAGCACCTGCCTGGCAAGTTCAAGGTGGTGAGTTTGATTCCCGGTACCTAAACAAATTCATTTCCCAGTGACCTACTTCCTCCAGCTAAGCCTTACCTCCTAACACCCAGTCAGTTCTGAAAGCCCATCCACTGGCAACCACATGATCAACACAATGAGCTTTGGGGGGATGTTTTGGATCCCAAACATAACATCTGGCTGGCATGGTTCTTAAACTTGAACTCACCTCAGAGTAATCTGCAGGACTTATTTCAGCAGGTTGCTGCCCATCCATTCCATCCACCCCACCCGAGTTGGTGCTTTATGGAGTCTGGAAACTGCGTTCCTAACAAGTGCTGTGGATGCTGCTGTCCACCTCACTTTGAGAGCCACTGGAGTAGGATTACCCTTGGCTTCAAGGAGATATGCACTGTTTGAGACAACTGATACATACCTGACTATTCCCAAAGGCAGTTTCAGAGGAAAATCTTACCAGTGGATGCATTCAAACTGAGAACATGCAGGAAAAAGAGGGAAGATGGTCCTTACTGAAGGAATGCGACCACTGTCATCCTGATCAGAGACCCCTCTAAACAGCCCCTGCCCACCACAGCTGCACCTGGGGACTCACAACTCCATCAGCCCTGCTACTGATAACAGCCACTACTTCCTGCACTTTCCCAAGCCTCGTCCTTGGGCAACCATGACCACTTGTGCTCTCTCAAGCCTTTTCCTTGGCAGGAAGCCACAACACCCTCTCAATGAACTCCCCCTCCCCCACCACCCTGCAAAAGAGCCCACAGCATCTGGTCTGGTCTGTAGTGCCAGAGCGGTTCCTCTTGGGTTTATTCTGCAACAAACCCTGTCCTGCTGAGCTCGTACCTCTGTTTCTTCTTTTCCTTCTTCCTAACACCTACCACAACCCAGTCTTTATCTCACTCAATTCTCATAACCTCTGAAAGATGAGGAATTGCTTTCCCTGTTTTACTGATGAGAGCAAAGAGACTCAAAGATTATCACTCACCCAAGGCTAAGCAACTAAGAGGGTAACAAAGGTTCTGAGGCCAGTTGGAGCTCACACCAAGGAGCAGGGAAAGTTTGTTCCAGAAGATTCCTCCGAGAAAAGTGACTCAAACTGGATGAGCAGTAGGGAGCTTGTGGAACGGAGGAAGAGAGGTAAGTGCAATCTTGGGGGGTGTGGGAGCCATGCTTAAGGCTCTGGGTGGTGACAGGAAGAGGCTGGAGGGAACGGGGCTTGCTCTACTGCTGTGGGGCCTCCAGAGCCACACCAAGACCCCTGGCTAGATTCAGTGGCTAGAGGGCGCTACTGTGGGGCCTGCAGTTGGCAAAAGATGGGCAGGCAGTGCTTGAAAGACAGGATTTTGTCAGCCACAAAGGCAAGAAGCATTTGAAGCCAGTCTACCAAGTGGGCAGGCCACGGCAATGATGGAAGCAATTTCCCTGACGCTGCCGAGCGATAACTGGAGAAGCCTGTGTGGGTTGTGCAACCCACAATCACTGCCCACCCCTCTCCAAAGATTATCTGTGTGCTACCAGCTTTTATCTTTTTATCGCCTTCTGAGGGATCATAGTGACACCCCTGAACCCCACTGTTCTGCAGAGAAGGGGAAGGAGGTTAGGGTTAAATAATTTGGTACAGTGAGGGGCAGCAGACATTTGTCCAGACTGCCAGGGATCTTGGTGTTCTTCTGTCTCCTCAAGATGTATTTTTGTGTGTGTGTGGTGCTGGGGGGATTGAACTCAACGGTTCACACATTCTAAGTAAATGTGTGAGCTACACAGGTAAATGTGTACCTGTGAGCTACAGCCACAGCCCTTTTTATTTTTAAGACAGGGTCTCACTAAGTTCCCCAGGCTGCCCTGGAACTTGGGTTCCTCCTGCCTCCCAAATACCTCAGCTTCCCAAATACCTGGGATCACAGGCATGCATACCACCCTGGCTCCTCAACATGCCCTTTTTTTTTTTTTTTTTTTTTTTTTTTTTTTTTCAGAAGAGGTTTATTTTGGCTCACAGTTTGTAGAGTTTCAGTCCATAGTCTGGTGGCGTCAAGGTGTTATAGGTAGCTGAGTGAGGTAGAAGTATCACAGGCAGTCAGACAGGGCCAGGTCCTGGAAGGAGCCAGTAGGAAAGACAAGATACCTCACAAATGCAGAGGTGGTACTTGCTTCGGGCCAGATCTCAAGACTAAAGATTAAACAAACACACCCACTTACCTCCCAAGGGATGGACCTCAGGGATTGATATTCTAAATAGGTAGCAATCACCTTCAAGAGTCCCTGACCCAACCTCTTACAGGAAAAGTCCCTCTTCTGTATTCCTGCCTGCTTGCTGTGTGACTCGCTTCCCCATTTGATCCCAATTTAATCAATTTTACCTGAACAGTTCTTATTGGCTGGCCACAGTTTGTCCATCTTTCCCTTACCTTGGACCCGCCTCACCTCGTGGTTTTGCTCCATAAAAGTCCCTAGAAAAGACAGTCTTGGGTAACCCACTCCTACCCCTTTTCTGTCTGTCTTGGACAGAAGCTTTCTTTCCTCAATAAATATATTCTGCTCTTAACCTCCATTGTTCCTAAGATTCATTCTTTGATTTTAGAGAACACGAACTCGTCCCAGATATCATTCAGGTTGGGAGTTTTTATTTTCCTGTATCAAGAGCAGCATAAACATCCATGTCCCTTGGGGCTAGAAAACAAAGGAATGTTAAGCCAAAGGAGGTCTCCTCCTAAGGGCTTTCTCAGAGAATAGAAATATTCCGCTGCCCGGTAGTGGCCGGGACCGTTCGTCTCCTCCACCTGCCACCCCAGCATTGCCCGTGTGGGGGCAAGCACACTAGAGGGTGTGCTGCTTGTTGCAAATGTCCCTGCTGGCTCCTGGGACAGCCACGCAAATGGCCCATCAACCGTCTGGTTCTCAGAAGTATCTTCTTACAAAGCACAAGTGCAGGGACCAAGCAGGGAAATTCCTAATTTCATTTCTCCTCAGATACAAGCTTTTATCAAGTGGGCAGGAGGCCAGGCAGGGCTGGAAAAGAAAGCCACCATTCCCATCCTCGGCTTCGCCCGGGCTGGGAGAGATGCTGTTTGAAGGAGGCACTTTGGAAATTCCTGACATTTTTTGGCCTTTGTCTCTGGGCATTGAAATGGAGACCCTCATTTTCCTCTGCTGAGAGTTCCCAGTCTCTCCTTTACATTCAAAAGGAAGATCCTAGCAGAGCTGAAAGAATTCTGGCTCTTTGTCATCTCAGTGACCCACTGAATCACTTGGGGTGTGGGGAATGGCAGGGAGATGGCTTTCTTGTGCTCTTTTTTCCTCATGTTTCCATCTCTCCTCTCCTGCCACGGTCCCAGACCTGTGTCCTAAGAGATGTAAATATGATGTCGGCTTTGCCGAAGAGCTGCCACCTATACTCCCTGGTTCCTGTGCAGCTCTAAGGTCTGTGTGCAGGTGAGGGTCAGCCACACGGTGCCCAAGGACACACACCCCAAAGCTGCATTCCTACCACCTTCCCACACGAGTTTAGCCTGTCGTCCCAGCCCCTATCCCAGGAGGAGCAAGGACATGAAGGTGATAGTCACAGCAGTTTCAGTGTAAGAACATTAGCAAGGGAAAGCAATGCCAGGGCTAAGTTCCAACAAGAAGTTAGGTGAGGGGGTGTGGGGGGTGTGGCTCAGTGACACAGCTTGTGATTTGGATGTGAGAGGCCCTGGATTTGATCCCCAACACCACACACACACACACACACACACAGGTTAACTGGAAACCCCTTGCCCAGAAATTTTAGATTTCCACATATTTAAAGCTTCTGTTGTGAATGATGATCCCTTTGTTACCAATGTGAGAGCCATGTCCTTTCATCCCCCATGAATTCCTCGCCTGTCTCTCCCACCAGATATCACTTTGCACCCTACTCAACTAATTCACGAGTCGCTGGGGTGGGGGGTGCTGAGCCTCCCTGCCGTCCCCTGAGTATCATCCCTGCCCTTTACCGCCCTGGGTCTTGATGTCACCTGAGCTTGCAGGGGCTGGTGTTTCCCATGATTTTTGTAGTACTGAATCACCCTGTCCTCTTTGTCACCCAAATGAAGTCTTCACCATCCCAAAGGAAGAGACATCCTACAGAGAGTGAAGCAGACATTCCTGACAGTTCCCCAACATAGCTGACTGAGAGACTCTTCTGCCTGTTGTCAGTTTTTGGCCCCAGCCCAGCCTCAGTCCCCAAGAGGTAAAGGAAAACTGACCTCAGTTGAAGGGTAGTGGCCTTGGTAAGTGAGATCACCAGGCACCTGTCATTCATGGCAGGACCTCAGAAGAGTCGCTTATTCTCAAGAGCTTCAGGGTTGTCCCCTAAAATGGAAAGGGCTGGCCCTGAACACTACTGAGTTTCCTTCCAGACCAAGCCTAGGGCGTAAGTGTGAGCTCCAGATCTTGCTGCTCTTCCATTGCTCCCACAGCTGTTCCGCTGCTGGCCCTGTCCCAGGGATCTGGCCATGGCTGGGATCCAGTGTCCGTTTCCTTTGTGGTTCAACCTCCATGGGTGGCTACAGTGTGAAAGCCACTGACAGATGACAGCCACCCTCGTATACCACACGGCCCGCTGACCAGCCTGGTCATTTCCCCAGCCACTGTCCAGTGTCACAGCTCTGGAAGGACACCCTTGCTGTGAGCCCCTTGCCAGTGTCCCTGAAGCAGGTCCCTTCTGAGTACTGGGCCACAGCCAAGCAGAAGCTTAGACCTCATGTGTGCTCTGATGACCACTGCAAAAGCATTTCTGCTCCTGTTCCCAGCCTTTGATGTTTGCTTTTCAAGTGTAAGGAGCAGGTTCCTATGAAAAGAAATTATACTGACTCCCTGGCACAGCACCCAGCCCTCCTCTCCATAGATAAGATTTGCTAGTACTTTATGATGAAATCCTGACGTCAGAAAGAAGGCTCTTTCACCCTCCACTAGGCAGCCTCCGCCGCCTGCATTAAGGGGGTGACACAGGGTTCACCTCTTTGACATTTGCTCCGTGGGGGCCACAGTTCTCAGTGGGGCAACTGTGCCCGTGTGTGTGTGTGTGTGTGTGTGTGTGTGTGTGTGTGCGCGCACGGGTGTTTTGTTTTGCTTTGTTGCAGTACTGAGGGTTAAACCCAGAGCCTATAAGTTCTTATTAAACTGTTAAATTGCCCAGGCTCAGCTCAAAATTGCAGTTCTCCTGCTCCAGCCTCCCAGAATGCTAGGATTACAGGCATGTACCACCATGCCTGGCTTCTCTCTCTTTATTCTGTTCCCTGGCTTCTCTCTCTTTATTCTGTTCCTATCTCTCAGGCTGTGTGCATATTTCTACATGTCTCTGTGTCTGCTGGAGCCTCTGTCTCTCACTCTGTCCAGGTGTATATGAGTCAGCCTACCTGCCTGATAGCTTTGCACAGGTCTCTTTGGGTCTGTGTACATACATTTCTGCTCTGCAGGCAGTGAACCTATTTTCTCCTTCCACTCACTTCTAAGCCTCTCAATTTTTGTTTGATAGGGGGGTCTCACCATGTAGTTCTAGCTGACCTTGAACTCACTGTGTAGCCCAGGCTGGCCTTGAACTTGCAGTAATCCTTCTGCCTCAGCCTCCCAAATGCTAGGATTACAGGTGTGCCCTACCATATGTCCAGTGAAGGGTTTCAATTCAGGAGTTAGTGATTGCTTGAACCAAATTCTTCCTGAGGTAACACAGAGGGGTACGAGGGGATTGTCAGGACGAGAAGCAGAATGGCCCAGCAAGCAGGATGGAGCCACACAGCAGCAGAGCCAAGCCATGCTGTCCTATTAGCAAGAAGCTGCAAGTCCAGGGAGTATACAGGCCCAGAAATCTGTCACTGTGCACGTTTGCCTCCAGTCTCTATCTAGCAGTCACCACAGACTCACTGCGCGCTCCCGAACAGCTTGAACAGTGGTGTCTGTATGGATTCCTGAAACAATTCCTGTGCTGGTTAATCGTGATTGCCAACCTGATTGCCTCAAGAGATGCCCAGGAGATCAGTAAGACACTTCTTGCTGTGTCTGGATAGGTTATGGCTGTATGGGCTAGGAGACTCTCTCTGATCCCTGACACCTTCTTCTTGGGCTCTTCCCCAACTCTCTACTTTCTAGATTCCATGAGTTAAGCAGTTTTCCTCCCCCACACCTTTTCGCCATAATGTTTCTGCTTTGAAGTTGGTCAACCATGGACTAAACCTCTGAAGTCAGACCAAACCTGTGAGTCAAAGATAACTTTCTACTTTAAGCTGTAGCTGTACAGTATTTTCTCCCAGCAACAGAAAGGTAACAAGTGGATTTCTATCCCACAAACCACATCCCATTCTTGATGAAGCCAGCTCTTTCGTGATCCTCACTTCTCCTGGTTGGGTGATATTCCCTGTGTGCTTGGAAACTAGTGCACATTTGTAAAGCCTATTTTCATGTGTTCTACTTAGAGATGGAAAATGCTAATTAGAAGAACTCCTGGATACAGTCTATGAAGAGCAGGATCCCAGGGATCCTTGGGTAAATTCAAAACGAACAGATTTACACCTGGGTGGCACAGATGAGAGATTCATTTTCCCATCATTTCAGGACAATACTTCCTTCAGGACATTCACGTAGCTCTCATCCTCACGCTAACCCTAACCCCTAACCCTAACCCCTAACCCTAACCTCTAACCCTCTAACCCTAACCCTAACCCTAACCCTAACCCTAACCCTAACCCTAACCCTAACCCTAACCCAAACCCTAACCTCTGTCCTTGAGTAGTAAGGATCATCCATGAGCACCTACTATTTTGTAGGGTCCCCTGAGTGCCCTCCACCCAGTGCGCTCCACTCCAGCAGGGGCTATCCAGATGAAGGGGAGTGAAATTGGAGAAGAATGTGTGGAAGTTTGTAGCTTTCATCTCTTAAACAAATAGCAAATTCCTCCAGGCTGCCTCTGCTGGAATGAAACAATGATGTGTTCAGGGAGGCTCTGAGGCGTTACCTTAGCAACGCCCAGGCTGTTTTCAGGCAAGATCTAGTTAAAGAGGAAAGAGAACAAAAATAATAAAGGGACAGGTCTGGACGGGGTCCAGGAATGAGGGTCTTTCGGTGCAATGTGCTGATGTGTTTGCAGTCCTGCTGTCAGCTAAGCTTCCTTCTCACTCCCCCAGTGTGTCCTCACTAGTGAGGCTGGCTCCCTGGAATACTAATGGAGGCTGAGAAAAGAGAGGGCTAGACTTCACAGCTGGGACCACCTCAGCGAGAAGTGATGTGTTCCACCCCTATCTGTTAAACTGACTCTTAAAGTCGTAAAGGTCACAGGAGAAGAGGACAAGCAAGAAGGGCTTCTCCAGTTGTCTCCAAAGTGACGTGTGAGGGCCTTTGGCAGGGAAGAGGCTTGGGGGAGACCCATCGGCCCTCGCTATTCACAGTGGGGCCCCTAGGACAGCTCAAAAGTATCTCCTTGGAGCTTAGTGGAAATGCAGGCTGGCAGGGGTAGGGGGCTGGGCCTGCTAAAGCCAGGTCTGCGGTTTTTTTTTGGTAAATCCCCCGCTTCCTTGCCTGCAGTTAAGTGAGGCGACCATCCCACACCAAAACAAGCAGATCCAGTTTGCTGATAGTGCATTCTTGGTGTGTTTGTTTTCTAACAGAGATTCTTTGGGATTATGATGACAATGCTGGTGCTGATAGGGAAGGTGACATTAGATACTGTTTAGGGCTGGATCTTGCCCCACCCCACCCCCAAAAGATTTGCTCAAATCCTAACCTTTTCCCCTTCTACCTGCAAATGAATATGACCTTATTTAGAAACAGGATCTTTGGGGCTGGGGATTTAGCTCAGAGGCACAGCGCCTGCCTGGCAAGCGCAAGGTCATAAGTTTGATTCCCGGTACCAGAAAAAAAAAAAAAAAAAAAAAGAAAGAAAGAAACAGGATCTTTGCAAATGTAGTCAATTTAAGCGGAGGTCTTTAGCGTAAACTAATCCAATGGCCAGCGTCCTGCTAAGGAAAGGGATCCAGACACATAGGACCATGGGATGAGGAAAGTAGAGGCTGCAGTGATGGTGTCACGGTCAAGGAACACCAAGGATTCCGGATTGCTGCCAGAAACCAGGAGAGAGCAGGTTCTTGCTCCATGCACCCAAGAGGAGCCAGCCCTGCTGACACCTGGGCTTCAGGCTCCTGGCCTGCAGACCGTAGGACAATAAACTTCTACTGTCTGAAGCCACCCAGTTCCTGGAAGCAGATGACAATCTAGCAAATGCATCCTGACTCCTGCGACTTTCCCTCTCACAGCCCTTTTCCCATGCATCACCCTGTGAAAGCAGAGAAAAAAGCATCTTAGTCTGCTTTAAAAACAACCAAGCCCCTTTATCACTTTGACAGATCACAAAGCAATGGTCCCAAGGCTAGCAAGTAAGGAAGCGCTCGAAACTGGGTCCTCCCATGGCCACCAGACCTGGGCAAGGGCTCCTGCACAGGCCCTGCAAGCCTGCTGACCACCTATACATCTGTCCCTCAGCAGCCAGCACCTCCAAGGCTCTCTGGGTGAGAAATACAGCCAGTTACTGAACTCATCCCATCTGAGATGGAAGCCCCACAGTCATCTCCACCATCTGCATCACATGGGCTCAAAGGTGCTCCCAGCAGCGGTGTCCTAGTACAGAACTGGCACAACCCCACTACTCATCCTCCCTGCTATCCAGAAGTTCAAGTTTTCAAAGGTCACCTCCATAATGACACTTTCCCTGAAGTGGTTCTGTTTTATTTTCCTTGTGACACTTAACACTATTCTTAGTGCTCCTGTCCCTTGATCTAATTACCTGTCTATGTCCTGTCTCCTTTAACAGAATGTAAAGTCCGGTTACCGGAACAGAGAAAGGTTAACGGAGAGAAGCTAGGTGTGGTGACACAATCCCAGTGCTCTAGAGGCTGAGGCAGGAAGATTGCAAATTCAAGCTCAGCCTGGGAAAATTAGCAAGCCTCTGTTTCAAACTGAAAAATAAGAAAAGGGCTGTATATATATAAACTCTAGGCAAAAGCTCTGGATTCATCCCTAGTACCACCAAACAAAAGCAAAAGAAAAAACCCACATATACACAATAGCGAGGCTGGGGATATAGCTCAGTGGTATAGTATTTGGCCTAGTATAGCTGAAGCCTTTGTTCAGTCCCCAGCACAAATAAATAGATAAATAGAAGAGAACCTCTGAAAAATGTTATGGCAGGTGCATGCAATGAAATGTTACACAGCTGTTGAAAACAATGATTTGGATCCATGTGTAGTCCATGGAAGGAGGCCCATGTTTATGAGGCAGGGAAGCAATTGGAAGGGGAAGAGACATCGGATGCTTCTCTCTTTTGTTTTGTTTTGTTTTGTTTTTTCTTCTGGCACCGGGAATTGAACCCACAACCTTGCACTTGCCAGGCAGGCACTGTGCCGCTGAGCTAAATCCCCAGCCCCTTGATTCTCTTTTTGAAGCAATGTATGCATGAACACACGTGGGATATTTTTTTGTTTTTGGTTTTTTTTCCAGTACCGGGAATCAAACTCATGACCTCATGCTTGCCAGAGAAGCGCTGTGCCACTGAGCTAAATCCCCAGCCCCCACACATGGGATTTTGGTAAATATTTACCTGTGCCTGTACCTGTGTGCCTATACTACTAACAGTCACATGGCTGTGAAAAAGCCAGAAACAAGGCCAGTTCCTTGCAGAAGCAGAAAATTTGGCAAAGTTAGAAGAGGGACACACGAGGGAGAGAGCAAGGGCAAATTCTATCTCTGTCACTCTTTGGCTACAGCTCCAGGCTCCTCTCTCATCTCTCCTTCTACGCCTGCTGCCATTGAATTGTGGGAACCTGGGTAGCATGGCAACTTGCAGGCATCTGTCAGGACAGGCGTTTTTCCAAGGCCTCCAAGGCTTTGTGGGGAAAACTGGTGAGGACAGTGATGACAGGTGGAAAAGAGCACAGGGCCAGCGGTGCTTAGGCCAGGAGCTGAGGTCAGCCAGAAGGAGTCCTGGACGCCAGGCTTATCTTCCCATGCTCTGTGTCCATGCTGTGGGTGACACACGCCCACACGTGGACCTGGGGTACAGAGAAAATTGGCAATTGCCTCCCCCAACACCAAGGAGATGCAGGGACCCCCTGGCCTCCAGGAGGCTGCTATGGGACAGGGGCTTCTTAGGGTCCAGCACTGGCCACCCGCGGAGAGGGACATTCCCGACCCACTGCAGCCTCCTCTCCTCCCCCTCCTCCCAGTGCAGCAATTCTTATCAGAGCCGTCCCCTGAGTTTCCAAGTTTGGCTCAGCTGCTTGTCCTTAGGCAAAAACACTGGCTTTCCTGGCCCTGATCCTTTGTTAAGTGTCTAGTTGCTTCCTCTGCCTGGAGGGCTCCTCCCCACCAATGCCCACGGCTCTCTTTGGTTCAGAAAAGCTGGAAGCTGCCCCCTCCAGCCAATGAGGAGACAGCCCTGGGCCCCTGCGTTGCTCCAGCTAGGCTCTGGTTTTACCTCTGCTGCACGGAGTTCCTAACCTGCTAGCCTCAGTGTCTCCATCTAAAGCAGTTAGAGCAGGTGCCGGTCAGTATTCAAAGCCATGGTGCCTGCAGAGAACCCATCCTGATGTCTGGGACTTATAGGTTCTCAGTAAGCTGGGCGTGGTGACGCAGGCACTCTGGGAAGCTGAGGCAGGGGAATCACAAGTTCAAGCCTGGCCTGGGCAACCTAGTAACTTAGCAAGACCTTGTCTCAAAAGATAAAATAAATAAAAAGGGCTAGAGGTGTAGCTCAGTGCAAGGGTCCTAGGTTCAATCGCCCATACAGCTAAATGAATAAATGAATGAATATGCTTAAAAGGTGGGTTGCTATCATCAGAGTTCCTGGTGCTGGGTACCACAAAGGACAAAAGATGGAGGAACTAAAGTGTCCACCAGCCAGAAGGCAGAAGTCTTCCTGGAGAAGTAAGCAGACATGTAGGAAGAGAAACCAGGAAACCACGTGGGCCCGGTCAGTAATAATGACACAGGCAGTGCTTCGGCCTCACTTGCGGTTACCGGCTCTGCCAAGGGTCATCTGGCAGAACCTCCCTTCAATCGCACCTGCATCTAGCTTGCTTCAGCCCAGGGCTCCTGTGACCAGGACAGGCCTCTGGACATTCACACAAGGGATGACGTGGCCCTTGGCCAGCGAGAGATGAGAGCTTGTGCTAAGGGCTGTTCCTTTGCATTCCTCTGGGGACAGTTCTGAGACTCATTCTGTACGCTGCTCAGGGATCCCCAGCCCTGGCTGCTCACAGCAGTGACCAGTCTGAACATCCATCCTTTGGCTGGCTTGGAGGTGGCTTGCCCTCCTTCCTTGTCGCTCTCTCCAATTCAGCATCCCTGTTTCTTGAGATCATATCTCCAAATGAACCACCTGGAACCACGTCCCCGCCGCAGGGGTTCTTGCCCAACACAGTGGCTTGGGGCACAGGCTTTGCTGGGGCAAGAGACTAATCGAACCTAATCTAATCTAATCTAACCTAATCTAGTCATCTGATTGGAAGGTCCCTGTGAAGGTCAGGTAGCATAGAGGTTGACAGGACAGACTATAGGACCAGTCTCCTAGACTCTTCCAGTTATTACCTTTGTGACCCTGGAGAAGTCCCTCAACCTACCAGCATCTCTGCTTCCTCAGGCACCAATTACAGTAGTTACCTCATAGTGTGTTATGAGGGTTACGTGAGTTAATCCATGTGAGGGACCTAAGGTGGGCTCTATTCAGCTGGTGTCTACAAAGCTCTTTGTGGAACGCAGCCACTTTAGAAAATACTCAAGACAGACAAAAATATAAGCCTAGCACAAGATGTGAGAGAATATTTTCATGACTTAGGAATTGGAAAGAGATCTTAAAACTTCAAACGCATTCACTGAAGTTTAAAAATGGAGCGTTGTAAAGGCCGGGGATTTAGCTTAGTGGCACAGCCCCTGCCTGGCAAGTTGAGGTCCTGAGTTTGATTCCTGCTACCATCCCCCAAAAAAGGCTTGTTGGGCTGGGGGCGGGGAGCACATGCCCAGGATACACGAAGCCTTGGGTTCAATCTCCAGCACTGCAAAAGTCAATTAGTTAATCAATTAAATTAAAGATTTTTGAGAATGAAGAATCCATGAACAAAAGTAGTAGCTAAATGATGGAATGGGAGAAGCTGTGGCCAGTTCTAAAACCAACACAGAGTTGATTGTAATTCTAGATGTGTTCTAACGGGTGCGATAGGCAAAGGATTCCTAGAAATCAACAATCCTGGAAAAACAAAAACAAAAAAAAAACAATCCTGGACTCCTAGTGAAGGCATCAATCCTATAGCAAATAAGCATAGATGCCACAAGATAGGGGGTATATACTTATAACCCTTGCACTCTGAGAGCTGAGGATCATAACTTCGAGCTCAGTCTGGGGAACTCAGCGACTTAACAAGACCCTGTCTCAAAATAAAACATAAGAATGGGTTGCAGGTGAAGCTCAGTGTGAAAGCACTGGGTTAATCCCCAGTACAAAAAAAAAAAAAAAGAGGATGGCAACAGATTAAGTAGCTAATGAACGTGCGGGACGTCTCAGTGATCAGTAACGGAAGATGTAACTGGGAAGCTGGGTGAGGGGACCCAGCTGTCTGACTGCTGAGGACCCAGCCATAGAAATGCTCTCCCGGATGCCTGAGGGGCCTTGCCCTGGACATGCACTGCAGTGCTGTCTCTGGGGGTCTGGGGTGAACTCCTTACCGCTGAGCTACGTCCCCCGCTACCATGTGTTCCTTGGAGGGGCTTGATCAGTTCCACCTCTCAGTCTAAAGAATGCTTCATAGATATTTTCCATTATTACTGCTGCCTAATCAGGAAATCACCCAAACCGGGGTAGGACTGTAGAAGAGACATGGTGATAGGAAGAAGGAACAGACTGGGCGTGGTCAGTGCGCGGTTTAGACGGGCGGGCAGGGGTGTTCCAAGAAAGGTCCAGTTCTGGGGCCTGGAAGCAGATTGGTGGCTGGGGTCGGCGGAAACTGGTAACTGAGGCACAGAGCCAAGTGTGCACCCGAGGCTGTGATGGGCAATGCCCACAGCACGTGGAGCGGAGGCGAGGCAGGTGGATAGACCGAAGCCCCCCAGCCAGCCTACTGCTGGCCCTTGGGAGTCTCATCGGTGGTGGCGCAGCACCGGATGGCACCTGTGCCCACCCTGCTCAGCCTGGATGCTGAGGGCAACACAGATGTACGGGAAGCTCAGAGCGATGAGCTGGGCTAGGGCGAGGGCAGGAGAGGCTGGTGAAGGGATCTGGGGCTGGGCTTCAAGTGCCCCGACCCTTTTTAAGGTGGAGAGGATGGGCAGGGCCCTCCCCAGGGAGGAAACTGCACAAACAGAGGCCCAGACGCAGGAAAGAGCATGGCCTGTGCGGAGGCGACAAGGAGGTCCCTGAGAGGACAAGGGGGTGGCGGTAGGAAGGCTGCATCCCACGCACAAGGCTCCTGTGATGGCTGCAGGCTGCAGACCATGCCCCAAGGGACCCTGCATGGGCCAATGGCTCCGCTCTGCTTCCCAGAGAGGTGGTAGGAGCTGGGTTCACAGCCTGGAGCTTGTCACTGTGCCAGGGCACACACACCATACCCGCCACAAATACTGATGTCCACACACTGCAACCAACATACCCCACATGAGCATACCCCACATGGGCATACCCCACCACACAACACGCACAGTGCACCGCATGCATACACATTTACACAGGCAGCAACACACATAACCCCATACGTGCCCCTAATCCACATACTACTTGCACACACAACACCTGCATTCATTTGCACACTGCATGCACACGGTTCTCAGCGCATACATACACAATGCCACCACCAACCACGCACATGCACACTACATCCAGACCCACCGGCACATAGCAAACTGCCCCGTACACCAACTACACCCACAGACCTTCCACATATCACACACACACACACACACAAACACACACGCACACTGGTGCCATATCCAGTAAAGCAGACTTGTGAACAATCTAAAAGAGCAAATACACAAGACTTCGGCTTCTGGTGCTACTCCTGGGCATTCCGACCCCCAGTGCTATGTGGATCTCCTGGAGACGGGGTGACCTCAGAGACTGCTCTCTCCGTGCTTATCAGGATCAGGAGGCCCAGGCTGCATTGGGGGCACCCTCCCCTCGCCCTGGTGGAGCCCCAGTCCCAGGGCTGCTCTGGCGGGGCCTATGCCCCCTCTGACGTACTTTGGCACCTTCCTTTCCCCAAAGGACCCTCTGGTGCCTTTCCTCAGGGATTAGGGCAGCTTATCTGTCCATCTGCTGGCCCCAGGCCTGTTTATCTTCTTAGGGCTTTCTTCCTGAAATAGCTTCGGGTTATCTCAGCTGTGGGTGGCGGTGGTGTGGGCAGGGCCTGCCTGACAGGTCCCCACACACAGTGCCCTGTCATCCCTGGCAGCCCTTCCTCCTTTAACCCAGACCCAAGGTTCACAAGTTATGAGGCCCAGCTGGAGGCCTCCCCAGGGGGCAGGAAGGGCAGCACGTTCTCTTCCACCGCAGTCTCCTCCCTAAGAATGCTCAACCTCTTCCCTCTCAGGGGATGTGGTCACTGCCAAAGGGCTGATGTGCATTTCCTGCCTCTCACCCAGAACTGGGCAGCTGGACCCTCCGCCTGCAGGTCTGGGGGCCCCTCCAGGTTGTCATACCCAACACCGGGCTTATCTCTGCCTTATTCTAAACCCTCTCCCCTGCTACCGTGCCATTCATTGGAAACATTTCAAAGCTCCCAGGTGAAAACCTCAGCCACCTTCTGGTACCCTTCCCAACCCCAGTGTCTCTTCCTAATACCACTGTCTGATCCTACGCCCCCAGGCCTCCTAGGCCTAGTCTTCTTGACGGCCCTCTCCACACTTGGGTATTTCCACTCTCCTACACACCACCATGAGAGAATAGACTTGGCTTATTTCACTGGGCACATCCCTGTTCAAGAGCGTTCCATGGCTGTTTCTGGCTGCATCTACGTGTTTATCAGGTTCTCAAGGTGTACCTCCATGAGCCAGACACGGTAGCATATGCCTGTTGTCCTAGCACTCTGGGAGGCTGAAGCAGGAAGATTGCAAGTTTGAACCCAGACTGGGAACTAGTGACTTAGCAAGACTCTGTGGCAAAGTAAAAAAATAACTTTAAGGCTAAGGATGCCTGTGTAACACCACATCCCATGTCCCCGACAATATCATCCTTTGTAGCCCTGCACAAGCATGCTTCTTTGGGCTTCCACACCCTGGCCGGGGCGGGCCCCTGACCAGGAACATGCTTCAGCCTCTCCTACATCTCATCAGCACTTCCTCTCCCTCCAGACCTCACTTTGGTTATGTGTTCTTGCTGTCTTCCGCTCGTTTAGGTCATTTTTTTTTTCCTGATACCGAGGATCGAACTCAGGACCTTGTGCTTGGCAGGCAGGTGCTTATCCCCGGCCTGTTTGGTCATTTATTCAGCCGGTCTTCATCAAGCGCTGGCTATGGAGCGGCAGATGCTCCCAGCCAGCCTCGCCTCTGAGGTGCAGTAGTGACCTCTCTCCCCTCCCTGGGGCCTCCCAGGTCTGTGGCCTTCTGACTGTGTCATCTGCCCAGGGCACAAGCCACAGCTGTAAGAAGACCAGCCCAGGACTGCCAACTTTTTGTTTGGTTGAATACATTTTTAAACTGACATGTTGCCAAAAAAAAAAAAAAAATTTTCACAGTAGGACAGGAGGAAGAACTCAGTCCCAGAATGAATGACAGTGTGAGGAAATCCATGTTTTTCTTCTCTTTTTCTTTCTTTCATTTTAAAATTGTTGAGACAGGGTCTGTCTATGCAGTTCAGTCTGACCTTGAATTGACCATGCAGCCCACGCTGGCCTCAGACTTGCAGAAATCCTCCCTCCTCTGCCTCCCCAGTGCGGGGACTACAGGCATGTGTCACCCTGGGCTATCACTAGGTTTTTCTTTTCCTTCATTTCAGAACACAATCCCAGAGGAAAGGACAGTCCTTTTGATGAATGACATTTAGTGAGATGGAAAATTCACAATATGTCTCCTTTTCTGCCATTCACGGAGGACAGGTGACCTCTTTCTCGAAGTCCACCACAGCCCTGGGCACCATCACCCATCACCCACAGGCTGAGCTCCAGTGAGCAGAGCAGTTGGTGGACCCGCTGTACAGTCGTAGGTGCTGAGGGAAGAAGCTGTCCTGACTCTGCCGTCACAGGTTTGTGCTTGGGACCTGGCCACTTCCGACACGGCTGGTCCCAGCAGCAGGTGACCTGACCTGGCTTCCATTCCTTTAGTCACCACTTCAGACATTCATCCTGCCTATGTGTTACTAGAACCTGACCCCATAGGCACACAGGTGTTGGTGACACTGATTCCATCCTACTCTCAGGCCGTGGCATCCTTGAGCCTCAGGGCAGGTGGGATCTTGAGTTAGGCAGGAGCAGGAAGCCAAAGAGCCTCAGCAGCAGGAAGCCAACGAGCCACAGAACCAGATACCTTCATGCCCTGGCTTCGTTGTCTTGGGGTGAGAACTCACACATCAGCGTCTCCCACCTGGGGCTGCTCCTTCTCACTTGCCATCCGCATTCCTGGCCTCTGCAGAGAGAAGTCCAGCCCGAGCTTTCCACTGCTCAGCCCCGGCCCTCCAGCCACTTCCATAAAAAGCCCTGGTTGCCTGGATGGGAGAAAGAGAGAGAATTTTTCCAAAGGATGTTGTGTGCATTGTTGGGAGCAGCAAGCATTTCAGTGAACTCCAGGTCACGGCACAGCCTGACAAATGGCAGGAAGTTGGGGACTCGGGCCTGACATTTTTTGCACAAAGGCTCCACAGCCTGGCCAGGTGAGCTGGGTCCTGGGACAGACACATGGGTCCCCACCCAGCACTTCCTGCCCTTTGTTGGCCCAAGGGATGGCCTTTCTTTCGTGCCTGGCTCCTGTTCTTTATTTATGGAGAAGAGCAGCTCAATATAGAAACGGGTGGACCCAGGAGCCAGGATGTGGGAATGCAGACTGGCAGGGTGCCCATTGGGGGCAGGACTGCTGAATTAAAATAATGTGCCACCTCCATGCAGCAATCAGCCTGTCTGTTATGTACACACCTGCTGAGATGGTCCATGTGAGCCCTGGGCACGTTTCACTGCCTGTTCATGCAGTGGCTCTGCTGGTGCCCCCACCTTGGGTCCTTGTGAGCTGGCGAGGTTTCACCCATGAGTCCAGTCTGCCCGCCAGACCCTCAGAGTCAGGGCCAGTGTGGGTGCTCTGAAGCAAGGAAATGTTTCTTTCTGTCACAGGAAAACCTTGTGTGTCAGCTTCCCCAGGGACTGGCGCTGCTTGCAGAAAGCAGGACGTGCATTTGTAGGTGTGAAGCACGTGAGACCTCTTCTCATTCCTGATCTCTTCTCCATTATCATCATGGGTAGTGGAGCTATTTCCAGAAGGAATCAAGCATACCCTTGCTCTCGCAGAAAATGCTGGATGGAATTTGAGCTTTCCTTGGACACTCGGAGTCTTGGCTTGGCATCCTGTGTGGAGCCATACAAAGAACACTGACCAGGAAGGTCCAAGAGGTCAGAGTGCCATTCCTCTCCCTGCCTGGCTAGCTGTGCAGTCTGAAGCAATTCCCTTTACTTCTGTCTTGCAAAGGTTGGCCTCATAACATACACTGCTTATCTTACTTTTCAGGTTCCGCCGTTCCATGAATTGCTTTGTACCTCGTGGTCATAGTGAAATAAATACAAAAGTTATTGAGGTCATAACACACTTAGTCCAACAGGCTAAGACACAGCTGACTTCCTCTGTTCTCATAACCATTTTTTTTGTAGATTCTCTTCTCTCCTACCTTTTTTCCCCTCTTTTCGGTACTGTGTTTGAACCTAGGACTCTGTACTGTACATATCCTCTACCAACCCCTACCTTATTTTAAAGCTGATTTGTTTGTTTGTTTGTTTGTTTTCCTGTACCAGTAATTGAACTCATGACCCTCTGCTTGCCAGGAAGGTGCTGTGCCACTGAGCTAAATCCCTAGCCCCTTTTAAAGCTGATTTTAGATCACTGTCGATCCATCCACTGTAGCAAGTCTTCTCTTTTAAATTAGTGACTTCTTAATCTGCTAAAACCATGTGAAAGATGAGAATAAATAGGTCCAACCCAAAATAAAAGACACAATAAAAGATGGGCAAATGAAATGAATAGATACTTCACAGACGTACACATGGCCAATAAATGTATGAAGAAATGCTCAATATCCCTGGCCATTAGAGAAACACAAATTAACACTGAGATTCCATTTCAGAAAGAATGGCCATCAAGAAATGAAATATTAACAAATGTTGGCAAGACTGCAGCACAAGGAATATGGGGGAGGTTTCTACACTGTTGGTGGAAATGCAAACTAGTACAATCATTATAGAAATCATTATGGAGATTCCTCAAAAATTAAAATGGAAATTTTGTTTGACCCAGCTATTCCTCTTCTAGGTATTTTCCCAAAAGAGTTAAAGACATCCTACTACAGTGATATATGTACATACTTATGTTTATGGAAGCACAACTTGTGATAGCTAAATACTGGAAGCAGCCTGTATGTCCAACAGATGAATGGATAAAGAAAATGTAGTACTTACCCACAATGGAGTCCTACTCTGGCATAAAGGAAGATAAACTTGACTAATTTGTAGGAAAATGGATGCACCTGGAGATCATGATGTTAAGTGAAATAAATCAGACACACAAGCTTAAATATCACATGGTTCCTCTTATATAAGAAACTCAAATTCTAAATAAAAAGAAAAATAAAAGATAATTGGAGATAGGAAAAGAGACCTTTCTCAAAAGGGAAGGGGATTAAGAGATGGAGGAAGAAGAAGGGGAGGAATGGGGGTGGAAAAAGGATGATGTAGGGGCTGGGGATTTAGCTCAGCGGCAAAGCGCCTGCCTGGCAAGCGCAAGGTCGTGAGTTCGGTTCCCGGTACCGGAGAAAAACCAAAAAAAAAAAGAAAAAGGATGATGTACTAAGTGCATGCACCAACTCCCCCTAGGGAATGTAAATATGATATCCTGGACACGTGTACTACTACTAAAACAAGAATAAGTAGGTCCAAGGAAAATCCACAAATGCGTGAGTCTGCGTGTATACTCCTGCCATATTTCAGACAAATCACTGATTTTTCCCTTCATAGTTCTTGACTCTGTTCTAAAGAGACAAAATTGTCAGGGTGCTGAGACCAGAACCATGAGGTACTACTGTACCTGTTCCTGTATTCTATTATGCCTTCATGGGACACAGTAGGAATTCGATAGATTCTTGTTAAATGGGATAATCTACCCTTCTACTAAAAAATTCACCTAGAATAAAAGTCTGCCTCATCCAAATTTGTTTCTGAGCTAAGCTGGCAGGTGTAAGGCTGATTAGGTGTACACGCTCTTCTGACAAAAGCTTGCTCCTCCACCCTCTTTCTGTAAAGCAGCATTCCCTCCCTTCCTCAAGGTCTCCTTCGGTCTTCTATCCAGAGCCCCAGCCTGTTACTCCCAAGAAGAAACGTGATGACAGATTTATTACCTATTCTCATTCCTCAGAGCATAACTCGGGAGCCCTATACATTTCTAGAGGTCATGCAGAGGGATTCCAAGGAGGTAACACTCAGAGGATGATTTTCACTCACATTTGCACAGAGTTGGAAATTTGCAGATCGCCTGTACACATTGTTATGTGTGGCATAAACACATATCTTTCATTAAGTGATGAACTACATATTGAGCAGCAGTCTCATTGGAAAACTCCTATCCCCTAGCGAGGCTGCAGCAGAAATACTGTTGCAGCACAATGCAGTACCCATGCATTTGTGCTGGTGCTGGTGTAAACAAACCTACGGAGCTGCACTGCCATCCTATGAAAGCATAGCACAGACAATTATACACACATACAGCACTTGGTGTGATAGCATATCACTATGCCACAGGTTTATGTATTTACTATAGTATATACTTTTCTTGCATTTTAGGGGTAGCCCTTCAAGTTATTTTTTTTTTTTTACTGCAAAACAATGGACTGCAAGCTGAGTGAGGTGGCTCATGCCTGTAATCCCAGCATTCAGGAGTTTGAGGCAGGACGATTGCAATGAGTTTGAGGCCAGTCTAGGCTACTTAGTGAGCTCATCTTCAGCCTGAACTACATAGTGAGATCTTGTCTCAGGAAACAAACAAACAAACAATGTGCTTCATGACACCCATGGCAGCCTCCTCTATCCCATGTTTACTGTGTCTTTTGACTCCATCCAGAGCCCATGTGGAATGACTGACCTACACCAGCTAGGTTTGTGTAAGTGGCCTCTCTGGTGTTTGTATGACAACGAACTGTATTTACCTATGCATTTCTCAGAACACACCCCTGCCATGAAATCATCTGTGAGTGGACAATGTTTCACTTAACGAACTCTCCAATCCTGAGATGGTGTCACCTGACTGTGACTGCATACAGTGGAGTTATTTTCCAGAACGAATTTTCTGTCCCAAAGCTTTTCTCAGTATATCCAACCCTCTTACCTGAAGGGGCTGCTAGGAAGTCTGGGGAGAGGTGGCACTGGGGGGCCGAATCCTTTCAAGATGGCAAAGACGATTTTCTTTGCGGAGAGAGGGAAAGGGAGGAGGAGGCAGGAGTCCACACAGCCAGCGGCCTCCCCTCTCCTGGTGGGCACCGAGGGACAGGCAAACTGTCTACTCTCGTCAAGTTGATGAAAGATCCTTCACCACTCTAGCTCTGGCCACTTCCTTCTGGCTTGTCACTGGAGTGTGAAGGGCTTTGACATAACGGCAAGCCAGGGCCAGGAAGCACATGACACTCAAGGTACAGGAAGCTTGGTCTCATAGTCACAGGAACAGTCACTCCTCTGTGTTTCCAGACAAGCCCAGTCCAGGGTTCAGAAAAGCCACGAAGACAAAACGAGACAGAATTTCCCTGGCTCCCTGTCCGGAAGTCCCGCCCTCCCCAAGTCCCAGCGTGCAGGGGCCACCGCCAACAGAAGTGTGTGTCCCAGGTAATACCATGTTAGCAGTCTGCCACCAACCTCCTGCCCTCTCTCAGCAATTCCAGACCTGCTGTGGTTTAGATCTGGGGGGGTCTCTCCCAAAGCCTCATGTGTTTGGAATGTGATTGGATCATGAAGTTGTTATAGCCATCGATGGATTAATCCACTGATGAATCCCTAATCAAAGTGCAGTTAGAATGCAGGCCTTGTGGGAAGAGCTCATTCACTGGACATGTGACCTGGAGGGGTAGTTCTCCCTCCCTCCCTCTCTCTCTCTCTCTCTCTGCTTCCTGGCCAACATGATGTGAGCGGCTTCCTCCACCTGACCCTTTTACCACACTCTGCCCACTTGGGGGCCAGCTGACTGTGGATTGGACCCTGTAAAACTTGTGAGCCAATATGAACCTCTCCTCCTTTAAGGTGTAGGCATAGGCTAATTTATCTAAGCAATGAGAAAGCAATTAAGAGAAGACCCAAGTGGTCCCTCCTGCTAATTAGGAAAGGGCACTGTTAGGCAGAGATACCCAGCCATACAGGTCACTCACCAGTTCCCACAGCGATGGCACCACCAGGGTCAGCTGAGCCAGCCACTTCCACCCACTGTAGCCTGGGCCACTGCTGCCACTGTGCCCTCTCCCTGCCCTGTGGGGATGTCACTGAGGCGTCTCTGTTTCTGTTTGCTCCGCGATCCAGCCCCCTCTACAGGAGCAGGACCCAGCACAGCCTGGAAACCAGACCTATCTGGCCTTAGTACTGCACCTTCTCTAACCCTGACCCATGCTAGAACCTAAGTCACATGTGTGAATCTCTCCCTCTTTACGATGACCCACTGCCAGGGGCTCCTGAGCTCTCTGGCCAGGCCAAGGCCGCCCTCTGATACCCTGAGTCCCACTGGAAACAGAGCCTAGATCCAAACCAGGCAGGGTCCCAGGCCTGCACAGCGTGAAGCTCAGTCACAAGGTGTCTGAGGTTTAGGTCTCAAACACCCCTCTGCAGTGCCTCTGGACGACCTTCAGTCTGAAGCCTTCCTGGACCACCCGTTTTATTTTCAAAATTGCTTTCCCTGGTGGAAAATTCATTCACTAAGCCTTCAGCCATTCCTAAGTCCCAGACCTGATCCTCAGTTACAAGGACAAGCCAGACCCGGTTCCTGGTCGCACAGAGCTTAAGTTTACATGGGGGTAGGAGGGGACAGATAAGAAGGAGGAGATGATTATAATGAAGTGGTTTCAGGTAGTAACAAGAGCAGTGATTACACAGCTCGATACTGGGTCTGAGAATGCATCTGGGAGGCTGAGGGTACCGCTAAGGCCTCTGGGGAGAGCCAGCCATGGAGTGGGAAGAACAGAGACTCTGAGGGCAGTGGGCAACTGCCGGCTGGGGTGGATGTTCGGGGACACCTCCCTCTGTCTCTCCCACCCCTAAGAGGCAGGTCGGGGTGAAGGGAAGAGGTGGAGAGTTAGTCCTCGCTCCGAAAGGAATTCAAACCGCTCCCCTCTCCACCTGCAGCACAGACCTGCGCTCACCTCCCCAACTCCCTCACACACAGCGGCCTCTCACCTGGCACCTGTTCATCCTGCTGCCGGCATGCTCACCCACCCCCAGCCTTCCGCCCCTGCCAAACTCCTGCTCAACCCTGGGATCCAGTGTGAAAGTTCCCTTCCCTGGAAGGCTTCTCTGGCTCCTGCCCCGAAACGTCCTTCCTGTGTCCGCCTTGCTGGGGGGCACTTCGTCCACTCCACAAGGTGGAGGTTGAGCAAGTGGGCTCTGAAGGCAGAGCCAGCCCCGACTCCATGCACAGCTGTGTCATTTCGTGCATTAGTTTCTTGGAGCTGATGTAAGCAAGGCTCTGTCTCAAGAAAACAAAACATAACCCAGAAACTGACAGTCTCACACTTCTGGAAGCTAACATCTAAAACCAGGGTGTAGCAATATTGATTCTTGGGACTCAGAAGAATCTGTTCCATCCCTCTCTCTGAGCTGCCGGTGGCCAGCAGTCCTTGGTGTTCCTTGGCTTTGTAGAAACAAGGTTCCAGTATCTCCCTCCACCCTCATGGATCCATCCTCTCTTCACTCATCTGTGTCTCCGTGTGGCACTCTCCTTTCGGTCTCCTTTTTTGTTTGTTTGTTTGATTATTTTTGCAGTGCTGGAGATGAACCTAGAGCCTCTCTCCACCACGTCCAGCAGCATTTCTAAATTTCATGAGCCAGGAGTGGTGGCACACACCTATAATCCCAGCACTCAGGAGGCTGAGGCAGGAGGATCGCCGTGAGTTTGAGACCAGCCTGGACTACATAAGCAAATTCAAGGCCAGCCCAAACTGCATAGCAAAACTTTGTCTCTAAATAAATAAATCTCATGAAGGGCAGGGAGAATTATTATTAATTAATCTTATGTAATGCTTATCATAAGTGGTATATCGGACAGGGAAATTTTATGAGAGCAATGTTGCAATTTTTTATGTGCTGCATATTCCTTTTATGGTTATTGAAGCCCATTGTGTAATCAATGTGATCAGTACATTTATATGCATTTTTAAAAGCTTCAGAGAATGCATTCATTATTTAAGCAACCATGAGGTTATAGTTCTTTGCACTCATGATATCTTCAGTCACATCTGGGTTTTTTTGATGTGAAACTCTTCCTTCCAGATGCAACCTTCAAATGCAGCATTATTTTTATGGAGAAGATAGGATCTGCTCTACAATGACTCACTTTCTGACTAGTTTTCAGGGGCGCAAAATAGAGAAAGTCAATTCATTCTCTTTTAAAACTTAATTCCAGGGACTGGGGATGTAGCTCAGCAGTAGAGTGTTTGCCCAGCATTGGTGAGGCCTTGGGTTCAGTCTCCAGGATGGCAATCGACCAAAAACTTTAATTCCACCCCATCTTCTCTTTTATCTCCCTATTCTCCCCGCTACCAGGTGGGTGGAGAATAAAAAACTCCCTGACTGAAAAAAACAGAAATGGGCCTGTCTCAACCATCCTTCCTGGGGGCTTTCTGCAGACAGGGTTCAAGGTTTCTGACATACCCATCTTGTGAGTCTCATTCCTAACAAACCATGTGCATGTGGCAAGCTTGCTCAGTGATGGATTTTAATCAGTGGGCTATTAGATGACTGAATTATCCCCAGCCAAATTCAACCCATAAAAATGCATATATATTAGTAAGTGGCTGAAATAGGTTGTATGCTTATATTTTTTCTGGTGTACAAGTAGGATACTTCTGGAAGAACCCGAAAGACACTAATACCATTGGTTGTCTGTGGGAGGGGATTAAGTGGCTAAGGCACTTGTTGAGAAGGAGCATAGTCACTGTATCCCACTTATACTTCTAAATCATATGAACCACTACCTGTTCAATAACATCTTGAGTTGTTACCCGTCTCTAGTCAGTATCCACCTGGATATACTTTTGCCCTTGCTGATATGTCACCTCATTAAGCTTAGGTTACACAGTTCAAGCAATGCACGTGTAACTTCCCAGGTAGTCCCAAAGCTCCAGAAAGTGCAGTATCACTCCTTTCATTCATTCTCTGTCCTACAGGATCCCAGCTAAGTTTGATGCCCACCATGGGCCCCAGAACTGCTTGTGGTCAAATCCAGACCCTTACTGCTCATCATGATTTCAGTCAACAAACATTTGGAATCTTCTTCTTGGAGCAGGGAAGCAGCAGCATACACGGGGCAGCATCCTCTTTCTATTGCAGGCCGCAGCAGGGAGGACAGCATAGGGGCCACCATTTGTCAGAGCAGGGCAAGAGCTCCAAGGGACATCGAATAAAGCACTATGGGGAGAAATTTACAGAAAACTGGCTTCACCCTTAGAGCACTTTCTTTTTTTTTTTTTTTTTAACAGTGCTGGGGATTAAACTCAGGGTGCTGTGCACAGTACGTAAGTGCTCCTCCACTGAGCTGCAGCCCTAGCTCCCTCCCTTAGCCTTGGAGAACTTTAGAGCTGAGCTTTAAAGAACAGAGAGAGTTCTCCTAGAGGAAGGAATAGAGAGCACACTCCTGAAGAGTTCTCCTGGAATTCTCCACTCTTTTTTTTTTTTTGTCATACTGGAGATTGCACCAAACCTCACACATGACAGTGAAGCACTCTACTACTGGGCTACATCTTTTTTTTCTTTTTTTTGTACCGGGAATCAAATTCAGGACCTTGTGCTTGCCAAACAGACACTTGTGCTACTGGGCTACATCTGCAAGCCTTTTTATTTTTTATTTTGAGAAAGGGTCTCGGTAAATTTCCAGGCTGGCCTAAAACTTGCAATCTTCCTGTCTCAGCCTCCTGAGTCCCTGGGATTGCAAGTATGCACTACCACACCCAGCTAAAAGGATTTCACTTGAACCATGTAGTTCTTCAAACAGCTATGGCAGAGCAGCTAAGGTCATGCTGCTGCCAGTCGGGCTTGTGAAGCCCACTCTGCCACTATCTGTGTGACTTTGGACTGTAAAATACAAAGACAATAGTCTTTTGATGCTGTTGGAAGTCAGCACTATTAGAAAAGCAAAGGCCCCTGCTGTCACCAGGTGGTGGAGGGGTGGGGTGGGCCCTATGTGACCCGGGAGGGGTAAACATCACAACTAACATTAGACCTAGGCCTTCTTCTAGAGAGTTCCAACTATTTTACCCAGTAGTTTGCAGTGGGGATAGAAGAATTGGAGGTGAGGACTCCTTGGACAGAATGACCATTAGATTCATCAGAAGAGGTGAGGAAGCTGCTGAAATCCACCTGGCTAACCTTGCCTGTGAAAGCGAGGCAGGGACCTCACTGGGAAGGAATTGGTACAGCCTGACCACAGGGCAGAAAAAGAAATCATGCTGGGTCTCAACCCTTGAAGCTTCCTACACATGTTACCACATCTGGGTCCCAGGCATGGGAACAGGGTCATAGCAAAAGTACAGAAAGGGGATCAAATGCTCTTCCTTCTGGTTTGAAGGGTGGAAAGGGAATTGTCCTGAGGTACCCTGGATGGAAAATGGAGTGTACATCCCCAGAGCTGAAGTGATTTGCCCTGGCTGATATTTGAGTCATCATTTATTTGAAGTTCATGAGAGACTTGGGTAAAACGTTAATAGTAAACTGGGCCTGGGGACTGGGGATTTAGCTCAGCGGCACAGCGCCTGTCTGGCAAGTGCAAGCTTGTGAGTTCGATTCCCGGTACCAGAAAAAAACAAAACAAAACAAAACACAAAAAAATAAACTGGGCATGGTGCACGCATGTCATCCCAGCACTTGGGAGGCTGAAGCAGGAGGAATACCATGAGTTCAAGACCAACCTGGGCTACATAGTGAGAATAAGCCTAAACTGAACTGCATAGCAAGGCCCTATCTCAAAAAAACAAGAAAGAAACATTACTACTGTACTGACATAAACATGATTTGTGAGAGATACAAAGAGTGTTGTATTTTTCAAAGCTCTTCAACAGTTTTACCTCCATAGTCTGGAACCATCTCTGAAAAAGAGTTAGGGCAGACACTCTTTCCCTTAATTTGTAGACGAGGAACTAATACTTAAGGAGTTTCCTGATACCATGAACCAGTAGAAGGCAGAACAAAGAATAGAAACACAACTTTTTACTTTTTAAATTATCTTTGGAGATTAACTCAGTTCTCCAGCACGCACAGTGGCAAGTCCCCGGATGTTGGCGTGAACACAGACAGGGCCTGTGGCCTCCTGGAATGTTGTGTTCAGTAGGGAGGCCAATGCTAACAGACAGAACTAGAAATGCATGCACTCACTATGCTATCAGGGAGGAGTGAGGCTCCCAGGGGAGACCCTTAAGCCTGTGATACTTATTTATTTATTTATTTATTTTAAATTTCATTTTGTGGCCGGGGATATAGCTCAGCGGCACAAGCGCCTGTCTGGCAAGCACAAGGTCCCAAGTTCGATTCCTGGTACCAAAAAAAAATTCATTTTGTGGTGTGCTAGGCAAGTGCTCTGCCACTAAGCTACAGCCCAGCCCAAGTCTATGATTTCACTCAGACTCCTTAGCTACACGCTGTTCAAGAGTCTTTCCACATTAAGAATTCTGGAATTCCTACTTGGTCTTTGCAAAAAATGTTGGTGACTGGGATGGGGGTTCTGTTTCCCTCAGCACCCCTACTTTCAGCCCCTTTGCCACAGGCTTGCTTCCTGCAGCTGTGGCTCTGACTCTTCCTGGTGCCCAGAGGCAGCTCCTCCAACCCCAGCTGTTATCAAAACGCCCGGGAGACGGGGAAGAACAATGCTCCAGAGGTTACAGAAGTCATGGGAACCTCCCCTGCTCAGTCCCAGCCTAGCTGTGGCCGTTATCTTCTGTGTCTGGGCCAGAGTGTTTACCTTTGTGGCCTGCAGCCCAGGGAGTGGGGAGAGTGGGGTGGCTCTAACTGTACCATTCTGCAGCTGCGGGGAAGGATGCTTGAACCAAAGCCTTTCTCCAGGAACCTACGGCCCCCAAATGGAGAGTGGATCCCAAGACATGGGTACCAGTGGGGCTGCACAAATACGGGCATTGTCCAAGAAGCTGTTAGAAGAGTAAATAAAAACCCTGAACAATCACCATATAAAGCATGTGGAAGACCCCCGGGCAGGGAAGGGACAGGAAGGAAGAGTATTATGAAAATACAGGGGTGCTGTGGGGATTGTGACTTCCATAGGCGAAGGAAATGGCCCAGAGATGTGAAGGGCGCTGTGACTCAGTGATAGCTCTTGGGCCTGATAAACTTAGAAGCCGCCGCGGGCTCCTGTGCATGGTATGGCACTGTGAGTAGCTGTAAACTCTAAGGCAGAGTCCTTGTGCACTCAACTCGAGTGTGTGGATGTGCTGGGGCTGCAAGGTGGTGTGGGGGTGACAAACATACAAGGAGGTGTGTGGGTGAGCCAGTCATTCTTTGAATTGGGAAAAACAATAGTAGTTGGCTTCGTCTGCCTTGTATATTTAAGATTACTCATAGGGGCAAATATCTTATCTCTTTACCATGTTTACAAGACACAGCAGGCAAAATTATAGCACAGTGAATGTCACTCTGCAGTTACACCATTCATTCATTCTGAATAGCAAGTGGCTTAGGGACCAGCCTGGCAGGGTTGAATCCCGACTCCACTATTCAGTGGCTGTGTGGTCTTAGGCAACTTACTTAATTTCCACAAATACTTCAAGATCCTTATCTGTAAATCAGGACTAATAAGGCACCTATTCCATGATTTAAGATGGGGGGGCACTATCCATATTTTCATTGGCCTCCGTGGTAACCCATGTGGTGAGGCCCGATCAACTCCAGCTATCATTCACATTGCTCTTCTCACTGAACACCAAGAGCTACGGCTTCAGTATGTCCCCCAGCCTCATGTGCTGGAAATTTGGTCCAAGTGCACCAGTGTGGAGAGCTGGGACCTTTAGGAGGTAATTGGCTTACGAGGGCTCTGTCATTATGATCAGTTGAATGGGTTATCTTCAAAGTGGCTTGGGCAAAAGCTCTCTCTCTAGCATGCTTGCTCTGCCTGTAATGTGAATGATGCCCTTGACCTGTTACAGTGTAGTGCAAGGCCCTCACCAGAATCTGGGCAGATGTTGGCACTGTGTTCTTCAGCTTTTCTAGCCTTCAGAACTGGGAGCTAAATTAAACTTATATTTTTACAAATTACCCTGTGTCAGGGATTCAGATGTAAAACCAGAAAATAGGCAGAGACACAAGGATAGAACAATTAAGCACTCACCGTATGCCAGATACTGTGTGAGATTAGAGGTGGGTGCACAAATAAATAATGTACCCTCAAAGAAAATGGAAGCTTGGAACAAAAGCCTTGTGAAGTCAGACAGGGAATTCAGGCACTAGCATGAAGCCTGGGAACCCAGAGGTGGAAGTGATTACTTTCTTTTTCTTTCTTTTCTTTTTCTTTTTTTGAGACAGGCTCTTACCATATAGTGCAGGCTGGCCTTGAGCTCACGATGTCGCCCAGACTGGCACTGAATTCATGGCAATCCTCTTGCTTCAGCCTCCCAAGTGCTGGGAGAAAGTGGTTACTTCTGAACTGAGGGGAAGAGGCCAGATCAGAACAGGCTATGTGCTAACTGAACTTTCAAATGCTGTGATGGGTGGGAAATAAGTTAGGCTCCAGGTGTGAGAAGCAGCATCAGCAATGGGCCAAAACTTGAGAGTTGAATGTGACAGATCTTCCCCCAGGCAGCGGGAGAAGAGGAGGGAAAGTTTAGCGAGATGCCACATTAGGGGACTTGGGCAACAGGAAGGCAGCTGGTTTGAACAGGTAAGGGACAAGGTCATGTCTGACTCCGGGGCCAACACTCAGGTGGAAGGTGGAAGGTAGGAAAGGAGCGAGGCGAGGGTGCAAGGGTCAGGGACCACCAAGGGACACGGCCCTGCCCCCAGGGGCTTGGAGCTCAACCAGGACGTGAGGCACACCCTTGTCAACATACAGGGAGAAGCCAAGCAACAAAGAGAATGCTACCTTCAGGTGGGGGCCAGGGAAGGGAGTTTCTATTTCCTCATCTGTAAAATGGGACAAAGTCAACACATTTGCCTTTCTGGATTTATGAGGACCCAATCATGTTAGGAAACAAAACTCTTGAGCAGCATACTCCAAACACAAAGCACAGGCAAAACTCACACTGTGACCTTGGGGGTCGACAAAGCCCACTGCATGCTGTGTATGTGTGTATGTGTGTGTGTGTGTGTGTGTGTGTGTGTGTGTGTGTGTATGTCCATCCTGGGCAGAGGAATGGCAAAGATGGCCCTGGCTTAAGTGAGACTAGAAAGCCAAAGCTGATGCCTGTGACCATTTTTACACAGGCAACCTGTGGCTTTCCAAGTTGTGAGACCAACAGCTTGGGACACAGCTACATGGATAAGGACAACCTTGAAAAGGAGGCGATCCACTCCATTAAAACAGTGGTGAAAGCTGTAGGCTGCTTTGGAACCTTCTTTGGTTGCACCCTGTATAAGTCGAGACTTCACCTCAACCATCCATGCCTCTGTTTTCTTACCAGAGGATGAGGATTCTGAGCCCAGCAACCTCTTATGTTCACTGTGTCTTGGGCTCGCCCTGCATCTGAGGGGTATGGGATTCTGAGGCCCCGTCCACAAAGCTCCATGCATCTGAGCAGGAGGAACCATGGGATTTTGTAACTTGCGGCGCTGGCCTGTGATGGATGTAGCCACTGTGGGAAATCCTCCCCAGCTGCCAGGCTGGGCGTGACCTGCTCCCTTGACCCTGGCTGCAGGGCTTCTAAGAGCGACATGAAAACACCGGGAGTAACAGGTATGGAAGCAGGTATTCTGCAGACACAGGAACACCATCCATATACTGAGCACCAAAGGGGTGCTCCGTGCAATTCTTGTATGGATCCTGCGTGATTAACTTTTGTATTTACTTTATAGGATGAGAATGTGGCTCACAGAGGTCAAGTGAAAGCCCAAGTCATATGGCTACTAAACCACACAGCAGAATTAAATTCCGGCCTGACTCCCTCCAAGCTACCCCCCACCAGCTTCAGTGGACACATTTAGCAATAAAACTCCTTTGGCTTGGGATTAGTCCCTCTGTCCCCATTTCCCTCTTGGCTCTCCTAACTTCTCCCTTTCAGCTGGCTTCTTCCTCCTGGCTTATAGTCATGCATCCTCCTCCAATCTTAAAGTAATGTGTCAGGCATGGGGATACACATCTCTAAGCTCAGCTACTTGGGAACCTGAGGCAGGGATTGCAAGTTCAAAGCCAGCCCGGGCAGTTTAGAGAGACCTTGTCTCAAAATTAAAAATGAAAAGTGAGGGAATATGTCTTAGTAGTAGAGTGCGTCTGGGTTCCATTTCCAATGTTACACACAAAAAAGGCAATGCATACAAACTCCCTCAGCTCCATGTTCTCCCTCCTTCCCTGCACTCCACACTTGCCGCCTCCAGACCCCTTCCCTTGACTTCCCCAAGCCACTGCACTTCATGAAAATTACTCTGGATAGAACCCAAGGGCCCTTTCATGGTCCTGCTCTGTCAGTAGATCTCAGTCCTGGCAACAGCTGGCATTTCTGGCTGCCTCTTCCCCGTCACAACATCCTCCTGCCTCCATTTCTATGGCTCCCTCTCTCCTGGTTGACAAGTTCGCCAATGCAGTCTCTACCTCTGCTGCCTATTCAGTAGACGTGCATCTCCCTCCTCTATGCAGAGAATTGCCAGCTCCTTCTCTGCACTCCTGGGCAACCTGGGTGTACGTGAGGCTTCCATTCCTTGTCCTGATGTCAGATCTGAGCTTCAGTGTCACAGTCGGAATTTCTAGACATAACCTCTGGGTGTGCAATGAGTCTTAAGTGGCACTGCATTAGAAATATTTTTTGAGACAAGGTCAAAGAAACAATTCTGCTTCAGCCTCCAGAGTCCTGGGATTACAGGTGTAGGGCCACCATCCCTAGCTCCAGCACATTTGAAACTGGACTCATTTTCTTTTCCTTAATCTGCCTCTCTTACATTCTCCATCTCAGCTGGCATTATCCCCTCTCCCACCCAATCACAGCATTCAGATAACCCACCCATGACCCAAGCAGGGAACCAAGTCTCCCGCCATGCCCTTATGCCTGCATCACTCCATGCATGCTGCCCCACACCACTTCCACATCCTTCTCCCACCACCACTGCCTGAGTTCCAGGGCTTCAGGGTCAGCTGTGCTCAACCCCCAACATGCCATGCTCACCTCCAGCCTCACATCTGCTCACCCATCCCCAAGACCACTGCAGCTAGAATGACCTTCCTCATATGGAAGGCTGGCTTCGTTCCCCCAGCTTACAGCCCTCCAAGGATCCTCCATTGTCTTAAAGACCTGGCCTCTATGTACCTCTCCACCTTATCTCCTACCACCACAAACCCTGCGCTCTGCTCAGGGCAAAATCCCTACAGATCTCAGCTGCCCTCTTCACTTTCAGCTGTTGCTAAATCTGCCTGCACTGCTTTCCCTTGCACCCTTTCCCTGCTGAGGTCCTGTGCCTGCTTCCAAGACCCATGTCCCTCCTCCAGGGGGCTTCTTCACCTCCCCAGCAGAGCCGAGCTGCTCTGCTCTCTGCTACGCACACACCTGCCTAATATCTGTCACAGCCCCATCACCTTCCAACCGTGCCTGTGTACAGGTGTTCATTCTCCCCTGAGGGGCGGAGGCTATGCCATGTTTGCATTGAAAGGACATGACTGTGGGGCAAGGTACCCCACTGGAACCCAACTGGTATTTGTAGAATCACACATCATGACAGTCAGAGACAAAGCCTACTTTAACTGAAAAAAATCCAACCACTTCTTCATCTGCTCAGCCTTTGTGTATTGAGTATCTTCTCAGGGTCTGGTCCTCCTGGGCGCTGGATTCCAGGATGTGTGGAATGCCACTCTGGTCCTCGGGGACTTCAGAGGTCAGTGGTTAAGAAACCCTGGTAAGAGCATCCCTGGCTCCTTCTGAGTAGATGTAGTGGCCTCAGGGTGGATAAATGTGTGCCTAATGTTGTATTGGGGTATAAGGAGTAGGCTCTGTCCCACCTCTGTTAGATGCTGTGACTGAGGATCAAGAGGACTTGTTAGGCCTGCATTCAGGAATGTGGTCATCAACATCTCCAAATTAAACTTGAAAATCATGACATCTAATATTGAATGCCAGGGACCACTGAAAAACAATACTAAACTTTGTGCCATAGATTCCTCTATTGTATCTCCCAGCTGGCGTTCATGCTTATATTTGCATCTGCATCTGGAGATCTGTATCTTTATCAGTAAATATTCAAACACCTGTATAAAAATAACTGAAATGAAATAAATCCATAAGAGCTTTGCATTTCAACTACAGTCTTGTGTTCTGAGCCAGCAAGTCCCTTAGTGGGAACACAATTCCGACTTTGCTATCTTCTGCTTCAAAGAGTTGCACAGATATCAGCCCTCCTTTTAATTCAGCATGATTTGGTAATAGGACCAATCAGAAATTGTATGAATTAAAATGCTCCAAGCTTTACAATGTTAATACAGTAAGACTGTTTCTAGGTTTTCTGAGGAGCTGATTCACTGAACACAAGACGAGTTTAAATCAGAGCACAAAGCAAAAATTTTAAGTTCCAGATTTAAAAAAAGTATTGCTCTGTTTCAGAAGAGAAGCATGCCTTTTGTTGGCACGGATGTCAGAACAGCACTAAAAAAAACCATCAAAGATAGACACACCGGCAAGCGCAAGGTCGTGAGTTCGGTTCCCAGTACCGGAGAAAAACCAAAAAAAAAAAAAAAAAAAAAATAGACACACACACACACACACACACACACACACACACACAATTCCAGAGCATTCCGATGGAACACCCTCTGTCTTTCCCATGTGTGTCGTGGAAAACCCGGCCAGAACGATCCTGCAGAAACTTCCCGATGAAAGCAGTCCGCCCTTCCCAAGCGTGAGGCCGGCTGTCGCGGAACCGAGCCCGGGCTGCAGCGCTTCCTCTGCTGCTCCGCGACGCTGGGCCCTGCAGGCAGGGAAAGTCTACAGCTGATTGAGCGGCGCACTGCATCCACAGTCCTTAGCACGCGGCTGTGCGGCGGGGGTGGGGCGGTGGGTGTCCACCGCTCAGCCCCATCTGGCAGAAAAGACTCCAGATTAGCAATCCAGGAGTCACGTGAGACAATTTACGCCTTCCCTCTACTAGTGTTAAGCACCCCTCCCCCTCCAGCCTGCATCCGGGCGTCGCTGCGGTGTCTCCTTTGCAGGGTGTGCATTCCCCAAAGCAGCTTAAAGACAGAAGGGGGGAGAAAAAAGAAGGTGACTTCTTTGTTCTTTCACCTGGCAAACCCAGCCTTATATAATTCCCCACCTCCCACCGACACTCCAAGTCTGCACATTTCTCTCATGCTCAAGCTGAGCGCGGGCTGCCTCTTTGGTTAAGACGTTCCTTGTTCCTGACCCTGGGCTAAGTGCCTCTCCGGTTTTATTTAAGTCTCCCAGCAACTCTTGAAAGTAGGTGGCATTATCCCTATTTTTTATACGAAAGGCACTGAGGCCAGAAAATAATTTGGCACAGACCCCAAGGTGGGTCTGACTCCAAAACTCTAGTCCTCTATCACTACGTTTCATGCTGGGAAAAAAAAAAAAAAAAATTATTCTTACCGAGCAATTACTGTATCTCAGGTATTGAGCGAAGTATTTTTCCAAACTACGCTGAGACAAGTCTGCCACTTACCAGGTATGTGATCTCGAACAACTTCCTAACCCTCTTTTTGACTCAGTTTCCCTGTCTGCAAAGCGAGGCTAAATGTGAAAAGCGAATTAATGCATGTAAAGCCCTTAGAACAGACAAGTATTAATAATCCCTGATATTGTTGCCTTTTAAACAACCATCGTTCCTAGTCTCAGGAGAGGAACCTAGGCTTGTAAGGTTAAGGACCGCATTGGCCCAGGTCGCCCGGTGCGCGTCCTGCAGCACAGGCTCACTCTGAGGTCGCGAGATCGGGGCTTGCTGCAGGCGAATTACACCTGCCAGGCGGGAAACGTGCTTGGGCGTTGCGGCAGAACGCGCGGCAGCCAGGGAAGCCTCGAGGGGTCGGGGATTAATGAACATGCGAGGACTTGGCATTTTACACGCAAGGGTGCCCAGAGTCGGGGATCCCACCCGACCTCACAAAACGCTCTGCGCAAGACGCTAGCACGCGGGGTCCGCGGTCAGCCGGAGCCCCCAGGCCGCGCGCACGGACGCGCGCGCCCGCACC
>NW_004955410.1:36191785-36272089 GCF_000276665.1 Chinchilla lanigera
CCCCGCGCCGCCCCCAGCCACCTGCTCGGGCCCGGAGGCGAGGACACCATGCGCGCCCCGCTGGCGCTCTCGGCGCTGCTGCTTGTGCTGCGATCGCCGCTCCCGTCGCTCTCCCAAGATCCTAGTGAGTAGCCAACCCGAGTTCCGCCGGGACCCCCACCGCGCCGCCCCTACACCCACGGCCGGGCGGCGCTGCAGGGAAGCCCGCTGCGCCGCGCGGTCCGGTCCGGAGCAGCCTGTGTGCCCGCAGGCCACGCGTGGAGCCCTGATCTTGCACCACCCTCGCCCGCTCCGCACTCGGGGCCGCCGCAGGTGCCGGCCCCGCGCACGGACTCGTCCCCAGACTTACTGATTGGGGCAAAGGAGCGTGCTTGGGCTGAGGGTGCTCGCGCAGAAGGGGCGCCCCGGGTTGAAGGGATCTGCGGGCAAGAGAGGGGATACTTAGGGTAACGAGAGGCTCGTCCCGCGGGGCCCGTAGGGTAGGATTAGCGCTTCTCTTCGAGTCGGGAACGGGGGACGGTTTTGTGGAGTTGTTGGTTGATTCCAGCGGGAGCGGCAGGCTGGGAGCTTAGGAGGAAGTCCCCGAGACAGGTGACAGGCTTCCAGTAAGGGCCCATGCGGGCGCTGTGCTTATCGCTTCGCAGAGCTTTTTCCACTTGTGCAGACTCAACCCACCAGAGCCCGTGCTGGGGCCGGTGAGGGGGGAGCGAGTGGACCCTTCACAGTCCCAGGCAGACGGGGAACAGATCGCTTCTCTGGGAATGGCCAGGGCAGTGGGACCCTCTCTGACCCCTTTGTGCAAACAGGAACTTCTCTTGAAAGACGATTGGGCTGCATCTTAGAAACAGCACCTGTCGCTTTTTTTTCCTCCTTTATTTTATCAGAACATGTTTGCGGTACAGAATGCGTACATCACCGTGGCGAATTGGTGTACATAACTCATTTGGATTTTTTTTTTTTTTTTTGTGTTTTGTTTTTTTTTTTTTCTTCCGGTACCGGGAATCGCACTCATGACCTTGCGCTTGCCAGGCAGGCGCTGTGCCGCTGAGCTAAATCCCCAGCCCCCTACATAATGCATTTGAATCCTTTTTACCTCTCCCTCCCTTCCTTCCTCTCTACCTCCAACCTGCTCATGAGAGCGAGAACTCCACCTTAGAGAAACCCACACTGTGTTTCTTCAAAAGTGAAAGGTTGGTTATTTTCTCTTTGCGGGAGACAGGCGGTGGCTACAAACCCAGCCGGAGCAGGCATCCCAGAGCCTCTGGGAGCAGCTGGCCCAGGAGAAGCGTTCTGCATATTCTCTGCTGCCCACCTGAGCTCCTCCCTGCAGGGAGAAGGGGGTGGGGGTGCACTGTGGAGCCGGGAGGACTTCAGTGACAGCCCAGACTGGGAAGGGACTCTGCTTCTGCCGGTGCTCCCGGTTTGGAACTTGCTTCTGTGGGGAGTGGACGATGAGATGGCAGTACACTCTCTCCTGGCACCACAGCGAACCTTGGTGGTGGGGAGGGCTGGCGCTCAGAGCAAGCAGGCCTGGGTCGAAGGTAGGCGGGTGGGTGGGCCCGACCCTGTTAGCCTGGCCTCAGAAGGGAAAGGCGCACCTCGTGGGGGAAGGGTGTGTGCCGGGGGGAGGTGCAGTGTGAAGAAAGGTGGAGAGAGCGGTGAGGATGTCTTGCAGATTTGCTCAATCGCCAGGCAGAGAACTTGCTGGAGCACATTGGCTCTCCTCAGTCCTGGTTCCGGGGCAGCCAGGGAGGCCCTCATCTATATCTCCTTCCGGGAGCTTCTTAGCACCACCTGGAAGCAAAATGGTTAGTTCGTAGTGCTTCTGAGCCTAAAGGCGCTGAGCCACCCTGCTGTTAAGGGATGCATGCTCCTGAGCCACTGGTGGGAAAATCTCCAAGCTCAGCTCACTGCTGGCCTCAGGGCTGGGGTTTCTTCCAGGTTCCTGGACACTGTCCCAAAACTTTGTCCCTGCCTTGAAGCCCTTCCCTGGCCCAGCATTGGGAGAGCACTTGGTGGGAGCTGGATTTGTGCAAGATTTGTCCACCTCCCAGCCTCTGCACCCCTCAGCAAATCTCATTCAGCCTTTGGGAGCCTTGGACACTCAGTCCCCAAAATGCCTTTATTACAACACACAGTACTACAGGGATGTGCTTTGAGAAGGGTGCAGAGGCGAGGGGGCATGAGGAGGAGGAAGATGAAGATTTGCACACATCAAGACCGAAAAGGCTGCAGAGTGCCAACTGTCAGAAATGCGCACTCTCCTTTGGAGACTCAGGGCGGCTGGCTGCATGAGGCTGCTGCGTCAGGAATGGCATGGACCCTTCAAACTGCTGCACTTCTCCAGTTTGATGGAAGACAACATAGGGTTATAGTGTAAGTCGCTAGGGATTATCCCCAGACAGGTCCCCTGGAGCTTACCTTCTAATACTGGCAGATCCTGCAGCGTCCTCAGTAAACATCGTTAAAGCCAGGGCCTTTGCAGTGCTTTTCGTCTTGATCTCCATTTGGCTGTAGCATGTGGCAAAGTCATACCTCAGAACCTCAGGGGTTTTTTCAATCTGTGAGATAGAATAAAAGAGCAAGAGGGACCTCTAGTTCCACCTATATAAGATTTCAGGGCTTCTGTGTTCTCTCAGCTCTGAAGGAACATGCTGATTTAGTACTACCAATCTGATAGTCATTTGGTGGATAAATTCTGGGAACAAGAAAGGCAGCTTGATGTGGTGGAAACAGACTAGGTCAGACACGTCTGTGTGGCCTTGGAGAAGGCAGTGAACCTCCCCAAGCCTCAGTTTCCTCCTCCATAGAGTGATCGCAACCCTGCTTTACGCCTGCGCTGCAGGCCAGCGGGACCATGTAATGGCTTGGTGCTGTGCCAACTCCCAGGCAGCAGGAGCAGCTCTGATGATTAGTGCAGCATAGGCACGGAGCCCCTGATGGGTTTGAGGCACCTCAAGCATCAGAATTCTGCTGATGTTTCTGGGTGTCAGCGGCTTATGTAGCAATAGAAATGGAAGCCTGGGAGGAGTATGTGAAAGAGCCGAGAGATTTGCAGGGGTGGTCTGGAGAAAGCTTCCTGAAGGAGTGGGCTTTCCATAAAGGGATTTTAAACTAAAGGTCTAGCGGGGATGGGAGACCGCCTCGCAGGGTAGCTGAGAGGGAGGGAGTCAGTTGTGCAGGTGGGATAGATGCAGGTTAGGGACAGGGGCCTGTGGTGGAGTCTTGGGGTCTGCGATCCATCCAGAGGAAGGCACTGGGGAAAGCTGAGCTCGCCAAGCTGAGAGAAGGTTCTTGGGCTGGGTGGGCGCTCACAGGCATTCTCAGCAGGTGCTTTTGAGACTGGACGCAGGCTTGAGCCCTGGGCAGAGCAGTCTCTGACACAGCACCAGGTGGCAGTATGGCCAGACGTGTGGGGCATGGCCGTCCAGGGAGGAGCAGAGGTCAGCGGCCGCAGGTGCTCAGGGTCCTCGCAGTCACCCTGGGCCTGGAGAGGCAGAGTGCGGGCAGAGTGCGGGCAGAGTGCAGGCAGAGGCTGCCCTCCCACCTGCTCCTCAAGAATTTGGAGAGAGGAGCTCCTGCTGGCCGTGTTTGACACCTAGCTGATAGGGAGGGGAAGACCCTGCAGGATTAGAATGGGAGGGGTGTCCTAGATGGAACTGCATTGCATTCCATGGTCCTCCAGGTGCTGAAGGGCACGGTCATCTCTTCCCAAGTCCAGCGATGGCCCGTCCCAGCTGAGTGCCAGACTGCTGATTTGGAGGAACTGGCCTTGGCCCCTGGTTTCAGCTCTTAGGAACACGGATACCAGGCCGGCTTGCGTCCTGGGCTGCTGTGTCTGGCCAGTGGGCTCCTTGACCAGCAGCGAGAGCTGGCAGGAGCAGATGCTGAGAATGTGGGCTTGGGGCTTGGATCCAGAGCTGCGTGACATAGGTGGCTGCTAGGACAGCAGCTTAGTGCTTAGCTCAGCGATAAGGGACTCCGGCTCAGGCACGGACCTCTTCCCTAAGCTCTGCCTGGTTTCCTATTTGTGCCTCCGGGTATGAGAGAGGGAACCACCAGGAGGGTTTCCTGTCATATCCTGTTCCCGGGAGCACTGAGGAGCTGGGCAGTCTGTCTTTGTCATGTGTCCCATCCACCTGTGGGGCTGTTAGAAAGTCAAAGGAAGGGGTAGACCTGGAGTGGTGACTGGAGGGGCCGCAGATGCCTAAGGACTATAGGCATTCTATTGAAGAAAAGCCTTCAAAAAGATCTTAGTGAAAGATCCTGGGGCTGGGGATTTAGCTCAGCGGCAAAAGCGCCTGCCTGGCAAGCGCAAGTTCGTGAGTTCAGTTCCCGGTACCGGAGAAAAACCAAAAAAAAAAAGATCCTTTACAAGGCGCCTCTGTGTACTTGCAGCAGAGTTGCCGGGAAGGCTCCTCCAGAGGCAGCCTGCTGGCTGTTCAGAATGGAATCAGTGGGCAACGGGTAGTTTCCACAGCGTCTCTAGCTAACTTGGAAAGTCATAGGGCACAGAATTCTAGAGCTGGAGAGCCTTCCGGAAATCATCTCCGGTTCCACATTCATTTTCCAGGTGAGAGCGTACAGACGAGGGAGGAGGGTCCCTTGCCCAAATTCCTTGTGGCTCCCAAAGGGCTTGCTAGGTGTGTACAGGTGTGACCTCGGGTCACTAGTAACAGAATTCAGCCTTTCCACACCAGTTCTCCCCTGGGAATGGAAGAAACTTAGCCATGGTGACAAGTCTAGATTTGTGTCCAGATCTCTCCCCACCTGTCCTCCATCAGGGTAAGTGGAGGCTTAGCACCACCCCATTGCTCTAAAGGTAGGCTCTCCAAGAGATCCACTGGGTCACACACAGAGTTGCCACCATGGGTTGTGACCGTGTATACCCGTGTCTGCCATTGTCTGTGAGCCCTGTATTGTCCACAGCATCCAGCTGGGACCCGCCATGAATAGGTGGTCAAGAAACTGGTAAAAGGGCCAGCGGTGGTTGAGGCATGCAGACTGCATGTTTAAAGCCAGTCCTGGCCATGTAATGAGACCCTGTCTTCTTTTTTTTTTTTTTTTTCTTGGTTTTTCTCCGGTACCAGGAACCGAACTCACGACCTTGCACTTGCCAGGCAGGCGCTTGCCGCTGAGCTAAATCCCCAGCCCCGAGACCCTGTCTTAAAATTAAAAAGGGAGCTGGGCATGTAGCTCAGTGGTAGAGCACCCCTGGGTTCAATCTCAAGTACCATAAAAATGAAAAAAGAGAGAGGCCTTTGAGCGGGGCTGCCTTATATAAAATTCCTCTCTCTATCCCCTTTTCAAAAGGAAGGAAAGAGACAAGGGAGGGAGAGAGAGAGAGACAGTCGGTCTTGCAGGATGAGGACTGGCTGGAGAAACGCAGAGACCCTGTCAACTGAGAGGCCCCTTCCCCTCCACTCTTGCATGCCAGATACTTTCACTGTCATTGAGCTTCAGCCCCACCCCAGGCCATCAAGCAGTGGCCAGCGCAAACCCCCAGCTTGAGTCAGCCTCTGTCCTCCCTCTTCCTCCGTCCCCACCCCTCCCCCAAACACACACCACACCACCCTCTCTTCCTTTGTAGCCTTATCCCCTGTCGGGTCAGCCACCCCGCATTTCCCTAGGGCCAGGGTGCAGGGTGGCACCCTGTCCGCCAATTGTCACAGCAGGAAAGCTGTGTGCCTCAGCGCAGGGGAAGAGAACTCTGAGGAGGGGCTGAGCAAGGCTTGTGTTCCGCCTGGGTTGAGAAGCAGAGCCCTCCCAACGCCAGGCCCCTGGACACCTGGGCTGACCAGGTCTGGTCAGGGTGGAGGAGACAACAGCAAGGCCAGGCCTGATAGGAGGGCACTTTGTAAGTCTTAAACCCAATGGCTCTGTGTGATGCTGCAGCTGTGGAGTGGAAATCCATGGGACATTGACCCCTGGTCATCCTCCAGCCTGAGACCTGTGCCCACCACCTGGAGCATACTGACGGGAGCCACTGGGCACACAGGGCTAGCACAGGTTGCCATGGGATAGCCTCTATCTCATAGCCATTTTGGAGAGGGGAAACCGAGGCACAGGCACAAGGACTTGAGAGTAGACCACGTAACCAGCCTTTCTCCCAAATATCTACATGGCTCACACCCTTGCTTCCTCCACCTCTGCTGGAATGCCACCTTCTCAGAGAGCCCCTCCAGCAGGGCTGTCTTATATAACATCCCTCTCCCCGCCCCCTTTTTCTATAGCACCCATCATCTGACTGTGACTGCCCCATTAAGCTATACATTCCCCAGGCATGGGGACATCTCTTAGTGATATAGTCTGCATCTAGAGATGGACCTGGAACAAAGTAGATGTTCAATAAATATTTGCCAAGTGAGCAAGTGGCAGAACTAGTTTGGAACCCAAAATCTCTTCTGCCAACTCTGTGCTGTCCGACTGCACGCCTCCTGACCTGATTGCAGAGCAGGGGAGCCCGTGGCAGGCAGGTGCTGGCCCTGGATCTTAGAGAAATGGACAGGTGGGTGTGAGAGGAAGCAGGGGACTCCTGATAGGGGGAGAACCTCAGGTCTTCTGTGCTGTCCCCACCCTAAGGATTCTTCCAGTACCAGCTTAGGGCTGCTATTTTTTTAGAACTTATTTTGGCTGATATGGCAACTAAAAATAAGTAGTGGGTTAAACAACATAGAAGTTAAATCTAGCATGTCATAGGAGTTCACAGGGCTGCTATGGTAGTTCTGCCATCAATAGCATACAGCCTCATGGTCCAGGATGGTTGCTGCAGTTCCAGTCATCAGAAAAAAAGGAAGAAAGCTGGATATGGTGGTGCATGCCTGAAATCCCAGCACTTGGATCTCTGTGAGTTTGAGGCCAGCCCGGGCTACATATTGAGCTGAAGGCCAGCCTGACCTATATAGTGAGACCCTGTCTGAAAAAAACAGGAACAATAAAATAAGGCTGCAGCTTCTCCTTTGAGGCTACCTCCTCAAATCTGTACCTGATACTTGCAGTTATATTTTGTAGAATAGTATTTGGTCACAAGCTCACATCTAGCTGCAAGGGAAGCAGGAAATTACTTTCTTAGGGGAAGTCATTTTTATTTCAGGAGCTCAGATGCCTGACCAGAACTCACTGGGTCAGTCATAAAGAATCAGTGGTAGCTGGGCATCGTGGCACATGCCTAGAGTCCTAGTACTCTGGGAGGCTGGGAGAGAAGGATTGCAAGTTTGAGCCCAGCCCAGGCAACTTAGTGACTTAATAAGACACCATCTCAAAATGAAAAACTCAGTGCAAAGGCCCTGAGTTTGATCCCTAGTACTAGGAGGAACAAAAAACAGCAAAAACAGTGGAAAACGGAAACAGAGTAGGTGATTGGCAAATGCTACTGCAGCGCTGGGCCCTGAAAACCCTGATTCCCCTTTCCATCCAGCTCCACAACACCTGTACAGGAGGGAAAGGGAGCAGGTCCCCCTGGAGACCTGGCTTTGATACCTCTGGCTTGGCTCCTCACCCATCCTTCCGTTGGTGTTGGAACCTCTGGCCTAGTAGTGCTGAGGGAGCAGATCCCGCCAGTACACAGGAAGCTGAGCCTCCCAATCGAGTCTCTCGATACCTGGGGTCCCTAAGTGGGGCCTCAGCCAGAGCAGGCATGGAGAGGACCTGGGTTCCACGGTGGCTTCTGGAGGAGGAAGTTTCTCTGCACCCTGTTTTCCTGTATTACTCTGGGGGCAAGTTCATGGCCAAGTACTTGGTACCAGTAGTCTCCGTGAGAGCAGCTGGGAGGCAGTGGCTTTCCACCCTGGTGGCTGTGTTCTGCAGAGCCTTGAGGTCACCGAGGGCTTGGGGGGACAGCGGCCAGTGTGAACATCCACCAAGCAGGGCTCTGCGCTGATCTGTTCCCTATGGTGCACTTCCAGGCAAGCGTTCCTTTGAGAAAAATATCCTGTTGTCAAAGGGAAGAAAAAGGGACGTCTCTTACAGAGGTAATGCCGACTTGGGTGCTGCAGGCGTGGTGTTTAGTCTCAGCTTCCACACTCCCCGGCCTTGTCTTACACTTCCCCCTTAGCCTTTGTTTCCCCAGCAGTAAAATGGGCACGTTGCCTTCCTCAGTAGCGATGATCAAATGCAATATTTTTGCACATAGTAAGCAGCAGTGTGTCTTGGTGTAATTTCTTGTTTTTTTTTTTTTTTTTTTTTTTCTCCGGTACCAGGAACCGAACTCACGACCTTGCGCTTGCCAGGCAGGCGCTTTGCCACTGAGCTAAATCCCCAGCCCCGTAATTTCTTGTTTTGGTGTCAACCCTAGCTTAGTATGGCCCTGCTTCTGCGCCTCCCATACCAGAGCACTCACTGTGATCTCTCAGGCCACCCTGTCACCTTCAGGTCCTTTCCCATGTGGTACTCCAGGACTAAGTTTCTTGGGGTGGGAACCCCAGGTCTGGGGGGTAATTGCAGACCACAGTCCTGGATGAGGGTGGCCAGTGCGTGCTGAGCTAAGAGGGAGCCCAGGTGGCCAGCTCCCACCTTCCTCACCCCAGCTTGGGGCACCGCTGCTCACCCTTGGGCCCTGAGTCAGAACATCCTTTCCTGAAGTCACCTGCATGATGACCCTGGCAGCCCCCAAGGTTACACCCACCGCGTCACTCAGTGGAGTCTCAGGCCCACGGCCCCCTTCTGCCTGCACGGATGCTCTCAGATCGGCTCTAAGCGCCATCCCACCGCGCTGTACACCTCTGTCCAGCACAGAGCCAACTCGCTTCCTCTCACTTTCTCTAAGTAGCTTCCTCCCTGGCGTGCCTGACCCTGCCCGGACTCTCACACCGAATTCCTAGTGACATTTCATAGCCAGGCAGTGAGGTGCAGTGAAGTGTGATGTTGGTCTTTTGTGGCCAGCTCCACATCTTCCTCCTCAGGGAGGGGAAGGAGGAGGTGCCTGACGTTACACTCCAACAACCAATAGAACCAGGAAGGAGGATTTGCTCACGAAGAAGAGAGGTGGGAGGAAGACAGCAAGGGAGCGGGAGACAGGTCTGTACCCACCCCAGGCCAGCATTGCTCCAGGCCTCACTTTACCCAAATGATAATTCAGAGCCGGCGCCATATGGAGTTTGGGTTTGACTTTTAAACTCTGTAAAGCAAGCTGCATGCTAACTTGCCCATAAAGAACGCTAGTGTGCTTCAAGGTGTTAATAGTTATGCTCTCAACAGATGTTTAATAAATGGATAAAACATCCAAAGTAAAGTGCTCCAGGATCAAAAAGTGTGGGAAATGTCACCTAGACTCTTCTTGGTTTTTTTTGGTACCAGGAATCGAACTCAGGACCTTGCTCTTGCCAGGCAGGTACTTCTGCCACTGAGCTATATCCCCAATCCTAGACTCTTCTCCTTGGAAGGCTGGTGCATTTTATGATCTTTTTCCTATGTATGTATGTATATGTATGTAGATATGTGTTTTTTTGAGACAGTGTCTCACTATGTAGTGCATGGCAAGTGGCCTCGAACTCACCGTGTAGCCCAGGCTGGCCTCGAACTTACGGCTCAGCATCCTGGGTGCTGGCATTACAGGTGTTGAAAATGTGTGTGTCTGTTCTGGGGGCTGGCTGAGCAAGATCTTGTTCAAATATATGTGATCCTCAGAGGGCCTTTTGTTTTTAGGGGATTTAGAGGGAACCATATGGGAGGCTATGGCCACTGTGAAGACTTCTTGTACCTTGCGGGTCCTCTTGGATATTAACAGTGCTGCTGCTTCACAAACAGAAGTTGGAAGCACAATTAAAAAGAATTGGAAGTATGTTTTTGACTTTCGATCTTTTCTGATCGTTTAGGGGTATGCGGTTGATTGACGGTTCTGGCCACTTCTTTCCCTGTTTGTGCCTGTCCCCTCTGCTGCTTAAGTCTCTGACCCTGACAGCATCACCTTTCTGTTTAAATTCAGTCTGAGCCCAGCCATCCTGCACCCTTGTCCCAGGGGCCTGGCGGAGGGGACTCCCAAAGACGTGCTGTCAGCCTAGGACACAGTCAGCAGCCCGTGGCAGGACGACCTAAGCCACGCCACTGAGCGTGTAGATCTCAGCCGCCTTGAGACTGTCATAGCTCTGGGAGTTGACAGCCAGTCAGTGGCTGCAGGGAGCTGCCAGCTCGCGTGCACTTTCCCAGCCAACTGGCACATAAGGTGGTCATCCTGGGGGGACAGGGAGCCAGGGGCGCCTTTTGTTCAGGCGGGCGTAGCCCTGCACCCCCGCCCTGGAGGATGCTGCTGAGCAAGTGTTGGCCAGTGCGTGGCCTTGCTGGGTCCCTTCCTCTGCCCTGTGCTGTCTCCTCCACTCCGCCCAGGGCCCCCCTTGAAGCACCTCGCAGAGTTGCTTCTCACCCTCAGCCCACCTGGTTTTGGTGTCTGCGTGGTCACAGAGGGATTGTGCTGGGGGCAGCCGGCTTGTGAGGACACACGGGTGGGAGCCAGTCCTCAGCTCGCATTTCCCTTGGCTTCCCAAGGGGGTGACAGTTAGGCAGGGCAATTCTCTGGCTTTACTCTTGGCCTCTGGGAGAATCTGGAAATCTGGTTCTGTCCAGACACAGCCACATCCTTGGGTTCACAGACACCATAGGACAAGCATGTCCGCAGGCCGGCCACAGCCGCCTCCTGTGCTTGCCGCTTGGAGTGTCTGCGGTGTGGAGCTGTGTGTATGGGGGTTGGATGCCCGCAAGGGCAAGACACCCAGGTGAGTCCTTTTGAGTTGGATGTTGAACTACAGAGCTAGGAGAAAAAGGAACCAGGTTGGCAAAAGAAGATGGTCTGTGTGGACATTCAGGGCCACAGTCTTCCTTCCAGCCTCTTTTTCCTCATCTGTGAATGAGGGGCTGGCCCACCAGCTCCCGGGGAACTTCTGTTCCGACTTTCCTGTTGTTTGAGCCACCTGACTTACCTGGTGATTTGGGTGCACAGCTGCTGGCCTAGCGGGATTGGCTTCACAGGCGGACGCATCCAGGGCGGGGGCCTCGGGGAACAGACAGCACTGATGTTCTGGGCCATGGAGGTGGCAGGAGGGAAGCTGTCTTCATGGCAGTTGCCTGCTGGGGATAGCCGAGGAGACAGAGAGCTCAGGGTGCTGTGGGAGGGCATGGACCCTGCCCCGCGGTGGTGTGGGGGCAATATCTGTGCCGCCCTCCTGCTGTCCAGCAGCCAGGAGAAGGGGCGGGCACAGATGCTGGCATCCACAGGCATTTGTGTCCCACAGGTGAGCCACACTGGGCACTGGATCACAGGACTCTGGATACCAAAGGATGCTTTGCACTCTGTACTCTGACCCTCTGGTGCCCATATCTCCTTTGATGGGGTGGAATCAAGGAATGCCAACGGTCCCCTTAGTTGTGATGCTGTAACCCGGGGATGCAGAGGAAAGCTGATGCCTGCTTGGCTTTTAAAGAGGAGGAGACACCCAGCCACTGGTTAGGTGCATGGTGGTCATAGTCTGGCGCTATCTGCTCAGTTGCTCACTGCCTGACCCTGGCCCCTGCTTGCACTGAGGGGTGGTACCAGCTGCTCTGCCTGTGCATCTTTGGGCATTCTGTCACCACTGCACCAGCAACGACCAGGCTGAAGGGAAGGCAAGATAACCAGAGGCTTACAGGACCAGGATCTCTGATACCCTGTGGGCCTGGCTGGTGCTATTGCCTGCTCCAGAGGGAGGGCATCTCCACATGGTACTGTGCCCACTTTCCAGATGGGAACTCCAAGACATGGAGGGTGGTGACTTATTTAACTAGAGGTATGTCTTGGGAGGTTCCAAGTGCCTCTCTTCCACTTTCTGTTTTTGAGACCGGGTCTTGCTATGTAGTCCAGGCTGACCTTGAACTCCATATGTAGCCAAGGGTGGCCTCAAACTCCTGTCTCAATCTCCCGAGTGCTGGGATTACAAGTGTGCACCACGACGCCCCTGTCTGCCTTCCACTTCTGATGTGTCTTAGTGTTCTGGGCATAGCAGTGGCCAGATAACCTTGGCCTCAGTATCTGGGCTTCTGCAGCCACCTTGCAGGATAGCAACACTGAAACAGAACAGAGAAAGGACTGAGTGTGGCTCAGTGGTAGAAGACTTGCTGAGCATGCGTGGAGCCCTAGGTTCAATCCCTAGTAACACACACACACACACACACACACCCTAGGAGTCATGGTACACACCTGGAGGCCGAGGCAGGAGAGTCATATGTTCAAGTTTAGCCTGTGCAACTTGGCAACTTAGCAAAACTGTCATAAAATTAAAAAATTAAATGGAGCAGGGAGTTAAGGTTTCGGTGTGATTAAGGCCAAGAGAATGGTGAGGATGGGAATGTGTGCAGCCCACTGGGCAAGGATGGCGCCTTGCCCTTTGCACCGGTGCTGGAGCCCCAGGTCTGTCTTCAGAAGCAATCTGAGCAAGGGTGACCCTTTTCCTAACCCACAGAACTTCAGAGGGGATGTTCCATTTTGCTCCCAGTGTCTCGGGAGAAGAAGAGCTGTGAAATCCACACAGGGAAGTGCTCGCTGTGGTTCTCCCGCTGCCTCTGATGTCACTGAGCCTCCTTGACTACTAGGGGTGGGTGTGCAGCTGTGCGGACACCCGGCTACGCCCAGCGCTGGCCTGGGACTCCTGATGCACTTCCTAGGTGGAGCCTGTAGAGGATGGGGCTTTCTTGACTCTGATGTACCAACAACAGGGTGACGACTTATGTGGCTTTGCCTTTCCTGGGGACAAGGCAGCCAGGCCTCAGTTGTTTTGTCGCAGCCATTTACTTGGTTTGTTCTTTCTAAGCACCACCCCTAACCCCACAGTGCTCCCACCCTGACTACCACTCCCCATTCCAGCCTCCACTCCCCACCAGTGGGCTAAGAGCTCCACCATCTTCAAACACCAAAGAAACCCAGATTTTGTGCTCTGTGATAGTCACGTGCTGCCCGTTACTTCTGGCCCTTTACTTCTGGAGGTTGAACGGGGGAGCTGGGTGACAGAGTTGAGGTTTATTGTCCCTGCCTTGGGAGTAAGCAGGGTGACAGATGGGGAGCTGGCCAAGCTGTGCCTCCGTTAGTAGCCCACCCCACCCCTAGGATACAGGCTTTTAGTCTGGGGACAGGCAACCACTGCAGGTTACCCTGCAGCTAGAAGGATGCAGGTGTTATTCCTGGATGGGGGACGTCTCTCTAGGACAGAGCCCAAAATCTGGATAGCTACACTTGGCTTCCACCAGGTGGAAACTGGTCATTCGAAGGGAAATTCACAGAACTTTCCTTCTCCCTGGTTCCCAGAGGCCACTCTGCATGTCAGAGGTGACTGTCCCACAGCCGTGGATGAGGACTTCCCTGTGGCCTCAGGCCTTTGTTTCAGATCAGAGTGGCGGGGTCCCTAGTGGAGGTTTCCGGGAGCCTCCAAGAAAACTACACATCTGGCTGTTTTCATGGCAGCGGGAGGGGGAGGTGGCGTGGGAATGACAGTGTGCTCCCTGGGAAAAATATTTACCAAGAATGTTTTTGAACTTACTGCGAAGGGAAGAGTTGAGTGCCAAATTGGCTCTGGAAGTATGTGCGTGCCCAAGGTCGAGTAGCAGGCCCTCTTGGGAGGGGAAGGGTCAGCACCACAGGTGCAGCACGGAGGCCCAAGATGGCACATTGTTGTAGAAGGGCGTGGTGCACTGGTGTCCACAGACAGCTTGGGTTACGTTAGACTCTCAGATTTGGGCTGAGTGGCCTCCTTCGTCTGGTCACCTGTCTCCCAGCCCGTCTCCTCTCAGTACACGGAACATAATAAAGGCACCTTGGAGGGGACAGCAGAGACACCACGTGTATAAAGGGCTTGGCTCAGTTCCTGGCCAATACAACGGAGGCTGGTGTTCAGGAGATGGATGTGTAGGAAATTCCAGCATCTGGGCAAGGTGGCACAGGCTTACAGCTGCCCCTGGATAAAGCAGGACGCCCGCAAGCATCCAGACGGGGCCCAGACATCTGCTGCTCCAGTCCTTGGAGGGTGCTGGCGAGGGTATCTCTCCCCCATCCTGCTGGACCCGCCCTCAGTAAGAACTGTTTCTGTAGATTCAGAGTATTTTGAGATAGTGGCACCTCGGTTTTTGAGCTCAATTTGTTTTATGATTTTGGGGGAAATGGCTGTTTGTGTGCGGAAGATGGCAGTGGTGTTTGTCACCTGATGTGGAGTTCGCGATGAAAGCAAAATTTTGCCAAACACTTTTTTTGTGAACGGAGCTGTTTGCAGAGAGAGGCGTTCATGAACTGAGGCGTTACTGTACTTTCCCCAAGGCTTATATTTTTTTGTTGTTGTTGTTGTGTTCCAGTAAAACTTTATTTACAAAAATAAGTGGTAGTCTGGTTTGGTCTGTAGGCTATAGCTTGCCAAGCCCCGTTTCTAACCATGTGCTCTGCAAGGGCTTATATTTTTTTAATGTTCATTTTGTCCCAAGAGGTGTATTCCTCCCTGCCTTCATAGACAGGAAAATCAAGGCCCAGAATGGCCACTGCCCGCAGGAACCTGGCTCTCCCCTTCCTACAGCTTGCTGTTGCCTTTCCTTGGAGGCTGTGTGTACATCACACAGGGAGCGGCCATTAAGACGGAGTGTGAGACGCAGTAAAGGGTACTCTGCCACCTCCCCCGGGGGCTGTCCTGTTGTCCTGACCTTTGTTCCGGAGCCTGTCAAGACAGCGGGCATCACCCCGTCTCTGCCTGCTGCTGGCAGCCGGACGGCTGCTCCTGGGCGCCCTGCCCAGCCAGACAGATCAGGATTCACATGGTCTGCAGCAGGCCAAGGGATTAGGAGGCCCTGGGGAGGGTATTGCTTTAAGGAGGTTACCCCGTGTTTTCCAGCTCAGGAAGAACTCAGCCCTTCCCTGGGCAGGCCTGCAGCCCCCAGATGAAGCCTCCAGGGGCTCAGCCTGTGGACCCCTTGTTAGGAGAAACCACGGTCCAGCGCAGCGGATGGGGAGCAGAGGCAGGGAGAGGAGCCTATGAGGGCCTCCCAGGTGGCAGCAGGGCTGAGTCTTAGGTGATGCCATTCATGACAATCCAGGCTCTCCTCTCACCTCTCAGTTCTCCGCCTCCAAAGAATGTATTTCAAAGCTTCCTGCCAAGGGGCACAAGGGTGGGACTGGAGTTTGGCTCCTGATCCTCACCTGGAGAGGGAATCCAGGGCCTCCTGCACACTAGGCAAGTGCTCTGTGCTGAGCTGATCTGAGCAGGCCTGTGGCCCGCCATGCACACCCTTCTGCACCCGCCACTCGAGTGACAGATCACTGGCCAGAGAGGGGCTCTGGGACACACAGCTGAGTTAAGCGGCCCAGGCAGGGCTGGCCTGAGCCTGTCTGGGTGAGGAGGCTTAAAGCCGGGCCCAGTGCATTGGAGCCAGGCTCCTGATTCACATCCCCGTGCTGTGCAGGACCACCGCAGTGGACCTGCACGAAGTACCTACAGCTGTTCCACATAGCTGTGGGCTGCATGTTCCTGGCAGCCCTCTTCACGGTGGCTCTAAACTGGAAGCCACCTGAATGCCTGTCAGCAGTAGAATGGACATAAATGGTGGCATGGTCACACAATATAGAATGATGGAGTGAAAATAAACAATCTGTAGCTGTACAGTGTGAAGATGAATTGTACAAATCAGATGCTGAGTGACAGAAGCCAGAGCCAAATGTGGGAAGATTGTGCTGCCAGATAGAAAACTCAAAAACAGGCAGAACTGGACTGTGGGTCTGGCTTAGTGGTAGAGCACTTGCCTAGCCTGTGCGAGGCCTTGGGTTCGATGCCAGCACCACATACACGCACACAGCAAAGTAACCTGTTGGCCTTTTAAGCCAGCACAGTGGTTCTCCCTGGAGACACAGAGGGAGCACAGTGTAGCCTGCTTTGTGATAATGTGCTGTGTTCTGAATGTCTGTAGTTCAGTGATATTTTTTTAAGGGGTTAAGGACATTTGTCCAAGGCCTCACACCAGCAGGCTCTGGCCAGGCAGTTCTGGGAGAGTGGCACCCAGCCCCGGGGAGAAGGTCAGGGAGGAGCAAGTTGTGTGTGTGACGCGGCCACTGGCCCATCTACCTGAGCCTGGACACAGCTGGCACCGTCATTCCCAAGAGAGACAGCTTGCGCGGCACCTCTCGGCACCGTCCCCGGAACACACTTGCAGGTGTCCACAGGCGCGGTGCTGTGCAGCTGCCAGGGAGAGGAGGGACATGGTCACTCCCCCCCCCCGCCCCCATGAGGGCCGCAGCACCCTAGAGCTGCTAGTGAACAACAGCAGCCTACAAAGAGGGAGAACACACGTGCTAGGGCCCGACATGCCACAGTCACCTCTCTGATGTCCTCGATGAGGTCATGGAACTTTGGATTCCTATGTTTTTTGTACTTTTAAACTTGTTTTTCCATTAGGTAACAATGTAGATGTTTCCTGTGCTGCTGGGATAGAAGTTGGCTATATTTTTTCCCAGCATGTCATTGTGTGACGCAGCTAGTAGACTAGCCCAAGTGGCACTTGCTGGGCTCTCTAGGGAAATCACAGTAGGATTCACAGCTGGATAAAAATGTAGGCTTCCGACCCCAGACCCAGGAAGGATCTTATACATCAGAGGTTGCCTAGCTACTGCTCAGCCTAGCCGTCTGATTTTTTTTTTTTTTTTGGTTTTTCTTCCGGTACCGGGAATTGAACTCACAACCTTGCCAAGATGCACTTGCCAGGCAGGCTCTGTGCCACTGAGCTAAATCCCCAGCCCCCTGCTCAGGCCATCTGGATTGGTAAATAAACTTGTATTGAAGGGCAGCCACACTGTGCCCAGTTATGCACTGGCCATCTGTGATTCCCTGGGGGCCCCAGTGGGGAAGTTGAATAGTCGTGACAGAGACTTGGTGTCTTACTGAATAAGTTTGTCAGCGCTCATTATACTTTAGTGTCACCGTGTCATTCACCAATGGGGGGTGCCACAAGCTTCCCTGAGAAAGAGCCACGTGGTGAGACCAGTGCTCCAATCCCTTTGACCGCCTGCTTGCTGTGGGGTTGAATGGGCTAGTTAACCTTTCTTAACATGTGTGTGTGTGTGTGTGTGTGTGTGTGTGTGTGTGTGTGTATACCATTTTACTATTATTATAATTTTACTTTCAGTGCTAGGGATTGAACCCAGAACCTTGTATGTGCTGGGGAAGTACTGTATCATGGAGCTATACCGTAGCCTACATTACACCTTTTTTTTTCTTGCAGTACCAGGGATTGAACCCATGGCCTTCACACTGAGCTACATCTCCAGCCTTTTTTATTTTTTGTCTTGCGACAGGGCCTCGCTAAATTGCCTGGGCTTGTCTTGAGCTTTATAGCCCTCCTCCCTCAGGCTCTGAGTGCAGGATTTCAGGCACCAGGAGCCCAGCCGGCCTGACAAAGCTCTCCTAGGTGAGGTTACAGCTGCCAAGCCTTGCCCTGCAGGACTGGGGTCTGGGGTCACTGTCAGGACGCAGCCCCAGGCTGACAGCAGGAAGCCCCTCCTGCCTGTATCCCCCCCCCCTCAGAGGAGGTGAGGACACACTTCCTGGAGCTGGGCTCACCCAGCTTCAGTTTCCTTTTCTTCTACCAGCAAATTCAGACTTATACCTTGTCTGGGTCTCCCCTTGACCACAGCCGCCTGGTGCTGCCATGCTTTTTCCTCCTGGAATTGGTGCTTCCTCAGGAATCCTGGGAGGGAAGAGCAGTGGGTCCTACAGACCACATCTACCTTTGCTTGCCTTAGCACACCCATGCAGGTGTGCGTGTCCCTCAGGATGGAGAAGGAGGTGGTCAGCACCGCTCTACAACAGGAAGTGGGAAGGGCAAACAGGGCTGGGACGTAGAGGCACCTTGCCAGATAATCATATGCTGCTGTTAATTGAGCACTTGCTATATGCATGCATTGCTCCAAGTACTTCAAGGTCTGAGTTACTTCCTAATAGGGTTGCCTGCCCACTTTGACAGCTGGGGGAACTGAGGAACTTAGTTAAGACCCTGCCTGGGCTGGAGATGTAGCTCAGGGGGATAAGTGCCTGCCTGACAAGCACAAGGTCCCCCCCGCAAAAAAAAGACCCTGCCCAGTCACACAGTGTGTGGACTTGAAGTCAGGTGGTCGGGCTGTTCTCCACAATCCTCCATTGCAGTGGTGGGTGAATCACAGGGGGACCAGGCAGGGCCTAGTAGGAGACAGGAGCTGAGGTACTGTCAGGTGCGGGGTCCCACTCATAGGTGTAGGGGACGGGGAAGGAGGAGGAGCTGTGGCCTGAGAGCGGGAGGTAGTGTGAGCTGTGGCTTGTTCAGGTCCGCGCCATGGTGGCCTCACCCACATGCTGGACAGTGGCCGCTCTCCTGCCCAGGGACGCAGGCCGATGGGCCCCGCCCTGGAAGTGAGTGCCAGGCAGGCCAGCTGAAACAAGCTGATAAGGGCAGAACAGCCCCAGAGCTAAAGAATTCCCGGAATTATCTCCCCTCAGGGAGCTGCTCCGGGCCCCTCTGGGAGAGGCAATGCCGAGGAACGAGGAACAGTGCACCCCTGGTGCCGTCCTGCTGCCTGAAGTCACCAAGACTCACAGTCCCCAACAGGAAGGGACAGGGAGTGGCCAGAGCACAGCTAGAAGCCTGGCAGCCTGGGTGGGCTGACGGGGGCAGGTGGGGGACCTGTCCTTCCTGCTGGCTGCCTCCAGGAACCCATTATTTTTGTCAGCTCAGGTTTTTGTTAGGATACAACAAAGTGCTCTGTACTGGGTGGCTTAAACAACAGGAATTTTTTTTTATTTTTTTTTTTATTTTGTCTTTTTGAGACAGGGTCTCGCTATGCAGTTCAGGCTGGCGTTGAGCTCACTCTGTAGCTCAGGCTGGCCTCGAACTCGCAACAATTGTCCTGCCTCAGCCTCCTGAGTGCTAGGATTACAGGCATGCACTGCGCCACCACACCTGGCAACAACAGGAATTTATTTTTTCACAGCTCTGGAAGGCACAAGTCAAAAAGCAGGATCTGGCCTGGTCAAGTCCTAGTGAGACCTCCCCCAGGTTGCAGATGGCTGCCTCCTTGCCATGTCTCTCTGTAGCTAAGAGGAGAGGCTCTGGTGCTGCTTTTCTTCTTAAAGGACACTATCTTAGTCACTTGCTCGTCCCTGGAACACATAGCAACACCACAGCTTAATGAAGGAGAGGTTTATTTTGGCTCATGGCCACAGCCCAGGGTTGGCAGGCTCCACGGGACTTGGAAAGAAAGGCCTGGAGGAGGAAAGCTGCTCCTGTCGAGGTGGCCAGAAAGCAGAAAGAGAAGGGAGCAACGGAAGGAGATGCCCCCTTCCAGGCCACACCCCGGATGACACGTCTCTCACCTGGCCACACCTCTTCACAGCCGTCAGCTGTGTCCTACGATGCAGTCACTTTTGAAAAGCCCCACCTATCAGCACGTGAGGCCTGTGGGGGACATTCTTGATCTAAACCATGACAGACACTAACCCCACCCTGGGGCCCAGCTTTATGACCCATCTAAACCTAATCATCTCCCAGAGGCCCCACCTTCTAATGCCACTGGGGCTGCAGCTTCAACATCATTTCAGAGGGGAACACTTTCATTTCTTAAGCCAAGGAAATTGAGCAGGCCCTTTTTGGGCCACTATCCCAAGAAGGGGGGCACTTAGAGAATTATAGGGAACAATACCGGGGAATATTATCTCTGTTTCCTACATGGAGACCTATGGCAAATCAAAGACACACACACACACACACACACACACACACACACACTTTGTGGAGGTCAACTCTCTGGAGCCTGTGATTTTACTTATCTGGACCAAGTATTTTTGCAGATGTACTTAAGGATTTTGAGATGAGAATATCCTGGAGTATATGGGCAGGGACCAAATCCTTGTAAGAAACAGAGCAGAAGGTGGCCAGCCATGAGGCCGCATAGACAGAGACTGGGCTGTGCTGCTGCTTGGAGCCAAGGGATGCTGGCAGCCCAAAGAAGCAGAACAGGTGAAGAATGGATGCTCCTTCAGAGCCCCTGTTGTGGGCATGGCCCTGAAGACCCCTCATGGCCCTTTCAGACCTCTGCACCTCTGTAGTCTGAAGCCTTTGTAGCAATTTGTGGTAACCCCGGGAAGCCAATGCAGGACTCAAAGGGCAGAGAGGGTCCAAGTGCTACCCAGGCTCAGGACAGACCTGGGAGGTGGCCGGAGATGGCTATCAAAAGTCACTGAGTCGGTGCTCAGCTCCCCTCTCTGTGCTCCCAGGGAGCCCTCTGCCCACCCACACTGGCTGATGCTGCTTCCCCATATCAGGTGTCCTCTTCTGGGACACTGACACTTGCTGCCACCTTGCAGGGCTCAGTGTGGGGGCTTTAGCAAAGCCCACAGCAGACAAGCATGTGTATGGGATGGGCATAGGACTACGGAGACCCCCAGAGCTGACCTCAGAGCACAGAGCTTCACAAAGCCCCACCCTGGCTAGAGGGAGCCTCCAGCAGGGCCTTGGGTGGGAGGAAATGAGTAACCAGCTGAGCAAGAGGGCGGTGGCAGGGAATGGTGACCAAACTGTGCTGGGGCCCACCCGCTTGAGGGGTCCTGACGTAAGTGACAAAGCCTGAGGAGCACAGAGGTAGTACCGTAACACGGGTCAGGTCTTTCCAAATGAGGGCCCGGCACTGAAGGGCTGGGAAAGGCCTGGCCAGGCCAGCAGAGCAGCCCCTGCCCCCTGGCTGACCCTGCTTCTCCAGCTGATTCTCCTCCACAGTCTTCCCCAGCTACCACTCAGGGCCTGGCGGCCAAGCAAGGGTCTGGGAAGAGGGACCCTGGGGGACTGGGAGGGGTCAGACCTCTGCTTGGCTGGACTTGAGACAACGTCACACTGTCATTCTCAGTGGCTGACAGCTCTTGTCAGGAATGAAGGGGCTTCTAGTGCCTGCTGAGGTTGGGCAACACCTTGAAATGGCTCCGAAGGTAGCCTCCTGCGCAGGCAAACGTGTCCACACCCTAAGGGTCCTTAGAAATCCTGTGGGCCCATTTGACAGATGTGTTTCAAGAGGGAAGACAATTTGCCTGGGACCTGGGGGCCAGACATCCCTCCACCACAGTGCAGGAAGACATCTGTTGGTGTTGCCTGGTTTCTCCCCTTGGAGATTTCGGCTTCATTTCCATGGAGATGACAGCTGGGACTGAGAGCTGAGGGTGACTGAGGAAGGAGGGGCGGACACGAGTGTCCAGGCCCGGAGCCTCCGTCCCACTGTCTTCCTGCCTGCCTTCCACACGCCCTCTTCCCGGGGCATTCTTTCCAGCTTCCTTTCCAGCTATTAATAGTCTCGAGTCAGTCCAAGGTCTGGAAATGGCTGGGAATAGGCGGAAACAGGCCCTCACCTCTCCCCAGGGGTGGAGGCTGAAGCCTGGCTTCTCCCGTTCCTACCCTCCACCCGCTGGGGGGACCGGGCACCCAGCTACCATGGCTGGCACGGCCTTCAGCACCGGTGTCCACGCTGTTTCCTCCCTGCGAGGGTCTGCTGACATCTCACTCTCGATCACTTGCTGAGCTTTCGCTCTGTCTGCTGCATCTCAGTTCATGTTGTCATTCTCATCCTCGGTGACTTTGGACCCACTTGGAAACAGTGAAACAGCCTGGCCTCTGCTTCCTGACTCCTTCTGGCTCTACTCCATTCACCCACTGCACTTTGCCAACCTGAACTTGATCGCCACCATAGACTACCCTGCTTCTGAAATGGGCTGTTGACTTCCTTCCCTAGACCACCACCTGCATCCACTCAGCACCTTTGCTCAGGCGCAGTCAGCCTTTGGGATCTGCAGGAGATTGGGTCCAGGACCCACCCTTTCCCCCAAGATCTAAGGATGCTCAAGTCTCTTATGTAAATGTCACAGTATTTGCATATAACCTACCCATGTCCTTCTACAGTCTTTAAATCACCACCAGGTTATTTATACTCAATATAATGTAAATGTTGTGCAATAATTATCATTCTATATATTTTAGGGAGTAATAAGAATGCACAATACAGACACAATTTGGTAGTACTTTTAGTGGTACTGGGGAATGAACCAAGGGCCTTCCCACTGGGTTATGTACCTGGTCATTTTTCACTTTTCACTAAATTGCTAAATGCTAAATTGCCCAGGCTGGATTTGCATTGGGATCCTCCTGCCTTAGCCTTTCAGTGTGCTGGGATTCCAGGATTGGTGGAATCCAAGGATTGGAACCTGTGGATAAGGAGGGCGGACTGTGCATCTGTATCGCAGTTTGAACTTGAGACAGCCAGGCAGTGGCCTTTCCCAGTCTGTGAGCTTTATTCCCCGCTCTGTCCGTCTTGTACTTTCCCAGTCCACAATTCCAGCCCAAGACCCCAAACCTCCCTCCTGCTGCCCTGCATGCCCAACAGGGCCCAAGCAGCTGGACGTTGCTGGAGAAGACTCCCACGATCTGGCTGATTGGATTCTTTTTACATTCATGATCCCATGCCTCAGTCTGACACCAAATATTCCCTTGCTATCAGCTTTTATTTGTCTAGTGGGATGATTCTCAGAGCGTGGCCCTCCGACCACGGCAGCAAATTCTCAGGCTCCATCCCAGCCCAGCTGAGTCAGACACACTGGGGCTGGACCCAGCGGCCAGCGTGTTAACAGGCCCTACGGGGAATTCTGCTGCCCACTGAAGTTTCCAGGGCCTGTTTCCAAAGGAGTTTTCACACCTTTCCCTCAAGTCTTTGCATAATCTCTCTTCCTGGATCACTTCACCCAGAGCACTGTATCTGATTTCATTTGACTTGCTTGAGAAAGGGAAGGGGGAAGCTGGAAGCTCTTCCACTGTCCACAGCAGAATGACAGGTGTGCCTGTGTGCATAGTACCTGGCCGCTCCCTCCCTGGCATTTGAAAGCTGGAAGTGGCCCGCTGTGTGTCCTCTGTATCTTAAGGAGCCTGTGAAACAGCAGAGAGAGATAAACACGTTCCTTCAAAATAGGAGCACCATTATCCATGCTGCTACCCCCTGCTTCACGTAGAAACCCAAGCTGTTGTGTCTACACCAGCTCCCTCCAGCTTCCGCCACATTCTTTGCTCCCCTGATATCTGATGCAGCCGCCGACACCTGCACACACGCTTCCCTAAGCTCGATCCTTCCTCAGCCAGCCTGACTCAAGCTGCCGCCTGTGCTGTGCCCATTGAAACCACAAGTCAAGCCAGACACTGTGTTGCTCACCTGTAATCCCAGTTATTCAGGGAACAGGGGCAGGAGGGTCACAAGTTCAAGGCCGATGTGGGTGATTTAGCATGACCCTGTCTCAAAATAAAATAACAAGGGCGGGAGATGTAGTTCTCGGTGCTCTCTGGTTTCAGTCACTAACAGGACAAAAAGGAAAAACAAAAAACCAACAGAAGTACTTGCATCTCCCTATTTCTCTAAAGGTACCTTTTTTTTTTTTTGGTACTGGGAATTGAACTCAGGACCTTGCACTTGCCAGCTGAGTTATACCCCTGGCCATAGAGGTAACTATTACCTACATTCATTGTTAAATTCTCTGTAAGGTATTAGAAATATTTTCTGATTTCTGCCCTAAAAATATGTATTACTTAGTTTTTCCAGATTTTGAAACATTATAAATGGAATCAAGCAAGTATTCTTGTCCTTTCATTGTGCTGACTGTTTTTTTGAGGCAGGGTCTCACTATGTAGGTCAGGCTGGCCTTGAACTCATTATGTAGTCTAGACAGGCCTCGAACTCACAGCCATCCTCCTGCCTTGGGCTCCTGAGTGCTGAGGTTATAGGCATGCGCCACCACACCTGGCTTTTTTTGTTTGTTTGTTTGTTTGTTTGTTTGTTTTTTCCAGTACCAGGAATCGAACTCATGACCTTGCACTTGCCAGGCAGGCGCTGCGCCACTGAGCTAAATCCCTAGCCCCGACACACTTAAAAAGCTGCAGGCTTTTTAAGCAATAGATTAATGTTATAAATTAAGAGATTAGCCCATTGTTTTAGTGGATATTTCCACTACACAAATATCACAACTTATTTTCTATGCTACTGTAGATAAACATTTGCTTTGTATCTGTATGGGAACGGTATAAAAGTACTTACAGGCATATATGCACCTGCCTGTGGTAACCGCCTAGTGTTATAATTGAAAGTTGTGGATTTAGAGAGGTGTGCATGTCTAACCTTACCTGATAACACCATACTATTTTCTAAAGTGTGTCTATTTTCTAAAGTGTCTATTTTCTACCAGTTTATACTGTCCTGTATTCTTGGTACCCATTGTCTGACTTAACTTTTTTTACAGCGTAGTGCATATGAAGTGATAATGTCTAACCTTATTTTGCATTTCCCTAATTAATAACATTTGTTGATATTCATGTGCTACTTGTGCCCCTTTTTCTGTGAAATACTTATTTATCTCTTTTTCTCTTGGATGATTTTTTTGTTTGCCTTTGCCTTGATTTTCTTGGGCTTTCCCATTTTTTTCAGGGTGCAAACTTCTATTTATTTTTTGTTAGTACATATGTGCAGCATGAAATAGTTACATTCCTTGTGTGGAGTTGCCAATGGACATGACACGTCTCAATTTATCTTTTTACTTTGCTCTTTATTTATACTTTAGGTTTCTCATATAAGAGAAACAAGATATTTAAGCTTTTGTGTCTGACTTATCTCACTTAATATTATGATCTCAAGGTGCAGCCGTCTTCCAACAAATGACTCAAGTTAATCCTTCTTCATGGCATAGTAGTACTCCAGTGTGCATAAATACCGCATTTTCTTTATCCATACATCTGTTGTTTTCTTGTAAAAGTTTTGGAGAAGATTGCCTACAATTTCATGGAATACTTCTGGTAAAGATGATATGTTCCTTTTCCCCCATTTATTTACTTATTCAGTCATTTATCAGAATGGACTCAAGGAAGTGTATTCTTTTGTTCCAATGTTTTTAAAAATTTTCTTACTTGAGTTGTTCCAGGTTTGGCATTGGAAGCTAGCTCTTTCAGGTCAGTGCATCTCTTGAGTTGGTACCTGTGTCTTTTAAACTTGTGTTTTCAAGGAGCAGTCCCTGACGTACTGGCATCATAAGAAAGATGCTCCAGGCGCCTCTTACCTTTTCCCTGTGTTAGCACGAGAGCCAGCCATTGCCCCGGGGAGCCCGGCTCATTTATTGGAGCAAGGTATCAGAGAAAACCAGGCACTTTGTGTACGCCGCGCTGCTGGCTTGTTACCATTCTCGATGCTGTCAGTGGACACAGCTAGGAAAGGCACTTTTGTGTACTCTGCTATGTGAGCACGCACATCTGCATTTATTTCTATCATAAATCAAGATATGTTCGTACTGACATTTCGGGCTCTGGTGAAGAATCACAGCCTAGCATCTCTGGCTCCAATCCAACCTCCTCCCCATCCCACTCGCTTCCTTTGATTCCTCTGAAAAGTATTGATGTGACTGACTACTGTAACTTGGGGGAAAATCTATATAGAAAGAGTATTTTAAGTACAGTAGTAAAATGGTTTCTCTCAAGGGTATAGGCAATCAGCTTCAAACCAACTTTACATTTATTGCAGTGTTGAACAAATAAATTACAGAGAACATGAGCCAGATTTTTCATTTTGGGAGAAAATCACATACTCGTTCCCCACACCCTTTAGAGAGGTTATGTTACACTTTCGTACGTAATATAGTTAATCTTGTTTGCATAGTCTCCATTTTATCCTGGGATTTCCTAAACATCTCCATTGATTACCTTTCTAAATTTACATTACGTAAAACTAAGTCTTTATGATGTATAGTTTTGGGGTTTTTAACAAATGCAGATCTTGTATCCATCAGCCTAGCACCCTCCCCACCCCCCCCACATGCACATGCGCACACACGCTCATGCGCAGGCATGCGCAAGCATGCGAGCGCACACACAAATACGCATATATATTCCATTGTCTTTAAAATAACCTTATGGGGAGGGAAGGAGGCAGCTTCTCCCCATTCCCTCAACTGATGTTTTCTATCTCTAGAGTTTTGCCTTTTCTGTGATGTCATAAACCGAATCAAACCCTATGTAGCCCTTCGGCTATCCTTAAAAAAAAAATTAGGTGGGTCTATACAGTTGTATAAATTAACACATCTTACTATTGCATAATCATGGGATGAACGTGCCAAAATTTGCTTATGCATCCTCTCGTGGCAGGATATCTTGGTGATTAGTAATTTGGGGCTGTTATAAATAATGCCTCTATAGACATTTGCATGCAGGTTTATGTGTGACCGGAGGTTTTCATTTTCTTTTGTGTAAGTACCTAAGAATGGAAATACTGGGTCATATGGTGATGGTGTGCTTAACTTTAGAGAAACTGGTGAAGTATTTTCCAATGCTGTACTAGCCTGCATCCTACCAGCCATTCATGAGAGCCCCTGCTTAGCATTTGGTACCGTCACTTCCTGTGCTGTTCTAATAATTTTATAGTGATACTGCATTGTAAGGGTTTTTTTTCCCTGTCTTTGTTTCTGTGATACTGAACATTGAATCCACGGCTTTTGCAGTGAACTATGTCTTCAGCCCTTTTTATTTTTTTCATTTTCTAAATTTTGAGACAGGGTCTCTCTTCACCATTAAGTTGCTCTGGCTGTGCCGGAACTTGCAGGTGTTTGCCTTTGCCGCCCAGACTGTAGGGTGCCAGGTGTGCACTGTCACGCACTGCTGCATTGTGGTTTTAATTTCCATTTGCCTAACGATTAGTGATATTGAACATCAATTTATATATTTTAACATGTTTTTAATTTTAAAGAAAAAAATTCAAAACAAGGCAATAGGAGGATAACAACGGTTAATATATTGTATACTGTTATCTTTCAATTAGTTACTCAGAATACAAGATAGTGGCATTTAATTGTCCAAACAATATTAGCACAAATCTTTCTTTTCAGTGAACTAAGAGAAATTAGTAGTATAACGATCTTAACTATCTTTATATATATATATATATATATATATATATATGTATGTATTTCCTTTTCCCTTCCTTCTTTTCTTCATTCCCTCATCCCAGTTTCTCTTTCCTTTTGAAGTTTCTTCCTATTTTACACTGTTGTACATTTTGGATCTTATTTACTCTCTCAGCTTCTCACACTAGGGAGACAATACAGTGTTACACATGTGCACCTGGTTTATTTCATTTATGAGTATGGTCTTGAGTTTCATTTATTTACTTATAAAAGTCTCTAGTTTATCCCTCTTTATGCCTGAGTAATGCTCCATTTTGTAAAAAGACCTCAGCTTTTTTATCCATTCTTCAGTTCATGGACATTTGGGTTGTTTCCAAGATCTAGCTATGACAAATTGTGATGCTATGAACATGAGTGCATGTATATCACTGTGGTATGATGTTTTTAATTCTTCTGGGAGGATACTCAGAAAGGGAACAGCTGGGTCGAATGGGACCTCCAATCCTAGTTTTTTGAGGAGTCTCCACGCTGATTTCCATAGTGCTTGCACCAATCTGAACATCAATTTATATGTACCTTGGGCATTTTTTTCATTTTAGATCCTCTGCCCTTAAAAAAATTGGATTGTCTTTTTATTGTTGTTTTAAAAGGTTTGGTTTTTTTTTTTGTTTGTTTGTTTTTGTTGTTGTTGTTGTTTTCCATCTCTTAGGGAATTGGCTAGGGTTTCTGTACAGTGTACAGAATAGGAGTGGTAAGAAGGTCTTCTTTGGCCGGAGAGATAGCTCAGAGGCACAAGTACCTGCCTGGCAACAGCAGGATCCTGTGTTCGATTCCCAGTACAAAGAAAAGAGAACGTTTTCTTTTTTCCTCAAACTTGAAGGGAAAGCACTCATTTGTCCCCATTAAGTTTTGACATTAGCTGTAGGAAATATAATTTATTATGTCAGTGAAGTTCTATTACTGGTTTGCTGACTTTTTTTAAAATCATGACTCAGATGATTATAAAGTTTTTCTTATTTTGTGTGTGATATGATGAATTGTGTTGATTTTCAAATTCTGCGCTGTCTGTGAGATGAGCCCTCTTAGTGATGATGTACTGTTCTTTTTATATATTGCTGGATTTGGCTAGCCATTAGGAAAGTGGAAAAATTCAGAGCCACAGTGAGATATTATTTATGCCCTCTAAGGTGGTGGCTATCATGAAAAGAGATGAAATTATTGGAGAGGATGTGGAAAAACTAGATCCACAAAACATTAGTGGTTGTCACGTAATGTGGAGCAGCCACTATGGAAAATAGTTCAGCAGTTCTTCAAAATGCTAAACACCAAGTTAACATATGACTTACCAGTTCCACCTAGGTCTGCATCCAAGAAAAAGGAAAACATGTTAATATAAAAACTTGTACACAAGTGTTCCTAGCAGCAATATTCATAATAATTGAAAAGCTGAAATAACCCAAATGTCATCCATGGATGAGTAGAGAAACCAAATGTAGATCCATACCATGAAATATCACTTAGCAATAAAAAGGAATAAAGCACAGCGACAGGCTACAACATGGGTGAGCTTCAAAATAAATCAGATCCATATGTGCAAGCATCATATTGTCTCCCTAGTGAAGAAGCTGGAAGAGTAAATAAGATATTATAAATGTATATTAATTCTGAAAATAATGTCATGTTAGCCTTCCAAAGTTTTTTCTTCCTTTTCAAAACAGTTTTTAATGATTTCAAGTCTTTTGGATTTTCATAGAAAATTGTTATCTTCAAGTGTTTCACCTCAAAATGCTTCTTGAAATTTTTAGCTTCTCTGTAATGTTTTCTAGTTTTCTGTATATGGGTCTTGTAAGTTTTGTGGTGAGATTTATCACTATTTTATATTTTAATTCTCTTTTAACTGATATGTTTTGGTTTTGTTTGTTACCATGAAGTGGAAGTATAGTTGCTTTTCAATAAACATTTTTTTTTTTTTTTTTTTCCAGGAATCAAACTCAGGACCTTGCACTTGCCAGGCAGGCGCTTGTGTCGCTGAGCTATATCCCCAAGCCCTCAATAAACATTGAAATAAAGAACATGGGAGAACTTTAAAAACAAAAATAAACCTTGAAAACTAAGCTAAGTGAAAGAAGCTGGTCACAGAAGGCCACTGATAACACTTTACATGAAATGTCTAGAATAGACAAGTTTACAAACAGAAAGCCCTTTAGTGGTTACCTATGGCAACCATAGCACTTTTCTTCTGCTATGTCGTTGGTGTAAGGGTTTGTAATAATCTAATCAGGGGTTAGGTTCAAAATGTGTTGTTGCTGTGGATACCATCAGTCTACAAGAGCCTGCAAAGTTCTCTAGTAATACCTCTGTCTCCCTGCTTGGCTGTAGGTCTTTTTTTCATGCTTTTCTCCAGCCCAGCAGAATTCCAAGTAACAAGTAACAATTCCATTGTTACTTGCATTTGCAGGACTGTGGGACTCAGGAGGGGACATTGTCTGAGGTTCTGATTAAACCTCACACAAGGACGGGAACTTACTGCTGAGGGTGTGGCCTTCACCAAGGCTGTTAGATGTTAATGCTTATTATTAGCACACAGCCCTTAACAAGCCTTTTTATTGTTTCTGCTCTCTTCCCCAGCTGCAGTGGGCTTCCAGCGGTGCTCTTAGAATGGAGATTTTGTTGAGTGCCACTTGAAAGCTTTTTCCCTTGACCATACAGGATATGGGGCTGTCTGGGCTTCCCGGCATTGGCCAGTCTCTTCCCTGGCCACCCCCACCCACGGGGAACCCGTTCTCAAGGCGTCCTCCGGAGCACTTCCAGACTCCTTTCAGCGTCTACTGCCCCTTTCACGCTAGCCCATGTGTGGCCTTTAGGAACTCATTTGAAAGTTTCCCTGGGGTTGTAGGTGTGGTAAAGTGCTTACCTAATAAGCAGAAAGCTCCCAGTTTGATCCCCAGCATCACAAAATGAGTGGATAGACACACAAACAAAAATGTACCTGGATATTGCTACTGAAATTTGTCCTGGCAAAGCCACTGCTCAGGTTGGTTCTTTCTGAAGTCACCTGGAAGCTGAGCAGGGGCCTCTGGTGGTTAGAGCGGTAGCTTTCCTCAAGACCCCAGGTCCCTGGTGGGACAGGGCCATCATCTGACTTTGGTTTCTCTGCTGTTCTCCTGTTAAGAGCAGGGTGCAGTTCTTTTCCAGCTCTCTACTCTTAGCTGAAACGGTTTCCTTTTGATGAAGTTCTTAACTTTGATGAAGCCCAACTTAAGGGTCTTTGTCTTTGGTTTGATTTTTTCACACTCTGTCGATGGGGTATCACACACAGACCCCTTTACATGTGTGTCACAGTGAAACAGCCTGCTGTGGAGAGTTTGTATAAGGCTGGAATTATTTGATCCTTGAATCTGGTTGTGGAGTTTATATATGAGGAAAGAGTTGACCATCTATTTACTTTATGGATGTAGGGTAAATTATTATTACACTGAAGTGAGGTGTGAACAGATTCATAGCCAGTAGTTAAGGACCTAAACTGGTGGTTACGAGCTCAGAAGGAGCAGGAGCGAGAATTAGCACTTGGGAGTTTGGGTGGAAGGCCCTCAGCACTCCTGCTGGGACACTCTGGAGAGGGAGGATGTCTGTCTCCCTCTGCGGGGGCAGGGCTCTGGGGAACCAGTGGCTCATTATGATGGTTGTTTTGTGGGCTCATGACCAAGTGGCCATGGTGTTACTAAATTGCCCAAGCTGGGCTCAATTTGCAATCCTCCTGCCTCAGCCTCCCAGTGTGTTGGGACTACAGGCAGGCACCACCACACCTAGCTCAGGGAGGTGATAAAAGCAGACATGTATTGATCTGCCTGTGATTCCAGTTGCCCTGCTTCCATCAGCAGCACCGTCCGTGGGCTCAGAATGTCTTCCTCTCTACCACAGCAGTCCTCTGAGCACAGGGAGACCCTACAGAACTCATTCTTAAGGCCAAGCCAAGGAGCCTTAAGTGCATGATTCACTTGTCTTGCTGTGAACCCTCCGTGCTACTAAATAATGAAGCAGGGAGGATTATGGAGCATCCCTGTGGTGCCCAGCCATACGAGTAAATGGAAGGACCTCATACCGACAGCATCCCGTGGGCCACATTGCTGGGAAATGAAACCACAGCCAGTCCTCAGAGTGGCAGGGCTGCAGACCGAAGCTGCCTGTGCTCCATGGTGTAGACAGACGGCCTCACTAGACCGTGCAAGAGCAGAGGTGTGGGGCTGCTTCTGACTTAAGCCTGATACTTTAGGCAGCTCAAGTATTTTATTAGCTAAGTATCTTTTAAATAAATTCACTTTCAGCCAGGCATGGTGGTGCATGCCTTTATCCCAGCACTTGGGAGGCTGAGGCAGGAGGATAGATGCAAGTTCAGTGCTGGTCTGGGCCACATAGTGGACTCAAGGCCAGCCTGAACTACATAGCAAGACCATGTCTCAAAAAAACAAAAACAAACACACAAAAAATTCACTTTCTATTTAAAGCAGAGCTGATATTAATGTTTGCAGCTGAGAACCCCGCTTCTCATAGCAGGATATGGGGGAGCAGATTAGGAGATTTAATAATGTTCGAGTCCTAAGTTCCGATACTGTGAACAAAATGACCTTATTTGGAAATAGGGCCTTTGCACATGTAACCAGGCCAAGGTGAAATCACACTGGATCAAGATGGCCCTTAAGTCCAATAACTGGTGCACTTATAGGAGAGGAGCTGCAGGGTAGCCCAGTGATAGTCTGTGCTTAGCATGCTCAAGGCCCTGGGTTTGATTCCCAGTACTTCCAACCCTCAAAAGGAGAGACACGCAGGGAAGAAGGCTGTGTGCTGATGAAGCCAGAGATCATTGTGTGACAGGCTGCAAGCCAAGGAGCACCAAGAATTGCTAGGGAGAGGCAAGGAAAGATTCTTCCCTCCCCTGTGTCTTCATAGGGAGCATAGTTCTGCTGACTTCAGACCTCTGGCTTCCAGAACCACAAGAGAATTCATTTCTGTGGCGTGAAGCCACCTAGTGGGAAGCCATTGGTCACTACAGCCTTTTGAAAGGAGTATGCAGTTCACTGTAGGATGGGTGGCTGCGTTTTCTGTTGTCGGTCAACACACGTCTTCGTTAGCTGGGCCTGGAGCTAGGAAGTTAGTGAGCTCTCCATACCTGGACCTCTAGAGCGCAGGACTGCTTAGCCCCTGTTCACAGTCCCCTTCGGAGAACTGCTGTGATCGCGGTGCTGGACTGGCTGCCTGCTATGGACTCATGCACACCTCTTTCTCCTGGAAGTCAGTTCTAATCTTGCCTCCACCACTGCCCTCCCCCCATGAAATCAGCAGCTTTTCCTCCTAACATGTGGCCAGTGAGGACCAGGCACAGCAGAGCTCTCCCCATGTGTGAACCACGCTCCCAGGAACACCCCAGAAGTCATCACATCCAGGACACCATCAGTTATAGGATGTGCTGTTGTTTTATCAATCACTTCAGAAAAAAACAAACCACTATCTAAGCGTCACCTGTAGTCACTTACACTATATCCTCATTTCAGAGACATGACATACTTGAATGCTAGAACTCATGGAATACAGTATTTTTGAAAGCCTCGGAAGGGAGTGACATTTGAGCTTTTTGGGGGCAAAGTTAGAGTGTAGTGAGCGGTTCATATAGGATAAATGTTTCATATTTCTCTTGCTCCAGTACTTAGGATTTCTTCTTATACATTATTCCAGGGAATTTTTGGCAACTCTACTGCCCCTGGTCCATTTTTTGTTGTGTAACAAAATACCAGAGGCTGGCTACTTTATAAAGAAAAAAAGTTGACTCGGCTCATGTTTCTGGTGGCCAGGAAGACCAAACAGCATGGTGCTCGTTCTCCATGAAGGTCTTTAGGCGGGGTGGTAGTGGGTGGCAGGAGCACATGGTGGGGAAAGCTCACGTGGCAAGAGGAGAATTAAGAAGACAGGGAGGGGCCAGCTTCTCTGTGTGACAACAGCTCTCTGTCGCTGTCACAGGATCTCACCCACTCTTGGGATACCTAACCGACTCCACCAGAACAGCAGTAATCCCTGCATGAAGGGTGTTCAAGAGCCAGGCACCTCCCATCAGCCCCTGCCTCTTAAAAGCTCCTCCCAACCCTCAACACTATTACATTAGAGACTGAGCTTCGGGCTCGTGAACCTCTCGTGCTGGAGCCATTGCTTCAGCTGTTTAATGCAGGCTGCCACTGAGTTCAGTCCTGTAGTCAACCAACTAAGAAAAAAAACAGAATGTTCCTAGCTGTGTGAACCCGCACATGGAACATAAAGTTTGCGGTGTGTGTTCCCACATTGGCAAATTCCGTCTGATATGGAAATGATCCTTCCTTGACCTAGTGCCCTTACACATATTTGCTAGCTATTTTGTAAGTATTTTTAGCACACACGCCTGTTCCTGGGTCAGACTGCGTATCTGTACCCCCGGGGCACCCTGGAATCTGACTGTTGTTGCAGACTGAGGAGGATGAAGAACGGTAGGAATACTGACGAGCTTCGGGTTCTGCGTCAGTGACTCGGGGGAGGTTCCTGAGAGCCTTGAGCAAGGTCGGCGCGGCCTCATCAGACAGAACAGCAGTTGGGTCTGCGGCAAGCGAATGCCGCTGGAGCTGGGGATTTGTGTGTCGTCTCATTTACCTCCAGTATCCCGAGTCACCATCCAATTCTCAGGGTCCCCTTTCTGCATAAGAGACACCGTGCGGGCCGGGGATATAGCTCAGTGGCATAAGTGCCTGCCTAGCAAGCGCAAGGTCCTGAGTTCGATTCCCAGTACCAAAAAAGAAAGAAAAAAAAGGGGGGGGCATGGTGCTCTTATGCATTGAGTCAGCGCTGCAATATGGCAATTGTGGGACATAGCTTTTGGCTTTTCTTCGGCTATGAACCAGAGAGTCCTTTAGTGCAGTCTTAGAAGGACTGGTTTTCATTCTGTACTTTGATAGGACGATTTAGGAATTTGGGGTCTCTCTCTCTCTCTCTCTCTCTCTCTCTCTCTCTCTCTCTCTCTCTCTCTCTCTCGCCATTACCGGAGACTGAATCCAAGGGCACTCTACCACTGAGCAACATCCTCAGCCCTTTGTATTTTTTAAAAATTTTGACACCAGCTCTTATAAAGTTTCCCAAGCTGGACTCATACTTGGATTCTGCTGCCTCAGCCTCCCAAATAGCTGAGGTTACAGATGTGCACCGTCATGCCCGGCCTTTCCGCTCTTTCTTTCTTTAAGCCAGTAGTTTTTCATTGAGTAGTGGCTCATCTTCCCCAGGGGACTTTGGGCAACAGCTGGACACAGTTTTAGTTGTCCCAGCCGGCAAGGGTTATGTGTGTGTGTTACTTGGGTAGAGTGGACAGAGGCCGGGGATGTTGCTGAACATCTTATAATGCCTAAGATAACTTCCTGTAACAGAGAAGAATCCATTCCAAAATGGCAGTCATTCCAGAGTGGGGAGAAACCCTCTTCAGCTTGGCACTACAGTAGCAGGTACCCATCCCACCCATCATCCCCTGAATTCTCTAATTCCCCAGCCATGCTGATACCGCACCTCCCTCAGCAGCCTCATACCTCTTGACAAGACAGCTCTCCATTATGAGAAGCACCATTACTTTATGACCTACAAGAAGGGAAAGTCCAGCTGGGCATGGTAGCACACCTATCATCCCAGCACACTGCGGGGCTGAGGCAGGAGGATCAGGAGTTCAAACCCAGCTTTGGCAACTTAGTGAGACTTTGCATCAAAATAAAACAATAAAACGGGCTGGGGATGTATCTTAGTGTGAAGCCCTAATACAATTTCTTGCTGCTGCAAGACAACAAACAGCAGAGAAAAGGGCAGGGGGACACCTGGCAAACTCTAGGTAGTGGAGTCCTGTCCCCGAAATAGAGTTTTGGCTGCCTTTGGCCCCGGCAAGGCCTCCTCACTAATCCTGGAAGCCCTGCTACCCACAACTGCTTGATATGGTTCTACTTCTTAGTAACAAAACCTTCGTGATAGACACTGGGACACTGCCCAGCTCACAGAGTAGCTGGCATGGCAGAGACCAATAGGGGCGTGTCCCTTGGTGAGCTGTGTACTGCTGGGCCTGCCTGGTGGCTCTGGGTGCCTTGAGCAGGACCCCCTGCTACTGTGCTCCTCACCATCCACCTTCTCTTCCCTCCCTAGCTGGAAGGAGAGTACTCAGTGCATGGGGCAACGTCCTAATAAGGGCACTTTCTGCTGCCATCAGTCTCACGGGGTGAAAGATTACCGGACAGAGGTGTGTAGATGCTGGCCGGCCGCAGAGGGTGGCTTGAGGTGGTAACATCCTGCCTCACCATGGCCTCGCTTCTGCTGTAGGTAGAAAACCAGGAATCAAAACCACTAGACTCTCTCTTTCCCCCACTTGCTGCATAAGGAAGCAGTTGATGTCCTGACTCCATCCTCCATTCATCCCCAGCATCCATAGCGGCCCACAGGTGGCCATTGCCCAGTCATCTCTGTGACTTTTTTTTTTGAGACAGGGTTTCACTATGTAGTCAGGCTGGCCTCGAACTCATGGTAGTCCTCCTGCCTCAGCCTCCTGAGTGCTGGGATTGTAGGCGTGTGCCACCGTGCCTGGCCTATCTCTGTGACTTCTGATGAGACAGCTCATAGCTTGTCTTCCCACTTGCAGGCTCTCTCCCTCTGATCTCCCGGGACCCCAAAGCCACAAGCAAGCTTGTGTTTCTCAGCCTATACAACTTCCCCTCTTGAGCTTCATTGATTATTTCTGTTTACAGCTAGAATAAAATTTAAAATTCTTATTAAGTGTCTGAACTTAATGTCTTATTTTACCTAGGATACATTTTTGTTTTGTTTTTTGTTTTTGTGAGACAGGTTCTTGCTATGTAGTCCAGGCTGACTGAACTCACTCGAATACCCAGGCTGCGCTTGAATCTGTGATCCCCTTGCCTCAACCCCCTGAGTGCTGAGAATACAGGTGTATACCACTGAGCCTGGTTTAGGTATAATTTTTTTTTTTTTTTGTAGTGGTACCAGAGATTGAACACAGGACCTTTGTGGTGACCTATAGCCCTTGCACATTTTATTTTCTATTTTGAGGCAGGGTCTTGCTAAGTTGCCCAGACTGGGCTCAAACTTGCAGTCCTCCTGCTTTAGCTTCCCAAGTGCTGAGGTTACAGGAGTGTACCACTAGGCTTGGCTGTTGCATATGTTTTGTTTTGTTTTGTTCTGTTTTGTTTTCTTTACTATTTTCTTTTTTGGTACTGGGAGTCAAACTCAGGGCCTTGCCCTTGCCAGGCAGGCACTGCGCCGCTGAGCTACATCCCCAGCCCTGCATGTAGTCACAGAAGAGAGCCCTTCTGTGACTCTCAAAAATGTTTCATTTGAATCAGAGGTTCCCTACCGGGAATTTCTTGCATTTCTGAGCCGCACTTTCCCTTCCCGGCTATGTTCCAGGCACACGTGTCTTCTCCGGGTCCCCGTTCCTGTCTCGGGGCCTTTGCAGGTGCTGGTCCCTCTGTGGGGGGACTGTCTGCCCACCCTACGGCATGCGCTTTATCTTCTTCAGGGCTTAGCGTAGCAGTCATCGCAGGGCCACCTTTCCTTCCCTCTACCTCCCCTGCCCTCTGCGTCGTTTCCTTGCTCACATTCTCCCTGTAGTCACCAAAACCTGACTTTTAGTTCTGTCTTTCACCATTGCACCTGCAGGGTCCAACACGAGCCTTGGCATACAAAAGTGCTCTTACTAAATATCTTGTTAAACCAGTAAGTCCTTTCTTCCCCGGCCTCTCCCCCAAGGGGAAGCACCATGCCGCACAGAGCCCAGGGACTCTGCGCCCTTCTCCCAGTAGCACAGCCCATGATGGCACTGACCCATCGTTTGTGTGACCCCAGTTAATCACAGTTTCTCTTGCTGCTTGTAACTTCCCTGGGAAAGGCTGCCTGGCACCCACTCCTCCTGCAGTAGGGCCAGGCCAGCTCAGCAAGCAGCAGCCTGCGGCGTCTCTGTGGCGCATTTCCCCAGGCACTGTGGAGACGGGGAGCTGTGGACAGACTTGAGGGGCTGCAAGTGGGTCAGGGGAGAGGACAGGGACCCCTGCAGACTCCATGTGGCCAGCTCAGCTGGCCTCGCCTTCCCCTTCCGTGGAACTTCCCTCCCCTGTGTCCCTCTTGGCATCCTTCACGGAGGGTCTGGAACTCTAGAAAACTCGGCTCAGGAGGGACCCAGGCCTTCAGCAAGGCAGATGTAGGGATGGGAGTAAGAACAACCTGGGAGAGAAACTCCGCCTGATATCCTGACTTGGCCCTGTGTCTCCTTTGTCAGTAACAGCCCGGCCCGGCAGTACAATCGCCTCAACACAGGCTTCTGCAAAATCTGTGACGTCTGCATCCACAAGCCAGTCAGACTCCTCTTCAGTTCCCACTACCTCCAAAGCACCTTCCATAAGTTTAACAAATAACGTGGCAACCAGCTCTGCAGGTCCCAAAGACTCAGCTCAACAAAGCACCTCTGGGACTCTGTCCACCAACGCACGTGCTCCAACTACCGTGAGCCCACAGGCAGGGAGCGCCGCCCACCCCACCACCACCACCGCCACCACCGCCGCCACCACTGCCACCACCACCGCGACCACCGCCACCTCCCCCAGGCCTGAGAGCACAAGCAACAAGAATGACAACGCAGCCACCACACAGTCCGTGTCCTCTTCAGAAAGCCAAGTAAAAGCTTCTGGATCTCAAAGTCTACCCTTGGAGACCACAGCATCCCCTTCTGCTCCTTCATTGCCCAGTGCAGGAAGCTCAACCACCCACCGTGTCAGCCGCCTGCCCACTGGTCCTACTGCCATGCCCTCAGGGACCTCTCCTCAGGGACAGGACGGCCCTGCCATACCGTCCGGTAGTTCAGGCTCTGCGCCTGATTCTAGTCTCACACACACAACCCAGAGGACGCTCACCACTCAAAGTAAGTAAGACCTTGGTGGTTGTTTTTATTTTTGTTTTTCCAAGCAAGAAAAAACTCTTCAGGGCTCCCCCACCACCCCAGGCATCTGATCAGCTAGAAATGAAGGCATAGATGACAGTGAAACATCTGGTATCTTCTACCATCATTCAGACCTGGTTTCCTATTTCAGGGTTGAGCAGAGGCCAGCAGTATACATATTCTGATGAGAATTCCATGTTTTGTCCTGCCCAGGCGAGCACGTAATCAAGCCAGCAGTCTTAGCCACAGGCTAAGAGACAGGGTCCCTTCATCATAGTGATGGAGGCAGGGTGTTAGAAGGTTCTAGAAAAATGCTTCTCAGACCTGTTTGATGGCAATCCACTGTGAGAAGCGCAGAAACCTGAATGTTATGTTATAACCCAAAAAATACACATAATACACATCAGTGAAGCATATAAACTAGGGACTAACTAGGGACTCACTGTTTGTTATACATTCTGGTATTTTTTTTTCTGTTCCATTTCCTTTTACTTATTTTTTAAAGTGCTTCTCCTAGTCCTGTAAGTTAAATTCAAATTCTACCAATGAATCGTGAGCCTCAAAATCCCGACCCACATCAAGACCTGCTGAACCAGAACTGTGGGTGTGAGCCTGAGACTCTGCATTTCCAGAAGCTCAGGTGACATGGAAGCATGCTGGAAGAGTTCACAGCCTGCCACAGTGGGAGACAGTGCTCGGGTCCTACAGGGAGGACCCGGGTCTCTGAGGTGGACGAGTCTTGTGTTCAAATCCCCCTCTGCCACCCACTGGCACATGACCTCAGGCAAATCATTAAGTCCCTCCGAGCCTCAGTCTCCATGTTTAACAAATGGGGATAATGATGGTCCCTTCCTCTAGGAAAGTACCCTTGATACGGCAAGTGCTTGGTGAATGTTAGCTGTGGCCATGGCCACTGTTGTGACTTCTTTGGCTCGGTTCTTGGTCCAGCTGGTCCAGTCTGATGTATCCTGTAAAATGGCAGTGGCCCCTGTTCTGTCCCTTCATCCTCACAGCCTGCTTGGTGGCGCCGCTTGCATGGATTCTGAAGCCTCTGCAGGGTGGGCCTCCCCTCTCTCACAGCCTCTGCTTCCCCCATGACAGCACCCACGAACGTGCCAGCCGGGACTCAGCAGACCACCAGCATGCGGCCGGGCAGCCAGGTGCCGGACAGGCCCGTGCCGGGCAGCCTGATGCCTCCCAGCCCTTCAAACGCTTCTGCTGCGACACCACAGCCCACGGACTCTGCAGCAGAACCTGTGACTACGCCCGGGGCGCAGGGATCCACAAGCCTCAGCACTGTTTTGGCTTCTTCAAGCCCCAGCATACCCGATAAAAGCTGGAGCTTTGGGAATAAGACGGTAATTCCATGATGGGCAGGGTGAGCAAAGGAGCCCAGTTGTAAAGAAAAACATTTCGGTGCCCACCCCCACCTCGGGTCTTCTCCTGGGCTGTGAGGAGATTTTGTCCATTTGCTTGTCACTGTCTGTCCCCCTCTATCCCCCAAAGCTGCTTAGACAGCTGGGTCACCAAGGACATATTTGGTCAGACGTGACCCCCAGCTTGCCACAAATTCTTCCTCTCTGTGTCACGCCCCGGAAGCAGGGAACCCCAGCTGCAGCCGCAGCTGCGCCCCCCCCCCCCCCCCCCCCCCCCCCCCCCCCGCCCAGGGGAGAGTCCAAGGCCCTCCAGCTTGCCTGAGCCTCTGTGCTGTGGCTTCTTCCAGGTACGTTGCGAGTCTCTCAAGGAGCCGATCGGCGAGCTGCTCGTCTTGAACTTGACAAGCAAGGGGACCAGCTCGGAAGCCCACCTGGGGAGCAACCACTGCGTGAGTCATGCGCACTCTACTCACTAGCGCCCCCTGTAGGTCACCGGGCCTCGAAGGTCACCAGGTGAACAGAGGCCAAGGGGACCGCAGCACTCCCGGAAAGGAACTGAGGTGTGAGTGTGCGTGGGGACTGACCCTCTCCAGTCTCGCAGAGCAGCCAGCCGAGGTTCGGACCCTAAGTCAGGTCATAACAACAGGACCACTGTAGGGCCAGAAGGAGGACCTAGGTCTCCTCAGCGTTCCCTGTGGTCTGAGGTGATCCTAGTTCCTGTTTGCCTCCAGCTCTAGGTGTGACTTTACTAAGTCAGTCTCTTTGAAAATGAGAGCTTTTTAAAGAAAATGAGTGGAACCCAAGGAGCTGTGTGCACACACACACTTTGTATGAGAGAGCATGTATGCAGTAGCCGCTGCAGCTGTCCCACACTCCACCCTCCCTAGTCTGGGATGCGCAGCTTAGCCAGGAGACGTGGAGCTGTGGTGAGTGCAGGCGGTCCCTGGTTCGCTGCTGCCCTCTCCTGGCCAGTGCTTAGTTTTACAACAACAGGATTTGATTTCCGTATGTTGGAGAACTCACAACACCTTAATGCTGCTGCCTGTTTCTGTCCTTGTTTTCTCTTGGGCATCCATTTTGCTGTTATTTCCCAAATGAAACTTCCAGAAACAGACATCTGCCTAAAAGAGTTTTAAAAGGGAGTAGTGTGGTCCAGGAGTCAGGTTTTGGGGACAGTCTTTTGGCTACAATTGCCAAGCTGTGTATTGTTGGAGAGAAGTGTTTTTCTTTCCTTGAAAAGAAAGATGGAAAGCACTGGGTTCCTCCCGCTGTCAGGGTGGACTGTCACACAGCCTGAGGAAGTCATAGGTGAAGCCCCGGCGTGTCACCATGTTTGTCCTGCTTACATATAGCAGGGGTGAACTATATTCCATTTAGTTCTTCTAAGAAGGTTTAGTTCTTCTGAATTATTACAGTAGAAAACAATATTGTCATTACTCTCGCTTACAATACTCCTGCTTGCTTTAAACACACTTATGCCCTTGTTCTGTCCCTTTCTGAAGCAGTTCAGGAAGTCTTTTCATGAGTCTTTTTATTACATGTGGTCAAAAATACAGTGAATGCTTCTACCAAGTGGTACCAGTGAAAAGTCAGGCCGTTAAAAACATAACAGTGTCTTCTTCCACTTTATTTACTGGCTTTGGCACCATGTAACCTCTGGCTCTTCCCAAAGTCAAAATGATCATGAAAAGTAAACATTTTGAAACAGCTGAGGTCTCTGGGGCAGCTGTTAGCAAGGCAACACAACAAAAGATATCCATGAAGATTTCTAGAACTGCTTTAGAAAGCGGCAAGAGCCTGGCATGGTGGCGCACACCTGTAATCCCAGCACTTGGGAGGCTGAGGCAGGAGGATCGTTGTGAATTTGAGACCAGCCTGGGCTACAGAATGAACTCAAGGCCAGCCTGAACTGCATAGCGAGACTCTGTCTCAAAAAGACAAAAAAAAAAAAAAAAAAACCTGAAGAAAGTGGCAAGAATGATGGGATAAGTGTGTTCAAGGAAGGAGGGGTGGGATTAATGGCAATGTATCTTTTACTATAATAAATTTTTTTAAAAATGCGAACCTTGGCATCACTTTTTCATTGTACTGTGTACGGAAGCAACTCCCGTACATGTTCAGGATCCCCATTTTGTTCTGTGCAGTGGCACTTTGCCTTCCCTGCCAGTCTGATTATAGCCTCAGTGTCCTAGCCTAGGGAGGGGCACAGGGTCATCCTGCTGGGAGCTGTGATCTCCCACTCCTGAGGTCTCTGCACTGTGCAGCTTGAGAAGACACTGGATCGCCCTAACTCCCACACCCTCCTCACTGGTGAGGTGCAGGGCAGTGCTGACTCAGCACAGGACACCCGTTCCTGTCCCACAACAAGCTTAGCGGGAAGAAAGTGGCTAGAGGGACAGGCACTGTGCACCACAGGCAAGTTAAAAGCTGAGGGGCTTGGGGAGGGAATGAAAGGTGCAGACAGAACCAGCCGGCACTGGCCCAGGACAGAACTTGGCTCCTGGCAGGGTGGGGCATGGCACATGCAGAGTATGGAGAGGGGAAGTGACCACGGGAGCTTCCTAAGCCCGGGCTGCTGGCACGACTCCTCGGGAATCATCTGTGTTCTCTTCGCACTAGAATACGGGGCTCCTGAACGAGAAGCTGGTCACAGTGCTGTGCCGAGCAGTCAAAGACAACTTCAACCCTGGTCAAGATAATTGCACTGTGAAGCTAGGACCTGTTCCCAATAGCCATGCGGTGGCCGTCAAACACATCAGCATTCACAGTGAGTTTGGGGCAGGAGGCCCACACTTATGTGGGTAGGGAGAGGTAGGCAAGAGCACGCCACCTCACTGCAGGGTGGGTCGAGTGAAGCCACCCCAGGTCCCTCAGCAGGGTCAAGCCATGTGCGTCCCCAGGGCCACCCAAGAGGTGGTGAACTGTACAGTACATCCTCCTGGGGCCCGCCTCCAACCTGCTGTCACTCGGAGCCAGGCTCCAGAGGTGCAGCTCCCCCTCTTTCCCACAGCAAACCTTCTTCCCACGGATGTGTATAAATCCCTGAAGGACCAATGGGATGAACTACAAGAGGTAAATGGGCCCCCTGTGTGCTGGGAGGGGCGGGTCAGGGGCCTCTGCTGCAAGCCCATTGTACCCTCAATATGGAAGAATCCTTGGGCCCCCAGGAGCGGGGTGGTGGCAACAGACCCCGTGTAGGATAGCTCACAAATGAAGGGGAGCTTGTGGGGTGGGAACCGGCCTGCATTTTCACCATCTAACTTCTCTTTTCTGGCCAGCTGGGAGTGAGTGACATGAGGCTGGGCAACAATGGGCCACCAGAACCTACCGAGGACCGCTACAGCATGCCCCTCATCATCACCATTGTCTGCATGGCATCCTTCTTGCTTCTTGTTGCAGCTCTCTACGGCTGCTGCCACCAGCGCTTCTCTCAGAGGAAGGATCAGGTGGGCTCTCCCTGCTCCAGCTGGGGCAGCCGTCATTCTGTCAGTCCACGGTGCAGCAGGGGAAGACGGGTGGACTGGGGCCTTTTGGGCGGGCAGAACCAGCTCATCGCTTTTCCACGAAAGTACTTGCCATGCACAACTTAAAGGAGAGGTTTAGTAGTTTGGCTCAGGTTTCAGAGGTTTTAGCCCATGGTTGGCTGGCTCCAAAGCAGAAACAGCATGGTAGAAGGGTGTAGTGGAGCAAAGCTGCTCAACTCATGGCAGCCTGGAAGCCAGAGAGCAAGGAAGAGCCATAGAGAGACACCCCCTTTGGAGGCATGCTCCAGGACCTATTGCCTCCAGCCAAGCGCATCTCCTGGCAGTCCATTCAGCTCTGAGCTCAAAGTGGGTTAACCCACTGATTAAGTTAGTGCCCTTCCAGAAGCCCCACCTGTGAACACATGAGCATTTTGGGGACATTTTTGATCCAGACCACCAACACCCCCTTTTTGGCAGCGACCTGCTGCCTGGGTCACCGAAGAAGATATATTTCGAGAGGGAAGAACAGGACTTTTGGAGCAGAAACTCAGCGCTTCAACCCTGGCTCTGCCTTTGTTCTGTGTGACCTTGAGTCTGTCATAAATCTCTGAGCTTCTTACCTGCAGAAGGGGGATAATGGCCACTTTGCAGAGCTTTCCTGGACAACCCTGGATATAAACGGCCCTGTGTGTGCCTGTCTAATTGAAACCTTTCGCCTACCTTACTAGACCTCCCATCTTGACAGTTCCACCCAGATCCCTGGTTCTCAACCCTGGCTGCACACTAGCAGGAGCTGTAAGAACATTTCCATGCCTAGCTTCCTCGCACGCCAACGGGAACCCGATCTCTGGATCAGTGTATGTGTTAAAAGCCCCCCAGGTGATCCTAACATGCAAGCAAAGGTTGAACCTCAGAGAATGTAGCACTCACTGTCCGATGGGTGCCGCCTCCAGCAGCGACAGCCATGGGGACTGCCATTCTTACCTTGCCCAGGCTTGGAGAGGTCCTGCAGGACCCAACCTGAATGATGTCATTTTCTCATAGGTCTTGCCCATTCCCATACTATGGAGTGAGGTAGGAGCCTGTAAAGGCTTTAGGAAAGGAATGGAAGAGAAAAGAAAGGGCTGAGAGGACTTATGAGAACAAAGTCCATCTTCACAGATGGCACAGATTCACCTTTTGGGTAAATGCAAGACCAGTTGGGAATTTTAGGATGAGGGGGCAAGTCATTGTGTGAGGTAGGCGGGCCAGTGGCCAGTGGCTTCCAGGAGCAGCCAACCCCCACATCTGAACAATAGGTGCTTGCTGTAGATAAATTGGGGCCCCTGGGTTGAAAGGGGGGGCTACATATTTTATATTAAGACTTTTGTGTTATATTTAGACTTTAAGGCTCACAACCCTCCACATTACTTTTCCCTTGGTCATCTTCCTCAATCTAGCAACGACTTACTGAGGAGCTGCAGACAGTGGAAAATGGTTACCATGACAACCCAACCCTGGAAGTGATGGAGACCTCTTCCGAGATGCAGGAGAAGAAGGTGGTCAGCCTTAATGGGGAGCTTGGGGACAGCTGGATCGTCCCTCTGGACAACCTGTGTAAGGATGACCTTGATGAGGAGGAAGACACACACCTCTAATCCAGTCTGTCCGCCACCTCCATCAGCGCCACAAAGCTGCAGACTGACCACCTGAAGTGCCATTTGGGCTGGGGAAGAAAATGCCTCCCCATTCAAGGAGGGAAAGACTGGGGAGGGAGTGGACTCCAAGGGTTACCTTCTCTCAACTCCCCCAGGGCCTTAATTTTTTTCCCTTTTCGAGATGAACAAATCACATTCTGTTTAGATACTTCTTGTGAAATAACCCACTAGTGCCTGAGCTCAGAGCTGCTGGTGAGCAGAAGGATGAGCAGAAGGGAGATAAAGAGCCATGGAAGGGACTTTAGAGATCTTTTAGTAAAACTTTCATTTTGCAGGTGAGATGACTGAGGCCTCATTGGCTGCACAAGGTCCCATTGCCACTTGGTGCCAGATTCCTCCCTTCAGCCCATTGCTCGTTTGGACCATGCCACACTGCTGTGTCCACTTGTACCCTCTCCTCAGAGCTTCCCTGGCTGGGCAGGGATGACACTACAGGGTAGGGCGGGCTAGAAAGGAAAGCAGACTTGTACCCTTCTCTCGGGGGATCTGACTGCGCAAAAGGACAAGTCCCAAGCTCCCATCTCCTACCCCAATCCTGTCTGCCAGAATGCCCCTCCCCTTTCCTTTCCAAAGCTTTCAGTCAGTTTTCAGTACCACTCTGACCCAGTGCCCCTGGGAATAACACAGGTCATTCATGATCTGGAACCCCTTGTTCTGGATTCTGATCTTCTTGCTTGATGAGCTCAGGACCTCCTCTTCCCCCAGAGTGAATGAGATCTACAGAAGGGATTGGTAGGTGGGTTGGGAGAGAAGGGGAGCGTCTCGTCCCAGGATGGCCTCCCCATGGCAGCTGATTTGGGCTCAGTACTCACACTGGCCCTTCCCCCAAAGCCTCTCATTGAAGATGCCCCCCAAGATCTTTGACCTTCTGCTCCCACCAGGGACAGAAATCTGCAGTTGCAACAGAAATGTATCTCCTGTTCACTGCTAGCTGATGGGAGGGGCCCCTGAAGCCCCGGTGTCACAGGACAGTCATGCCCCACGGCCCCTGATTGGCAGAGATGTGTTTCAGTAGACAATCAGATGAAACTGCTGGAAGACAGGTGTTACTCTCTGTTTCATAGGAAACTCAGGGACTTTGCAAGTTGCTGAGTTTTGTTGTACCTGTTTGGGTTTGTTGTTTTCTAATCTAGTCCTCCACTGCCAAAGGTCAAAGCTCAAACTACTGAAGGCTTTCAATCAGTCTCACTGATTCTGATTCTCCTGTGCCACTGAGAATAGCCAAGAACATGAGTGAATTTTAAAGTCCCTAGTTTCCTACTGTCCTGTGTGGAGCTGGGCCATGTTGGTTCTTCTCTGTATCCCTGGTGGGACCTTACCAGTTCTCCTGTTTATGGTGGCATCTCAGGGAAACACAAAGCCATGTCTATTCCCCAATATGGTTTTTATAGGCTCAGAAGTTAGTTACCTATAGAAGGTTCCTGAGGGCATATTGAAGGTTCATATGAAGGTTCAAATCCTTCAGAATTCTAAGACGAGGGGATCATGCATGCAAGTTTGAACTGTTAGCCATGGTCTGTACTGTTCCTGGGCATAAATTCCTGGAAGCAACTGTCTGCTTTGGTGCAACTTATTTAACAAAAGAAAAGGTAGTGGGAGCTGGGGGAAGGCCTTTGGCCCTCCCTGGCTGCCTGATTCTGTCTTTATAGTCTGCAGCTTTTTGATACCATAGGGGAAAAGGACAGTCAAAATCAAGGAGTGCCCCAGCGAGTTCTCAAGATTTAGATGCTCAGTAGACAAACATCTGCCCTGTTTCTCCAGCATTTGGGGTTGGAGCAGGATAGAGAACAGTGGCAGGCTAAGGGGAAATACAGCAAATATTTTTATTCTGGAAAGAGGTCTGCTTGCTTTTCTGCCCACCACTGGGTTGTCTACCCAATGGGTTTGTCATGGTATCTCTATAAAAGGCTAGGGTATTGCTCCTGTGCAGATTCTGGGTCACATTGACCGACTAGGGCATTTGACAGTGATTGCAAATATTGCTTCTGCAAAATGATCAGACACTGCAACCCCAGGGGCCCTCTGATAGAGATGCTGACTGCAGGCACCAGAGAGGAGAAATGATAGGAGGAATCACCACGGTTCTGTCCAGGAGAAGCTGGGGAGGCTTTGAGCTGATCCAGCAGTTCCTTCTTTCTCTGCATCCAAGTTGTGCTGCCTTTAGTGCAGCTTCAAAATATGATACAGGGCCTTGGCTTGCTGTTGCTGTGGGAACATCTGTGTCAATCGGCCACACTGGCAGCACCTGTAAATCATCTTTTCCCGTGTCTTTACTGGGTTCTCTACGCTATATGATAATTCTGATCGTGGGGCCAAGAAGAGTGAAGAGTACCAGGGGCTCAGCTCGGCAAGACTTTAAACTAGTTGTATCAAAGAGAAGCTAGAAGCTCTTTGTTTTAGTGGCAAACTATGGTTTCCCCAAGCTGTAGAAACTGTGAACCTGATGATCCCAAAGCTACAAAAACCATGGGTCTGATGACTTTGATTGGATGAAACCCAGTTTGAGCTGTCACGTGAGTGGGGAAAGAAGCCATTGTGCTTACGGAAGTACAGAGCACGCATCTTAAAGCAACAAGGGTTAATCTAGACACACCAGATTTACCCTTTCTTGATGAGGAAAATGAGCAGGTTTATTTAAACTACTTCTTGAGATTTATCTTTTTTATTGTTTCTTTGACAATAGACTGGAGAAACTTTGAAGAACAAATTCAAACTGATATATATGTTTTGACAATGTAAATACAACAGCCACATGTTAATCTATTGTGCACCGCTTTAAGTGAATATACTTTGAAAAAACATTTATTAGTTAAGAAAGTTGTTTTTTCCCCGCTGCATAAGAATGTAAATGTCTGTCTTACTAGAAAGTTTTTGATTTTGTTTTAAAAAATGGAATACAAGAAGACAGGCTGATGACAAAGTGTTTGTCTTGCACATTAAGCATTTTTATTTTCAAGTTATCCTTGCTTCTCCCCAGCCAGGTTCCAGTCCCATACCGGGGAAGGCCAGGCTTGGTGAGCACTGGCTGGAAAGTGAGACCGATGTAGAGATCTGGTCTAATCTTTTTCTACAGGAAAAGAACTTGAAGCCCACAAAGGTAAAGTGATTTGGCTAAAATGACATGGTCAGTGACAAACAGGATTAAAGCCTGGGCCCACCAACTGTCCCATACTGTGGGCCCCGAGAGGATCCAAGAACCCTGTCACCACAGGCACCAGGATAACACAGAAGAGGCCATTCTTTCCCAAGAGTTACACCAGCCAGGCCAGGGAGGACTACAAGACAGAAGCAGGGATCCCCTTGGTCTTTTACACTTCCACTATGTCATTTAGGTCTAAGATGTAAATTAGTATGTCTTTTCTACCAGGAAATAGTTTTGAACAAGCTTTTGCTTCTGGAACTTCTAGCAGAATAAGGATCAAAGGGAACAAGATAGGAGAAGGCAGAGGTCAAGAATAAACCTAGCCTACCTGTTTTCATTGTTACTAGCAGATTCCTTCAGGTCTGCTGAATAGTTAGCACCAGGTGAAAGGAAAGGATTACTATTTAATGGTCCTGGTGGTGGGGTGTTAGTGAATGATACAGTTTGCCCAGGAGACTGGGGGAAGCATGTGTCTTAGTGGACAGGAGTCTGAAGTACACTGGAACTTATTGAGAAACTTGTAAAGACTATAATTATTGCATTTTCTTACAAAAATATATTTTGGAAAATTGTATACTATCAATTAAAATGCTATTGTGTAAACTGGTTCAAGCCCTAGTAATTTGCTCCGAATAGCTCAAATTCTTCTGGCTTTAATTCTTCACCTGTGCAATCTCCGCTAAGTACCCAAGGACATCAGCAACACCCCCCAGCTCCACGTGTGAGGCATACTGTGCTCTTAGCAGTAAGAGCTGCTGACCTATGCCATAAGGAGGAGAGGAGAGGCCAAAGAAAGAATTTGGTGGGGAGGGCTCTGCAAGTGCTGACAGTTCTCCACATTACCCCAGGATGCCCGAGGCCTGCAGCGGTGGTGAACATATGGCACGTGTACCGCAGCTGGCCATAATCACTGAAAGCTCCAACAGGTTTGCGATCACTGCCCTAGGGAATTATAAGGACCTCTTTTCTCCCCAAGATGCTGTTTTATAAATGTTTCACTCTTCCTCCCCTCTCCTTCTGGTTCTGACACATTTGTGAGTCACCACCACCAGAGATCCCATAGGGGCTGCTGAGCCCTGAGCACATATAAAAACACTGGCCAAGACATAAAAATATAAAACCAGAAATGCTCTGTCCTGGACATTTCTGCCCATGAAAGGATCTATTTACCTGTCACCAGAGGCTTTCTGCTGCCTTTTGTACATACTGTAGGGTCAGCTTAGAGATGATTTGATCTTTTTCATGTCCTGGGATGGTAATATTTATAGCTGCATGTTAACTCCATTCTTCCTAGCTTGTAGGAGGGAGGGAAACAACTGTCTTCGAGATCTGGCTCCATACTGTTGGTTGGTAAACAAGTCTCTTCTATTTTCCCCCACCTTACAGTTTACAAAACATATTCACACCGTTTACAGGATGATGTTACCACCCTACAAAGGAAACTAAGTGCCATCTCTGCACTTATGCAGCCATTTAATGGTAGTCTTAGACGTTGCCTCCATCTTTTCTCTGTGCAGTCCTACATCCTTTTCTGTACAATCATGCTTAAGATCCAACCATAAAATTCATTTCTGGGATGGAATGACTAGTACCATATGATTTTCATTTCATCTGGGAATTCTAAAAGGCAGCTAACACGGTGAAGGGTAGGTCAGAATTGGGCCTGAGTATTTTAAGATTAACTTCACAAGTGTACCAGGAATGCAGAAAGGAGTCCACATGCTAGAAACTTATTTGGCGGCGGGGGGGTCTTTTTGAGAGAGGATCTCACTCTGCAGCCCAGGCTGGTCTTGAACTCCCAATGATCCTCCTGCCTCAGGCTCCCAAGTGCTGGGATTACAGGCGTGCACCACCATGCCTGACATCATGCTAGGAACTCTTGCAGGACCCTGGCACACTATTCTAAAAATGACCCACAATTTATCTTGGCCCACAAATTATTCTCTTCCTGTGTAGGTCACGGACCTGTACTTTCCCCTAAGCTAGAGATGCTTTTGGTTGTTATTTTAAATGTTGTGCCTTTTTTGTCATTTGAAACCTACCCACTTTTTACATTCCCTCCCAAATCATTTGCTACTTCTAGACAGTGAAGGGGAAAAAAAAATAGGACTGGCTACACTAAGTGATCATGAGTGATAAATACTGAGATCACATTTTTCAAAAATCTTGCATTTTGTAGATTAGCACACAGGGCCTGTTGCCAACATTTACTTGCAGAGCTGAAATGCCCAATGCTACACAGTTGTTGAGTATACAGACAAAACAGGATACCTAGCTGTGTGTGCAAGTTCAGAGGGCAGCTGTACACCATGTACACTGCAGTCTACATACACTGCCAAGTGTCCTCACCTCCCCTTTTGGGGTTTGATAGCCATCAAACCTTAGCACAGCACTGAACAGGCCACTTTCAGCCAAGTTTTTCCTCTCTTCCTTATCATGATAATGTCTCCGGCAAGGATAACAAACTGCCGAGCAGGATGACAGTCTCTTCTATTACCAGAGAAGCTGCAAATCTGAAGTAGTTGGATAACTCTAAGCATCATGCACTGTGGTCCCCTTCTCTGTATCACAAAGAATCTTGACTGTCTTCTTCCAAGACACCTAGCAGGCAAAGGAAAATGCAGCACGGTATGTGGTAACAGAAGAGCAAACATCATCTCCTAGTATCTAAACTTGTACAGAACCAGCACAGGTCTCCAGAGAGCCACCCGGTGGTCTTACCAGTCACAGATTTATAGAATCTGAAGCGTTAGTGGTCAAAAATGTTGCCTTCTCTCCAGGGAGAGTACTGTTTTCCAATTTCTGTGAACTCTGGCTATCATTTAGAAATTGTGAACTTGGGCACAATAAAGTAGCAACTTTAATCTTTGCTGGTCTCCATGTTCACTCCAGTGAGCAACTGGTATTTCTACCAATCATTTTTTGCTTACTGCTGTCTTCTGGCCAGAAGATAATGACAAATATGTCAAATACATCAAAGTGGTGTTCCATGTTTTGATCTCTTTAATTCTCTAGAGGATTAACCAAGGAAAGGCCAATTCCTTATCACCAAACCTCATATTTGTTTTCCTGTTTTGAGAACACAAAGAAATGTCACTTTCTGAGCCATACTCAAAGCTCAGAAATAAAACTTTTTTTTTTGGTACCGGGAATCAAACTCATGACCTCGTGCTTGCCCGGCAAGCACTGTGCCTGTGAGCTGTACACCCGGCCCATAGAAATGAAAGTTTTCCAAGTGCCCTTTAGAAATGAAAACTATGCAGTAAGATATGAGCTATTTGGTTTGTCAATTAAAGAAACCTAGACCCTGTTTTGAATACAGAACTGACAAGTCACCCCAGAATGCAGGATCACAAAGCTCAGAGCAAGGGAAGCAGATGAGGGGATGAAAGGGCTGAATGATCTTCATGTCCACCTAGACAGTGCACACAACCCTCTCACTCACTGCCTTTATCTGGCATGCTTCCCTTGTTTTTATGGTCAGGCCCTTAAATTTTTTCTTCACTAAGGACAGGGACCCAGAATTCCTGCAAATGTGTCAATGTTTCACATTCTCTCCTTGTATTTTCTTTGACTTTCTATTTCAGTACAGTGCTCTCCTCTAGTTCCTGATACAAATATGTACCCCTTAAAGAGAACCTGGGTGACAAGTCCAACTTCACAAAACAGAAAATAAGGGTGGTTGTTAATAGCAGTTATTCATCTTCCCCTAGGAACTCAGATCCACTAGTACTTCCTTGAGCACTGTCTCAAAAGAAAACATCTGGGGACACGAATAAAACTGACCTTTTGAGAAAGAAATATAAAGTGCATAAACACCCAAAAAAGCTGATTTCAAAGTAGTTTCAGCAAACACAAGACATTTCAGTGTCTATATATAATTTTTTATTAAGAAAATGAACAAAATATTTTCTCCATATGTACATTACATACAACATAATTCTACAACTGTAATTGTTCAGCAGGTCACTCATTATTTATTCACAAGGTGATAACATATGTACCAAACCTGGGATCAGAAAACTACTTGTACTAAAAAAAAAACAACAAAAAAAAGTTCATATGGATTGGACAAAAGGTAAATCAGATCTAAGAAGGATGAAGAAGACTGCAGATAATACTCAGCCCAACAATAACCTAAAACAATGATGTTAAAAGAGATCTGAGAACTGATACCCAAACAGCACTCTGAATGCTTCACCTACCTTTTCAGAAGGCCTTGGGATTCCCATTTCTGACTCAGGTACTTAGGATACAGTTTAGGCCCACACCACCACAGAAGAGGGGGTAAAGGAAAGAAGAGAACCCAATAAAGTGTTTTCTTCTCTTCCACACCCTAGGGAAAGGAATCTCATCAGAAATATTATCAAGGTACAAAACTTCTGAATCTTAGCTAGTATTTAAGGAAATACAAGTTTTTTGAGACATTTGCTTAAGTATGATAAGGAATCTTATTTCGCAGACTAAGCCTTACATTCACGTTCATTTGACTTTTTTCTTTTTTTTTTTTTTTGGTGAGATTTGAGCCTTTGAAAGATTAGCTCATTCTTTTCTGAGTGTGTATTTAAGGATGGCCTTATAAAAAGTACACTGCAAAAAGTGACTCTTCATGGTATGAATACACTCCATATATAGTGGTGCATAATGAGCTTGAAAATTCCAGTTTTAGGGATGAAATTTTCAACGACCTGAACAAGGAAGTTCTCCACAGCTGCTGGTCACCTCATACCCATAGTTCTGGCTTAAAGATACTCATCAACAGAATTATTTTCAGACTGTCTAGAAAAGGGTAATGCTTACGGAACATAAGGGTGGGGATGTACAATTGCAACCTGGTCATTCCTACATTCAAAGGGGTAGAGAAAATGAGAATGGCTTTAGTAACTTTTGTTTAAAAACTTTTCTAGTCTTTACCATGTTTGCTAACAGAAGTTAGGAGAAAGAAAATGAAGCAGTAGCATTAGCAAGGGCTTTCCTTCTTGCATTTAGTAAGTTCCTAACGTTCTGAGATAGGCATATTTTTAATCACAACAGGCAATGTTCTCAAAGTCCTATAAAGGGTAGTAACACTCCAACCTTTAAGTGAGCTGGTGCTGTTAGCATCTTTCCAGTCCAGGAGCTGCCCTCAGAGGGCAGCAGCTCTCTGCAGTGCTGAGGAGCAGGCCTGGAAAGACAAGGTTCTGCAGCCTATTGGTGAAGCTGTATTATTGTTCTTCTCAATCTAATTTCCGGTCCAACTTTGGATTTGAAGTTCTTCCTTTAACAAAAGGATCTTAATTTCTGGCCACCAAGTACTTCTAATTTATAAGAATTAATGTCTAAAAAATACTAATACCTTTCCCATGCTGCTTATAAATATATCACTTTAAAAATATGAAACGTATTTCCAAACTAAGATAAAAAAAGATTCTCAGCTTAGATTTCCTGTACTATTTTTCTGAGACTGAAGACTCAACTGTGTATTTGGAGTGGTGGTAAGGCAAGCAATCTATTAAAAGGAAATACATCACAAAGAAGCCAGCTTACAGAAAAATGTCACATTATGTTGCAAACTCTAAATTGAGCTGAAAGCTTCACGTATATAAAAGATAATACTATACAATCTAATTCATTTCAAAAGACATTTCACACAAATTAAAAAGGTAGGCTGGCTGAATGAACAACAGAATCAGCATCTCTTGCCCAGGCTTAATAGGAATGGAAATCCACTTTTCTGTTTCTCAATGGATGGTTTACAACTGAAGAAGATAAACTGTTTATAACTGGTCAGTCATCAAGATCATTTTTCTGGGAAATAAAAAAAATCTGAAGGAGATGAAGTACATGACTTTTTGTATTCAGTGCTTCCATATGCACAGCTAGTATGTACAGTGTATGTAAAATTAAGCTATGCTTTACAAAGGTAGAACGAAGTATCTTAGGACTTCCAAAATAGGTAATTAAAAAATGCAAAGCCACACATCTGTCCCAAGTGTTTCCCCTTTCATCTCAAGAAGGTAAACAGAAGCATGGAAGTGCAGCTCCGCAGTACAGTGCTTGTCTAGCCATGTGTGTAAGGCTTGGAATGGATTCCCAGTACTACAAATAAGCAAACAAAAGAAGTAAAAGCTGCACTAAAAAGCACCATGTTAAACAGTCATTTGGAAATAAGGGCTAGCACGGCTCTCTGTTGTGGCAATTCAATTTGTAAAGCTTTGCCAGCTGTAATGAAATTGGGGCTTATTCTAGATACCTTCTCTAATTTAATCATTCACTTTTCAAATGTGGAGATCTAAAGAGTAAGAATTATTAAGTATCTCCAACATCTAGGACTCATGGACTTCCTGGTAAAGCAGAATAGAGATCCTTAGTATTATGTAAGATTAACCTACTTTAGGGCATGAAAACTAGTGTCAGTTCAATTTTGTGTAAGTTATACATGAAATGGAAATTTTCTTCCTATTTTAAAGGGCTAGTAAATGAACACCAACTCAATGGCACTAGTTCAACTAAGAAATACTTTCTTGAGATGTGCTAAGAGAGAAATAAAGCTCAAATTGGCTGCACTGTAACTCCTTAATTACATACATGAGACTGTTCCATATATCACATACACATTTCTCCTTCCTGCCCATTAACTTGGCATTAAGTAATGAATGAAACTGAACCATGGTGATTTCCTGAGACTGGTACAGCATCTGTGTAGCAGACAGCTCAGATACCTAAACTCATTGCTGGGAATGGTAGCAACCTAGAAGATCCAGAGCCATGTAAAGTGCGCTGGGAGCCTAAAAACTGCATGTGCAAATGTCCTATTGCTGCTTTTCATCCTGCACCCTTACCAAAGAACTGGATGTACACAAAGCTACTCAACTATTTGGGAGCTAGAGTTAATGACATAAAGTTTTCTGTTTTAAAGTCTTTTACAACTGCTTGGAGAAACTTAACCAGAAATGCATTCCAAAGATGAATCAGAATAATTGAATATTCTAAAAAATTAAACTTTGATTCCTTTTTGAGTCTTTTTTCCTAGTACTGCATAAATAAAATTATTCAGGGTTAAAAATGCAGACCTTTCTATTTAGATTTATGAACCCTCAAATCCATAAGGAAAAAGTTCTCATTATTCCTTTTCCAACACAGCCCCAATCTCCCTTCTTGCTTTGTTCCTGAAGTTCTATACTCTCAAGTCAAAATGCCTTAGGTAGGCAAAACAGGACACCGCAAGTGTGTAATAGTTCACTGAAGCTGTATGCAGAGCAGATAAAGAAAAGAGGTAAGATTTTATAATTTTAAATGATTTCTTAGAACTGGTCTCCTCTATCAAACATCCCTCTCAGCCTCTGCCATCCTGTTTCTGGTTGACATTATAGTTCTCAGATGATATCCACAAAAAATTAAAGCAAGGTTGGCACTGTTTGGGGACTTGAGTGTATATTAGCACCTTTAATTTCCAAATTATGATTGTAAAAGATAAACTAGAACCATCCTTTGCTTTTTGTGTTAAACTGTGAACTGGGAGCCAGCTCAAGACCTGACAGAAAAAGACAAGTGATAGTTTCCCAAAAGGTCCTTTCTCTCTGTAGCACTAGAAAATTTAATTTACTATAACTTCTAATGACTCTGTAGGTTAGGAGCTATTGAAGCTACTGTTGGATGATTTTATCACTGGTTGTACAACTGAGAATGAGATTTAAGTTACTCAGAATTAATAGGTCAGGTCTAAAGTCATATTCTTGAGGGGAAGAGACATTCATACACTTGTGTTGTTTTTATTTAGGAAAAAAATACCAATCATTTTATGGCCACTAAATAAAGCAATCCCTAACATACAACTACATCAGAAATTGAAAGCCAATTCTTAATAGAAATCCCAACCTCGGCTGAAAATTAATGCTATTTGTGAGAAGTTGGAATAGAAAAAAAGGTTAAAAACACAGTAAGACAACAGGCAAATGGCAATTCTGGTGGTATACTGAATTTTCCATGAATTCTCTTATAAGACTTGTACTCTACCAATATTTCTAAGACAATAATTCCTAGTGCCAGGAAAAGAAGCCAACACAGGCTCCTCCATTACAGCTCCCACACCGTTATTACTATCTCCAAATGAAAATAATGCATACATTTCTACAGCAATATCTAAATGTTATTATTTTTCAATGATATATAACTTTTAATTTCACTATTGCTTGTCACAAACAAGATGATGAGTGTTTGCTTCAGAATGATTGACTTGATTTTTTCAGGCAGTACAATGGTCCTAAGCAATGCTACAGAAAGTCAGTAAAGTCTGAGGCTAAAGAAGGTCAAGAATAGCCAGACACAGTGGTGCACACCTGTAATCCAAGCACTCAGGAGGCTGAGGCTGGAGGATCACCACAAGTTCAAGGCCTGCCTGGACTACACAGTGAGTTCAAAGCCAGCCTGAACTATATAGTGAGATCCTGCCTAAATAAATAAATACATACATACATAAATAAACAAATAAAGCTAAGAAAAATAAACGGAAACACAATTCACAGTATTTGGAGGAATTCCAGGTTAAAAAGTAATACATAAATAAAATCTCTGAGATAGCATTTATTGAGGAAAAACAAAGTAAGCATTTGGTAAAGAAATCAATATATTGCAATGAGTTCTGAAACAAAACTATGGCAATGGTATTCAGATGAGCTAGTCTGTTCCACGTGATTTCAATAAACTTAGAAACTTCAGCCTTCAATTGCTGTACCTCTAGACTAGATTTCAATAGCAAAGTCATTTTAACATTAAAACAAATCACATGAAGAAGATATAAGCCATAGTCAAAAACCAGAAAAGAACAATGTATGGAAAACAAAAATCTGTGCATTAATAAGTCCAAAAACTTAAACGTAAAAGTATGATCATATACAGACCTCTATGATACTCCTCCAACAACTAGGGCCTTTTTCTGGGGGAAGCCAGCACATCCTAGAGCAAGGACTGTTAAAATTTGGTGAAAATTCAGGCAATGTGAATGAACGAGGACTTCACAGGAAATAAGTGTTAGGAAGGTCATATTTTTAATAGCTACATAAGTTTGTTTACAGTTACACACTGTAATGCTCCTTGTCATAGACATTGCCTCAAACTAGTTTTCAACTGTTATACAACACTCAACTAGCTGAGGACTTCACACAACTTTCATTCTGGAAACAATCAAATGGTACTTCCTCAATGAAGTCCATGTCACATTAAGAACAATTACAGGGTAATTCTCTATGTAATTATCATGAAACTGAGTACAACTCAGAGAATAAAGTGCTTTTTGACCCAGCAAAAGAATCATTCTTACTTTCCTACTAAATGCTAGGATTTGTAGGTTTGTAGCTGTTGGTTAAATTTTAAAATCCTGGTTTACTAAGTGAAACTGCTAAGACGGAGCTTTACATACCACTTTTAAGGCAGATGTGAAAAGATCCACTGGAATGAAAAGCTGCCAACCATTTATATACAATATTTATATTTCTCTGAAGAATGCATTTTACAAGTTTACATCACTAAACTCTAAATCTGACTAGCTTTTCTAGGATAAACCAATAATTTAAGTTTCTCAAGCTGCTTCTTAGTTTTTACTTATTAGACATGAACAGGTCAGTTTTAATATAAATGGAAAACCACATCTAAAAAGATGACCTTGATAAAGGTTAACGCTGCCATCAGCTTTAGCACAGAGGTAGCTACCAAACTCTGAATTCCTTTGCTTGAATACAAGTGATATACTCTGAATTAATCAAGCTGGTCATGAGAGGTGTCTGCCATTTCACAAAATGCAAATGCACTGAGAGGTGACTTGCAAATCAAATCATTTCTTATGAAATATAAGCACTGAAAATATAATTAGAGATCTAGCTTTTGTCTGGTTGAAAATAATATATTCCACTGGGAAAAAGAAATGGGGATGAGGCTGAAGCTAGGGATAAACTGAGCAAACTGTATCTCACTAATTAATGAATCTAAAGTATCAGCCAGGTTTTTCAATTTGGGACTAAGCCAGAATGAACAACTTTTTACGTAGTAGAAGATACAGTGATACTTTGGTTGACAAACTTAACTTGTTTCACAATTTTGTGGAAGATGACTGTTTGTATGGGGAAGATGGCTGTGGTCATGTTTATCACTTGATGTCTGTGAACAGAAGCAAAATTTTGCCAAACAGCTTGTTTGAGAAGAGAACTACTTGCAAACAGAAGAGTTTTTGAACCAAGGTACTACTGCACTTGGCTACCTAAAGAACAATATCCTGCTAGAATTCTTGGAAACACTGTAGCTTCTCACTAAACACAAGCAAGTTTCAGGTAACGGTTCTGATGTGGAGTATGAGTAATGCGTCAGTCTTGGCCATGGATGTAAGGAGCTCAACATTCTCTGCCGTCCATCCTGGCAGTGTCTGGTAAGCCCTCAAGGTACAGATTCTGACTTAGTTACCTCCTCAGTGACTCTTCGCTCAGGCACACTAAGTGTTCACTATGATTCAACCCAATTTAAAAATGGTAGTGGGGGCTGGGGATTTAGCTCAGCGGCAAAGCACCTGCCTGGCAAGTGCAAGGTCGTGAGTTCGGTTCCCAGTACCGGAGAAAAACCAAAAAATAAAAAAAAAAAATAAAAATAAAAATAAAAAAATAAAAATGGTAGTGAAAAAATTCCACCAAAATAAAAGGAAAGATGAAATTAAAATAGGCATATCCTAAAAAAAACACCAAAAAACAAAAAACCCCAAAAAACAGTAGCAGAGAAAAGCAGCTAGGAAAAAAATCAAATCACTGAAGTTGGAAACCGAACTATATGAAGTAATATGAAGCCTGAGGAACTAATGAAAAATTAAAAAGAAATCACTATAAGAATGGTGAAAGGCTGCAGAATTTCATTTGGCTAATGTTCTTTATTTATTTATTTATTTAATTAGCTAACATTTTTAAAGTGCCAAAATTCACGGTAAATTGGAGTTTTTGAATTTGCTAGTCTTATCAAGTTTAAGTTTTCCTTATCAACATTCTGATTTGCATCTGTCTCCATAAAATAAAAATCCAACAGGCTATAGTATTAGTGATATTAATATTTTATGCTCTTGGCTGTCACTCAGAATAATTATTTTATAAAACTGTACACATCTGCAAACAGAATGAACTTATCCAACTGTATAATCAACTGGTTATTACTCATTTATAGAATTTGGTACTTGCTGATTATGTAGTACACTTTTCACAAAGTACAAACCTAAATGTTTAACAAATCACTATTAATTGCTTTGGGATGCTTAAAAAGCCAAGAACCCTACAACCTGAACCTAGAACTAGCCAAAATATATTCTGTTCATCCCCAAAAGCAAAATCATGTAATAAAGACAGTGTGAGGGCTGGGGACATAACTCAGTGGCACAAGTACTTGCCTGGCAAGCACAAGGTCCTGAGTCTGATTCCCAGTACCAAAAAAAAATGAGTGAAAAGACATCTCCAAGTCTCACTCCTATAATAACACTTTTTGAAAGTGCACATCAATTCTTTCTCTCTGGTGAGGCCTAATCTTACTACTTAGGGACATACTCAATCCCATTAAGTTAATTACTCTTAAAAGCTGACATATGGACATTACACTGAGTTTGCCATCAGCAAACCCATCAGGTGGATGTCATAAAGCATATACCTTTTCAGTACATGTCAACACTAGTCAGATATAGGCTTCTCATATTACATTCCACAGCATCACACTAGAGGATACATACCTACACAAAAATGGAACAATGGAAAAGTCCACCTATTGTAACTTTTTATTTAATAAAAAAAAATTGTACCTTTAGTTGTTTTTTTTTTCTTCACTATTTAAAAAAAAGGTTGGTTCCGGTGCTTAATGACGTGACTTTCAGTTGCAGATCCATAGATAATCACAAACCATTACTCTTCAACATATCTGTACTTACAAGTAGATACAAGTGGATGTACAGAAATAATGAACACACAGGTATGGACTCCTGTCACTGCCTATGTGCCTCCAAGTAAACTGCTAAAAAGAGATAGCACACAGGAGAAATGAGAGACCTGGTTCTAAATCACTCTACCAGAGGAATTTCTTTCAGAGTTGCTACAAAGATATCAACAAACATATTGATCACTATTGGATCTTTCCTAGTGGCCATTTTTAGAGTGGCTCTTCTTAGTTTCAGTTTCTGTGAGTGAAAGCCAGTGTAATACCTGCTATAAAATATAACGTGAAACATTATATACCAACCTTGGTCAATCTTGAGTTTCAATTTTTAGTTCTATGGCAATAGGTGCAAATTTGAGCCCTCTATCCTGTCTATTGTTTAATGTAATGTAAGACAAGTCAACCACATATATCACTTTAACATATACCAACTGTCCTACAGAACTACACACCTGTTTAAGAATGAAGAAGTAAAGTAGCGACACCACTTCTAAGCAGCTGTCGATGTAAGATAAAGTGAAAGGGAAGAAAGATGAAAAAAAGGCAAAACAACCTAGTAACAAACCCCCACATTTTTGTAGTACTGAGTCTGTTGGTAGTGCTGTTCTTCCAATTTAAAAGAAATGAAAAATTAGAAAAGGATAAACAGCTAATTTTTTTGTACTCATTAACTCTTAAAAATTAAAGTGAGAAAAATATATATTTAAGTGGAAAGAATACCAATTTCACTTTATTAGCCTAATTTAGGAATAAGATGAGAACAGAGTTGAGGTCAGGTACGAAGGAAAAGGGTTAAAACTTGTGATGGTAAAGATCCCTTCAACACTCTGGTGCAGTCCTCAATCACTGCAGCTTCACTTCATTCAACAGAGCTGTGATCCACACACTGAAAGTGCCTCCTGTTCTCTACTGTGTGGCCAGTGACTCTTCAGTTACAGTGTGATGAGGTCTACCAGGTTGCCTTTAGGAGGAGTCATGCTGTCAGGAAAGAAATTTACTAAGGTGTCAAAGAGCTGAGTTCTTTGAGCATAGGTGTGATCCACATCCGAGAAGCCTAGTAAAGAAGAGAGAACAAACAAATTCATCCACTGCGATCATTTAACATGTAACAGAAAAATTACTTTGGAATAGCAGCAATGCATAATGGAAAAAAATAAAACAAAATCAAGCTTCAAAACTAGACAGGCTACTAATGTGATCCCTATTCTACTAGCTGGCAGTGCTGTGGACTTAGGTAATATCAGCTTCGCTAGCTTTCAGCACTTTGTTTCTTTGCTGTAAATCTAGGATCATCCTGTTTACAAGAGTTGTGCGATTAAATGCAATTATATGTAAAGTACCTAGCAGAAAGACTGACACTTTAGTAACTAATATTAATTTCTTTTCCTTTCTTTTTTTTTTTTTCTTTTTGGTTTTTCTCCGGTACCGGGAACCGAACTCATGACCTTGCGCTTGCCAGGCAGGCGCTTTGCCGCTGAGCTAAATCCCCAGCCCCTCTTTTCCTTTCAAAGTTCTTCCTCTGTTAGTCCATTAAAGAAATTTCAGTCCTTTTTTCTGACCTTTTAATGCTTCTGATTCAACGAATATTCTGATAATAAAAATAAAATCAAAATGAAAAGGATTTTTAGAAAGTATCTTAAAATCATTAAGGCTTTGAGAAATAGAAGTAGTATCAGAGAACTGAATGTAGATGACTGAGAGAAGTAATATGTAGAACGGTACCTGGCACATTGTAAATACCATGTTACAGTACTATGTACCAGGCTCTCTACTGGGGATATATTATATAAGAATAAAGAATGAACTATGTTTATTCAGATGAATATTAGAAAGTGAGTGACATTATTAAAAGGTGGCACTGTTACTCTAAAGATACTCTTGCCTTAACCTCTAGTTCAAGTTTAATTTTCAAGTTCCTCCCAGCCAATGCAACATTTAGCAAGTTGCCTCCTTTCTATCATCTGGTACACTGATTTCAGGTGCTTCAGATTTCTTACATACAAATTAAGTATTTAAATGACAAAATATATGACTTTCCTGTTGTTGAAAGAGCTAGCTGAGACACTGCTGTGAGCCCTGCTGTGTGCCATCAGAAAAAGAACTAGAGCCATAAAGTGTTACAGATGACATGATGTATAAATGAAAATTGCTTCAAATCAGACTGATTTCCATTCAACTCAGAATACAGTTTTAGGTCCAGTCTGGTTTTTTTGTTTGTTTTTTTTTCTTCCGGTACCAGGAATCAAACTCACGACCTTGCGCTTGCCAGGCAGGCGCTGTGCTGCTGAGCTAAATCCCCAGCCCCAGTTCAATCTGTTTTAATCTGGTAAAGAACAGGAATAGAACATAACACTGCCAAGGATACCAGTTTCCTGGAAGAAAATAAACAATACCTCAAAAATGGTACATTCCTTTTTATTTTTAAATTTTTTATTATTACTGTCTTAAGTTTGAGGGGAAAATGTTTCTTCCTTTGAGCTAAGCTTTTATCAAAGCCTACTATCATATCACAGAAATGAATAGAAGGAAATATTCCAAAAAATTAGCAAAGCTTATCTCTGAATGGTGAGATTGTAATCTTTTTTTCTGTATTATGCTTTCTGAATTTTCCAAATTGCTTTATTTTCACTTTTTTCATCTGAAAACTTTCAAACCAACAGACAAGTTTCAAGAAGAGTACAGCAAACACTCGGATTATTTATTTATTTGTCTTTTTTGAGACAGGGTCTCCCTATGCAGTTCAGGCTGGCCTTGAGCGCACTTTGTAGCCCAGGCTGGTCTTGAACTCACAACGATCCTCCTGCCTCAGCCTCCCAAGTGCTGGGATTACAGGTATGCGCCACACACCCGGCTTATTCTTCATTTAGATTCAGCTGCTGTTGACATTCTGCAGATACATTCTTATGTGTTTTTAACCTACTCATAATAATTTTGTAAAACTACTTGAGAATAAATTTTACACACCTTCCCCCTAAATTCTTGAGCACATTTCAGCTAAGAACAAGAATAGCCACTTATACAACCACTATTTACTAAATTCAGAGAATTTAGCATTGATATCCCAATAAACTTGTCTATCATCATTTTCCCCACTAATTTAAAATCCAATCCAATTAAAGATTATGCATTCTAGATAGTGTGTTTCTTTGTGGCGGGGTACTGGGGATTGAACACAGGGCCCTGGGCATGCTAGACAAGCACTCTACCACTGAGCTATACTCCCAGCCCTATAAACAGTTTTCAAGTTTTTTTAGTCTGAAATAGTTCCTTAGCCTCTCTTTGTCTTTTATGACACAGATATTTTTGAAGAGTACAGAGAAGTTATGAGCAGAATGTTAAATTTGGGTTTTATGATTGGTTTTTCATGATCAGATGCTGTTTATGACATCTTAGCCAGAATACTGCAGAAGCAATTCTGGGTATTCTTCTCAGTGCATCATTTTGAAAGGTATGTGGTGATCTGTCTCAGTACCAGCGATGTTAACTTTGATCATGTGTTGGTGTATGACCAATTTTTCCAAAGTAAAGTTGTTCTTTTCTATTTTTTAATCAATTAACTGGATGAGGAGATCCAAGATTATATAAATATCTTGTTTCCCAATGATTACTAATCCAGTAACTGATGATTCTTGCTAAAACAATTATTATTTATATTATGGTGATATTCTACCTCTAAAATTCCCTCTACAGCTGCTGCTTGCATTTATTATAAAGAGCTTCTTTTCAGCTCTCCATTTGACTTATTTGTTTAGGTCAGTAAATACTCCTGAGTTCTTCTGTTGTTTAACGTTGTACTCATTATGATTATCATTCGAGACTCATATTGTTCCAGATTTGGCCTCTAGAGTTGGCCTCTGTATCTTTCTGAAGTAGCCCATCAATTTTGGCACATGCCCTTATTTTCTGATACAGGAAGATTTCCAAGATCATGCTTGCACAGCTCTGGAGTTGGGCATTTCTCCCAAAAGCCTCATTCCTTTTGGTGGTGAATTATATTTAGAAACCTAAGATCAACTATACTAATTACAAGGTGTCATCATTTGTAGGCCTATATACATACATACTTTTTTAAAAAAAAATTATGAATTCATGTTTTTATTACTAATTTCATTTTTTTAAAAAAAGGCTCACAGGATTTTTCCTCTTTTATCCCATTCCAATTTCCTTTCTTTCACTAGGAATACATTGACCCCCAGCAACATTGTAGTATTTACTCATTTGCTCAATTTAAAATACACTGAAAAAGAATCCTAGAAGTAAACTACTACCAACAAATACAAGATTTCTTTGCTTTTATGCTCTTTAGACTATACCTTTTTGACAATACAGAGTTTAAGTATTGTAATAAAAAGGTTTAGTTCTCTTTTTCCTATGAGGTGACAATGTGACTAACTTGATAAATAGGTGTGGTTTTTTAAAACATATTTAATGCTATGGTTTTTACTGTTTTATTATTTTGCACTGAATTTGTAAAAATGTAGGGCACAATATATTTTTAAGAGAAGATAGTGATTCTATAACATTCTAATGAAGTAATACCATTTTCATGAGATCAAATGACTTAAAAGAGAGGGAAACATTCCTACCACATGCAAGGCACTTCATGTAGAAGGCATGATCGAAAAATACAGTGAATGTTTGGAAAAAACATTACAGTAAAAGATGTATTACCATTACACCTCCTCAAAATATTCCCCCTTGCTTCAAATACACAGCATCATTTTTTGCCGCATTCTGAAACAGTGCTAGAAGTCCTCTCTCATGAGTGTCTTAAATTGCTTTAAGGAGGTTGAATCAACTAAAAATATTTACCTTTTACGGTCATTTTGGCTTTGGGGAAGAGCTGGAAGTTAGCTGCGTGGTTTCAGATCCACTGAATAAGGTAAGTGGCAACACACCGTAACACATTCACAAGCCTGTCTTTCTGTTGATGGCATTTGGTAGGAGCAATCACCATAGTTTTTTTTATCATGCCTCATAAAAATACTCATGAAACAAGACTTACAGAACTGCTTCAGAGAGTGGCAAGAACAATGGGCTGAGTGTGTTTGCAGTGAGAGGAAGTATTTTGAGGGAGATTAATAGGAATGTGTTTTAAAAACTTTAAACACATACTGTATTTTTTATGAACCCCTGTATGACCATACTATACTGCCACAAAAATAATAAGGCACATAAAATCCATTTTCACGTAAGTCAGAGTGAGTACTTCCATCAGGTCTCTCAATGGCTGAGGGAAGAGACAGAATGTGAACCCATGTCCATGTCCAGAGCCCATCTATTTTTATTTTTATTTTTATTTTTTTTTATTATTATTATTTTTTTTGTTTGTTTTTTTTCTCCAGTACCGGGAACCGAACTCACGACCTTGCGCTTGCCAGGCAGGCGCTTTTGCCGCTGAGCTAAATCCCCAGCTCCCTATTTTTATTTATTGAGTGCTCAAATTATACAGCAATGTGCTATCCAATTTAACCCTCAGAAGTACATTTTATTTTTACTTACTATTTACCAAGAAGGAAACTGAAACTTATTAGATGAATGGTTAAGTTATGGTAGGCCTCTACTTTGGGTTAATATGTAGTATCACTTGTTAATACAAATGACCTCGTATATTTCACAGAAACAGTTTCAAGCCATATCATCCAAGGTTAAACTATGTGATGAACTGTGCTTTCTTGTCTCAGCTCTCATACTAAACTGTACTTTCACATTCTTTTAGTGCCACATTTTCCACACTTTTGTGTTTTGGTGATTTTATTATTTAAAATGGCCAAGTGTCTAGTGCTTCTAAGTGTAAGAAGGCCATGATGTACTTTACAGAAAATTTTCATATATTCACATGATAAGCTTCATTCAGGTATGAGTTACAGCACTGTTGACCATGAACTGTTAATGAAATAGTAATATATATTAAATAAGGAATCTTTAAACAGAAGTACATGTAAGTGAAGGTTTTACATTGATCAGCTGAAAAAATATTTTGCCTGGAGGCTCACAGAAACCTCTTTTATTTCTCATAGGAGCACTAATGTTGTGATCATTAATTCAAAGTTCCCCATGAGTTTCTCTCTCCCCCTCCCCTTCCCTCTCCCCCCTCTCTCCCCTTCCCCTTCCTCTCTCCCTCTCTCTCCTGTCTTTCTCTGTTTCTTGTCTCTCTCGGCAGGGTCTCACTATGTAATCCAGGCTGGCCTTAAACTTCCTTATATAGCCCAGGATGGCTTTGGACTAACAGTGATCCTCCTGGCTCAGCCTCCTGAGTGCTGGGATCACAAGCATGTGCCACCATGCCCGGCCTTCGTCATGACTTTATAAATGTAATTATTTTGAATAATTACAAATTATTACAGCTCTGTTCCTGGGCAAGGTACTTTAGCCTCTTTGCATTCCAGTTTCCGTACACAAAAAGGCATCACCTAGTAGTGAGTGTTAAATGAGGTATGGCATGAAAAATGCTTAGAATAACATCTGGCCCCATAAAAACTAGTATTAGTTAGCTATTACTATATATCACTAATATTTTGACTGAAAACAATACTCTAAGAAACAAGCAATGTATTAGGAATATATTTTAAACACAGAGATCAGCTGGCTTTTCCTATCTATGGTAAAGGAGGAATAGTGTAATTTTCCACTTTTTCCCTGACATGAATTTTTTTTAAAATCAATACTTCCTATTTCTAATACTAACCTTATCATTTATATGAAGAGCCACTGTAAACATGTGAGCTACACATAGGCAGTAAAGACAGTATTTTGCTAAGATCTTAAGTTTGAAGGATACAGCAAATGTATAAAGTTAAAAGGGCATATAGTAAATGTTGTGAACTTCTTAAGACTTCTATTTACAAATATCAACGGAGTACCAAAAACACTGTACTTTAGGCATAAAATGTTTCAAAAATTTGTCTGATTTCATATTTCCACATCATATTTGGACTGTAACCTTCTAAAGAAAGGTGTGAGGACTGAACAAGAAAGATGTGAAGACTGAACATGCTCCAGAGACCAGATTTTCGTAGTATTATACACCACGCCTCAATACTGTGCAGAAAATGGAGCTCTTAAAATTAGCAAACTGACTCACTTCAATCTCAAAGGTGCCTATAACCACAAGAAACTAAAATAAAGATCCATGGAGGTTATTTATCTCTAAAGTCACTCATTTTTCCAATAATGCCACCGGCCTATAAATTACTTCCCATCTTTCTGATTCTCTTAAATATTACAGATAACATCAAATAACCCATTTTACTTCAATTCTAATTGCTGTAAAGAGTGAGCCTTACAGAAAATAAATGAGAGCAAAAACTCGGAACTCTAAGTAGATAGGAAACTATGAAAAGTATGTCTTTTTTTAAATATCAAATCTCTCATTATTAAAATTAGCATACAATTTGAATTTGCTCCTGACCCAAATTTACTTTACTAAAAGCAGATGATGATGATGATAACACCCCAAATGAAGCATCTACTAAATATTTTATTGTGCTAAGTGGTTTCCATAAGTATTTCATTTCTTTCAATAATTTAGGTAAGTACTCTTACTCCCTCTATTTTATAGATGAAGAAACTGATGATTAGCCAATGTTAAGTGACTTGTTCATGGGTTTCTCCTTTCTTCTTTTTTTTTCATGGTGCTAGAGATTAAACACAGGCCTTTATGCATGCTAGGTAAGCACTCTATAACTGAGTTTTACCTCCAGTCCCAAGTTACTTTTAAAATTAGCCAGCAGCAGAGTTGGTACCTTTCTCTTGACTCTCACTCAAATACTATGCTGTAATTTAACTTCTTAACTACTAAACTATACTGTCTCCCTTCAGAGAATCTCATGGGAATTTTCCTTTTTGTATTTTTTTCTGTTGTAGTTGTATTGTTCTTTGTACATCTGAGGTTTGTTTAGAATCCAAGTAAAACAAGTTGTTCCTGGCAAAATATGTTAGCTGGCAAGGAAGAGGGCAGATACAGAAGAAAGTAATTAAAATGAAGGTAAAATATTTGCTGATATCACCCTAACCTCTTTAAAATACTGCCAAGAAATTCTTTTCCTAAGGGCTAAAAGTTAACCAGAGATAATTTAGTACTGCTTACCAATAAATAAAAATAATGGTTCTGGGCTGGAGTATGCATAAGAAAACACACATTCAAACTATCTATGTGCCAAGGTTCCCAATTCATGTATTTCTACATCTCTCCTACAAATGATAAAAATCAGAAGGGCATGTCAGCTTTCTAAAATAATGCTTATATCTAGATTCTCTGTCATCATAGAGTTGTAATTTCTAGTACCCTGAAGGCTTTTTTTTTTTAAAGTCCTCAAGTATATGGAATCCTGGTACACCATTACCTAAATTTTTAGGTGAACCTACTGAAGTCATATTTTACAGTATTCTGCTCATTCTAGTCTTGTGGAATGTTACATATTCTGGAGTTAGAACGTAGGATTGAGATTGCTTTCATCTGTAGAGACAGCTCAATTACTTTCCATGGAAAAAGAGAGGGCAAAACTCCAAGAAACACTTCTATTCGTTCCCTTCTCAGTTAAAACACCAGAATTTAAATATGTAAATAAAATATAAAAATTTATATATATTTCTCCTTTTCTCTGAGGATCAGTTAACCTTTAAGAGCCAAAAGGACAAACAATGAAGAAACTAAACTGGCATCCTAAAGTGTATATTCCAAATAGAAAGAGTACTTATATTACATATACGGATCAGAATATGTCAATGCTATCACTCAACTTTATGGCAAGTAATAAAAGCATTGGCATCAATGGTATTACTGTGCATTCATTGTATAACTACACTTTATAGTAACATGTAGAGAGCGGGAAATTCTCATATTTCAAAAGACTACTAAGTTGCTGAAAAGCTGAAGCTATCAATAAGTTATCCTAACAAAAATATCTTTGAAAATTCACCTGAGTAAAGCTTTGGGCCCTGGAATTGCTACAGACTCTTTACTACAGTGTAGCTTACTTTAATAGCTCATTAATACTAATTGAGAATACTTTTTTTTTAATGAGAGTACTTCTTAATAAAGACTGATGCCCATATCTGAGTTGATGAAGGAAAACTTAAGTTTCAATTGGAACATATCTTGAACAATTAACATACCAACAAACGAAATTTTTCCTTTTTCTCTTTTTTTTTGAGACGAGATCTTACTATGTAGTTTAGGCTGGACTCACTATGAAGCCCAGGCTGGCCTCAAACTCACAGCAATCCTCCTGCCTCAGCTTCCTGAGTGCTGGGATTACAGGCATGTGCCACCACACCTAGCTCTAAATTTTTTCGTTTTTAAGAGTTTTCACTGCTCCCAAAATAACTGATTTCACTGCTTTGCTCACTGCCATTCTCTTCAGACCACACAATTTCACAAAAAGTAAACCAAGAAAAACCATTTAATCAACAAGTATAATCTCACAATATATTAGTAATATAAACTGAATTCCAAAGCAATGCTAAGCAAATTAATTTGTTTTGACCATGCCCCTATTGCCATCTGTTTACAAAATAATGCAACAACTGGTATAATAGGAATCCCAAATTGGGTCACAAACTGTTAAATGATGCTTAGAGACTCAGCTTTTAGAAATCTGTCACAAATGTTTCATGTTGAACCTACCCCACTTGTTTAGATGAACACTGCCCCTGAAGTTTCATTTAAAAGAAACTAAAACCAACCTTTCAAATGCTAGGGTGTCTGACTGGACAGATTATACTGGCATACTTACCTAAAGCTGTAAAATCTGAACCAGATTTGAATAGGGCAGAAGCTAGGAGCTGGAACTGTAAAGAAAAACAAACAAATTAGCTGGCTAGCATGTTTAAGAAAAGCACTTTCTGCAACTTTGACCATTTACAGTACTAGCCTCTGTATGTTGTTCCACATATGTTGCATAGACTCATTTAACCATATACTAATTAGAAGAGCACATTTAGATTAAGAATATGCTGGCTTTTTTATTGGAGTGCTATTATTGTTTTCAAAAATACATGACCAAGTCCTGAAATTATTCTTCAAAGTTTACTAAAGTATGTATGAATTAAGGAACAACAGGTTTACTGCAATGAAAATATAATCACTCACTTTGTAATCTATCAATCTATCTGTATGGATAGACTGGTACCTCAGACATAGTTACTGCATTTTTAGTACAGTGCATTCATTACTCCAAAAAAGAAAAAAAAGCATGCCCCTGTAAAATACCTGATGTTTCTGCTGTGTAAATCTTCAACTGTGTGAAAACAGCACACATTGGCAATTCCCAAATTACAAAATAAATGAGAACCCACAGTCATGGATAATTATATTTTTACCATTGAAAGTGCCCCTTTCCTTTGAGATAGGTTCTTGCTATGCAGCCCAGGCTGGCCTTAAACGTGCAATCTCCTGCTTTAGCCTCCCTAATGCTGGGATTAAGGGCACACACCACCACATGCGGTTTCAAAGAATGCACCCCCTCTTTTTTGAGACTAGGTCTTGCTGTATGATTCAGGCTGTCCCTGAACTCCCTACATAGCCCAGGCTGGCCTCAAACTTGCAGCAATCCTCCTGCCTCAGCCTCCCAAGTGCTGGGATTACAGGTATGTGCCATCAAAGGCCCTTTTTAATGGAAAGAATATTTCAAATATTGATTAGATTCTCAGGCTATCAGGTTTAAATAACTGAACAAAGACAAAACAGTGTAAGACAAAATTATTGCAACACTGGCAATTTGACAAATTAATAAGAAATTTAGGATAACTGTATTTATCCTGAATGAGGAAGCTGAAAAAAAGAAAAGTTAAAGAGTAAGAATGGTTTTTAAATGAAACATCAGGGGAAATATCTATCCAAACAAGTGGAGCAAATTCATCTCTCTCTCTGCAACTTCTAAAATTTCAAGTGTTAATCACACTATTATTAGTAAACCTGATTAATGTATTTTTGAAGGTCAGAAATGGTACAAATATCCTGGAGCTATCTACCTAATTAAAAGTTGGGAACAAGAAGGATAAAAGAGCTAGAAAAATATGATGCTGTTCATATATTCTAGGCTTCAATCTTCTGTTAGATGTATTTATTGCACATACTGTTAGTCTGTGGCTTACTTAATTTTCTTAATAACATCGTTTAGTGAATAAAAACTTTAATTTTGTTCAAGACCAATTTATCAAGCTATTTGTGAGAGTAGGTGGGGACTCCACAGATTGAGATGCCTGTGAAACAATCAACTTGAGATGCTGAGGTAGCAGTTGACTATGTGAATCCAGAGTTTGGATCCAGGTCTGTAATATCATTTGGTATTGTTGTTGTAAAGCCAAAGAAAAGCAATAGCTAAGGGGGAAACAGGTGTAAGGGATAGAACTGTGTATCATCAGCACCAATTTTATGAGTGAAAGGCAAAACAGACTGCAGTTCAGATGTGCTAGATGAACAAAGACGGCTTGGAAAAGGAAGACATAACAAAATAAATCTCAGAAGTTGGTAGAAAATAACAGGTATGGAGGCATATGCCTATAATCTCAGCATTCTAAGAGGCTGAGGCAGGAGGATTACAAGTTCAAGCCCAGGCTGGGCAACTCAGCAAGGGTTAACAAGACCCTGTTTCAAAAAAAAATAAAAATAAAAATAAAAAAAAGTCTGAGGATGTAGTTCAGTGCTAGGACCCTGGGTTCAATCCCCACCACCACCAAAAACAGGGTTGGGGGAAAGAGAGGCTACTGTAAAATCATGAAAATCATTGTGGGCATAGTCACACACTAGATGAGCAAATATGCCCTTAAGAATATGACATCTTTAGAAATAGCTGCTTCGAGCCCTGTAACAAGAAACTGGAAAGTCCTAATCAGCTACTGATCTGCAAAATTTAAGAACTAATGATGAATAAAGTACGGAGCCTATAGTCAAGCTATCCTGCTATAACATTCATACAATTAAGCACTTTTTTTTTCTTTTTCTTTTTGGTACTGGGATTCAAACTCATGACCTCACGCTTGCTAGGCAGGCACTTGCGCTGCAGAGCTACAAGATTTTTTTTTTGGTACCAGGAATCAAACTCATGACCTCAGGCTTGCCAGGCAAGCGCTTATGCCAGAGAGCTACATTCCTGGCCCCTCATATAATTAAGCATTAAGGCAACAAGGATTCTATTCCCACCAACCTCTCTCCCTACAAAAAGAGGGAGTATTTTCTTTTCTCTCTTTAAAGAACTTGAGTATCGCCAGGCGTGGTAGTGCACGCCTGTAATCCCAGCACTCGGGGGGTTGAGGCAGGATAGCCTCAAATATGAGGCCAGTGAGACCCTGTCTCAAAAAGACCAAAAAAAAAAGAAAAAAAGAACTTGAGTATCAACAGAAAAGTTTTTTTTGTACAGGTAATCAAACTCAGGACCTTGTGCTTCCCAGGCAGGCAGGTGCTTTTGCTACTGAGATATATCCCCAACCCTCCTTTTTTTTTTTTTTTTTTTTTTAAAGTATTGCAAATTGAACCCAGAGCATTCACAATAACAACCCCATCCTTTTTTTCTTTTTTCAGTTTGAGACAGGGTCATCACAGCCTGGGCTTAAACTTGTAAAACGCCTGTCTCAACCTCCTAGAGTCCAAAGATTATGGACTGAGCTACAGCACCAAATGCTAGCAGGTTTTATATTTGTGTGTATATGTGAAAGACAGAGAGAGAAAGACACATACACACGGTTTCAGATTCACAGTGTAGGCCACACTAGCTTCAAACTTACTATGTAATCCAGGATGGCCTCACACTTGTGATCCTTCTGCCTCAGTGACCTCAGGGCTGGGATTACATGCATACTCCAATAGTTTTATTTTTGATACAGGGTCTCACTGTATAGGCCTGGCTAGACTCAAACTCATGAAGTAATCCAGGCTGGCCTCAAACTCAACATAAAAGTTTATATCGAACTATTACATAATTCAAGAAATTAAAAAAGCAAAAGCAAAAATTACTATTTTCTTCCTGAAGTACAAAACTACTACCTGAGTAAAACTTTATATGAGAATTCTTTTCCAAATGGATTGAGAATCTTCTGTGTAACTTGCATATTCTATTATCACTTGAAAACATGTCTTTTTATTTTACCTGCTGTGCCATTTTTAAGATTACTGTCATTATATTTTCTTTTAAAAGTTCAAGTTTTTAAGAAAAATACTCAATTTCTGAAGTTTATCACCACCTTTCTTTACCTCCTTTGTCTCTTCTGGGTCTGAATGATCCACAGTTATATAAAGATCATTTTGCAAATATTTTAGAGCACTAAGAGGATCTATTTGGGCCTTTTCTTCAAACCTAGAAAATATAAACAAGAATAATAATTATTTTGACTTACAAGATACCATTACAAATGTCATTAAGATCCAGAGCAAATTAATACACCTCAGTTCACGAACACATTTATCCTCAAAAATAACTCTATGATGATACAGTTTTACCATTTTTAAAAATAAAAAACATAAGACCTAAAAAATGAGTTTGACCAAGGTAAGACCTAGTAATTAACAGAAGCAGAATCAAATTCAGTTGTATCTGTTCTAAAGCTGAAAAGGAAAAGAGCTCTCTTAAAGGGGGAGGGTCCCCTCTATTCAGATCTACTTAAGTAACAATGTACTTTGGTTATAGTATAATCATACATGGATTTATTTAAATAAATTATCATGGTTTTCAAAATATACAAAGAAAAGACAATTCATTGAATTTTTCTTTGGGTAAGGAAAATGGTGAAGACTCTTATGGCATTCAGGCTAAGGACAACCTCCATGGTAAGGTATCTGTACCTTATGCAAGTCGAAGACTAGCAGAATATTACAGTTCTCTTGTACCTTTGTTTACTTCCCCGGTACACAACATACTGCTCTCCCTCTAAGTTTGTATTTTTACTAAATAGAATAATTACTTTCCATAACAACAACAACAACAACAACAACAACAACAACAACAAAGGGAGGCCGGCCAGAAACATAGGGCAAGCTGTTGTATGAGTGTCTAATCAGCATGACATCTGCAAAAATTTGCTGGAGTTCACAAACTCTGCATCAGGTGACAAACATAATCATAGCCATCTTCCCTACAAAAAATCCACAAAAACAGCCATCTTCCCCCAAATTATAAAACAAATTAAGTACATAAGCCAAGGTACCACTGTATATGAAATGAGTTATTCTGGAGATCTAAGACATGTTTGGGAATCCAGAGTAAGAATATCACCAGGTAGAAAGGGGAGATGTGAAGTTCTTGGCAGTAATAGCAATGCCAGGTGGCCAAAAACAATTGCAGCACTAAAGAACAGGTATTTGTTGTTAGCCTTTCCTTAAAAATGTAATTGAGAATTATGGCAACTGCATAACAGTGACTATGCCAAATATTTTACATGTCAGAAGTGCAAAACAGTTCAGCGTGTTTCATCAAAAACAAGGGGCCAGCTATAAAATAAAAATACTTGCTTAGATTTGTAGAATATATTTTTCTAAGAAATATATATGCTTAACTGAAATGAGTACTTTTTAAAGGTATCATTAACACTGATTTGATATTTTTAATGAGACTATTTCTATGTCTCAGTGAAAACATCATGAGAGAAACACCTGCAGTAACCACTTATCCAGCGTTTGTAATGTGTGAGATACTGTATCAGGTATTTTATACACAAATTTTCCAAGAAATTTTGTGCAACCTTTAGAGCTATCCAACATCTTACTGTGTTTTCTGTCTCTTTTGTGGAGTATCTCTTCCTCTGCATGCCTCTCAAAAGGTGATGACCCTCCAACAATGCCCACAGACATTTACTCTTCTCACTTTCCCTGAGCAGCTCTTTCTCCCTGTTGCCGGCTCAAGGATGTAATGTCAGGCAAATCCTTTTCTCCAAATGCTCACAGACAATCTCCACATCAACTAGCTGGTATATACGAAAAAAAAAAAAGAACTAAAACTATAAGGTTCTTTAAATTTGCTTAACATTTAAACAAACCCTTTTAAAAATAAAGTTAACATTAAGTAAAATACTAAGGTCAGAATGTTAGCAACATTAGTTGGAGGTACTATTGGATTCTGGTTTAAATCTTGTAAAAGTTTATCCCTTGCCATCTAGACAGTAAAAATTCACTTTTTTCTCTTCTACATCCTGTAGCAAACAGACACTAATTATTAACAATAATGCTTCACACAGGCTTTTACATTACTTTATCTCAAGCACGACTTGTGAAGCTGAGAAATGGTAACTAAACATTATATGTAAAGGAACACAAAGCTAATTTATACATACACAGAGATTTTTAGGTATTTACCTTCTATATAAAATATGTAACGTGCTAAACATATAAAAATAAATACACACACATAATATGTACATATATAAACAGACAGACGTGGTAGTTAAATGGAGGGATGTAGTAGTGTTGTAATATCTGGGATAAAATCCTGGCTTTGAATTAGTACTCCAAAAAATTCTCAAGGATATCCTACAAAAAGGCAATAAAAGTAACAGTGACAAAATGAAAGCCTAACAAAATGAATATTCCAGGTAAGGTGAGCAGTTAAGCAGAAGGGAAAGAAAGGGAATCAGAAACAGGAAAATAATGCAATGACAGGATAAGTCAATACCTTTAGGTAATAACTCTGAATGTGAATGGTCTCAATTCTTCAATTGTAAGACAGACTGGAAGAATGGATCAAAAACCAAAATCCAATTTTATGCTGTATATAAGAAACACATTTAATTCAAAAAGAAATTCATAGACTAAAACTCAGAAGAATGGAAAATAATATTCCATGCAACAGGAACACAAAAGAAAGCAGGAGTAGCTATTCTATTTTCAGATGAAGTTGATTTCAAGCCAAAACTCATCAGAAGGCAAAGAAAGTCATTATAAATTGGTTAAGGGAACCATTCAACAGCAGTAACAATTATTAACATAAATGCACTGAACAACAGCACATTCACCTTCATAAAACAAGTACTACTATACATAAAAGATCAGACAAACATCAATGCAATTATAGTGGGGAATCTCAATACTGCACTGTCACAAACAGATCAACTAGCCAAAAAAAAAAAAAAAAAAAAAATCAAATATCAGTACTGAAGAAAAGCTTCAAATAAATGGGCTTAATAGATATCTAAGCATTCCACTCAATAATAGCAGAATATATATTTTCTTAGTAGCACATGGAACTTTCTCCAAAATAGACCACATACTAGCCAATGAAGCATGCTTAAGTCAATGCAAAATAAATAAAGTTATAGCATGCATATTTTATCAGATCATAGCACAATGAAACTAGATATAATGAAAAAAGAAAACAGAAATTGTGCAAACACATGGAAATTAAACAATACACTATTGAATAATCATGACTTGAAGAATGAAGGAAGAAATAAGACAGTTCCTAGAACTAAAAATAATGCTGATATAACACACTAGAATTTATGGGACATAATGAAAGCAGTCCTAAGAGGGAAGTTTATAGCTCTGAATGCCTACATCACAAAAACAGAGCAAGTTCAAATAATAACATAACAATGCACCTCAGACTCCTGGACTATCAAGAACAATCCAAATCCAAAATCAGTATGAGGAAAGAAATTATAAAAACCAAAGCAGAAATCAGTAAAACTGAAAAGAAAAAAAAAATACGAAGAACCAATGAATCAAAGAGCTGCTTCTTCAAGACAATAAACAAAAGAGACAAAAGTGTCTATTCCCCTCCTCCAAAAAAGGTGAAATTATAATGGACACTGCCATAATCCAGAAGATTATTAGCAACTACTTTGCAAATCTATATGCCAATAAGTTGGAGAATTCAGAAGAAACAGATTCTTAGATACATACGAATTTCCAAAACTAAACCAAGAAGATGTAAAATCCCTGAATAATCCAACAACAGGCAATGAAATTAAAGCAGTAATAACCTACCAACAAAGAAAAGCCCAGGTCTGGATGGATTCACTGCTAAATTTGACAAGAACTTCAGGGAAGATTTAACACCAATACTTCTCAAGATGTTTAATGAAACTGAAAAGGAAGCAATACTCCCAAAGTCATTCCTGGAACCTACCATTACCACGAAAGGCCACTCTCTTTAATGAATATTAATTAATTTAATGGATATTTGTAGATGACAAAATCCTCTACATAGAAGACCCAAATTATTCCACTAAAACACTCCTAAAATTAATAATCAAATTCAATAATGTAGCAGGATTCACAATACACAAAAATCAATACTGTTCCATAATCCAATAATGCACTCACTGAGAAAGAAATTAGGAAAAAAAATACCACTCACAATAGCAATAAGAAAAATTAAATACTTAGCAATTAACCTAACCAAGGAAGTAAAAGATGTCTACAGCAAAAATTACAGTACTTTGAAACTAAAGAAAATGGATAGATATCTCCTATTCCAGGATATACAGAAATAAACAATATAGTCAAAATGACCATATTTCCAAAACTGATCTACAGATTTAATATAATCCCAATCAAAATACCAAGAGCAGTCTTCATAGAACTGGAGAAAACAATTCTAAAACACACATGAAACCAGAACAAACCCAGAGTAGGGAAAGCAATCCTGGATAACAACAGCAGAGTGGGAGGCATCACAATCCTGGACTGAAGTTCTATTATAAAGCTACAGTGACAAACTGAAGTGAACCGAAGCAAACCGAACCACAGCATGCCACTGGCACAAGAACAGATATGTGGATCAATAGAACAGTACAGAGGATGCAGAAACAACACCAAGCACATTCAGCTTTATCTTTGGCAAAGACACCAAAAATATACACTGGAGAAAAGGTAGCCTCTTTAATAAATGGTGCTGGGAAAACTGATTATCTGCATGCAGATACTGAACCTAGACCCATAACTCACTATGTGCTAGACTAAAATGAAAATGAGTCAAAGATCTAAATAACAAAACAGAAACAATCTGCAGTAAGATAAAATAGGTAAAACTCTTGAAGTCATAGGCATAGGCAAGGACTTTGTGAGCAGAACCCTAGTTGCACAGAAAACAGTACCAAGAATCAACAGATGAGTGTGTAAAATTAAAAAGCTTCTGCACAGCAAAGAAAACAACAGTGTGAAGAAACACCCTACAAAATGGGAAAAAATTTCTGCCAGCTACTCCTCAGAAGACTAATATCTGTAATATACAAAGAATTCAAAAGAATTGGACCACTCCAAAATAAAAGACCCAAGCAAAAAACTGGCAAGTGAAACAGACACTTCTCAAAAGAAGTGCAAATAGCTAATACATACAAGAAGAAATGTTCAACATCACTGGCCATTAGAGAAATGCAAATTAAAATAACACTCTATCTTACCCCAGAAAGAATGGCCATCATCAAGAAATCAACAAATCCTGATAAGGATGCAGGAAAAAAGGAATCCTTCAAAACTGTTGGTGGGAATATAAACTAGTATTGTGTCACCACTATGGAAATAGCATGGAGACTCCTCAAAAAACTGAAGCAAGAAACTCCATTAACCAAGCTATTCACAAGGCTAAAGAGCAAACATGACCAAAGACCATGACCATTATATGGGTAAACAAGGTAATTATATAAAACTGAAACCATATTTAAAATTGACTGTGACACATCAAATTGCTTGTAATCCCAGCACTTGGGAGGCTGAGGTAGGAGGCCTCAGGCAGGAGGGCTACACAGTAAGACCCTATCTCAAAAACAAAACAAAAAAATTATTTAGCCAATTACAATACTACATTCATCATTATAAGAATAATGAACAGGTTGAGAATTTAGTATGTCAATAATCTAGAGTCTCACTCTGTAGTTCAGGCTAACCTTGAACTCATGATTATCCTCTTGCCCTAGCTTCCTAAATGCTGAGATTACAGGTGTACACTACTATGCTTGGCTAAACTGACCTAATTTGTAATTTTAGGAACTGAATTCCTTCAAGGTAGCAACATGACCTTTACAGCAAAGCTCTCTGTACTATTTTAATGTGCACAAAATTTCAATTTCTCTGTATTTAAAATATTTTAATGCCAATGCCTTTACTTTGTATCTTCCTTTGAAAGAGGAAAGCAAAAAAATAAGTAACAAAATGGCTACAAAATACATGATTTTCACAACATTTACATTTATCTTTTTATTAAAGTTGCAAAGAGTAAGTCTTATTTCCAAAGCTAGGTAACACCAACAACAGCTGATAATGTTAACTATAAGTTTTTAGCGAGTTATTCTGATACCTGTGTTTTCTTATGAGGTACTTGCAGTGCCTCAGCAAATAATCTTTCGAAGGTCGACACAGCTTCAGTGACCAGAAGTCATCAAGTCTCATCTTTGGAGAACAAGATTTTCCTGGGTTCCCACCAAATAAGTAATGAACCTATAATAAACACAACAAACCAGGTTTTTAGAACCTCATACATTCTCAAGGAAATATAGAAGCCATAGTAAAATTTGTTTTGATGGTAGTGCATAGCAGGTAACTTCTGTAGCCACATGCACATAAAAAGATTAAAAATTAGTACATTTTTTGCCAAAAGCTTCTATTGATTTTTCTCATGTTTCCACACCCAGCTGTTTCCATTCTACTTTAAAATACTGTGGCTACTTTCCTAAACTACCTTTTACACAAAAATGGCTTGTACTACCATAATTACAACAATAGGAAAAAGCTAATCCAACATACAGTTTCCAGAGGATAACAAATAATAAGTTAAGTGTTCAACAGAACAGCAAATGGCATCTTTTAAAAGCACTCTTGACACACAGCCAGGCGTGGTGACCACCCATGCCTATAATCCCAGCTACTCAAGAAGGTAGGAAGGTGATGAATGAAGACCACAAGATTGAGATCAGCATGGGCCATTTAGAGAGAACTTGCCTGAAAATAAAAAAGGGGAGGGGAGAAGAAAAGGGAGTGAGTGGCAGGGGAGGGGAAGCAGGAAAATAAAGAGAAACTAACATAATTCTGACATACATGTTGAACAGAGTAAACGAAGGAAAAGAGTACAAGAAAAACTTTTTAAATTTTATCATCTTATTCTGCTTTAAGCTAAATGTCAAATATTAAATGGCACATATAATTTGTGAAATAACCTTAAAAATATTATTCCATTATTAATTACCAAAAATGTAAGAACATAGTAAGATTTCATTATTAGACTTTTAATGTTATTCCATACCTATACCAAGCTTTCAAGCATTTCCTGAAATTCTGTAAACATTCATATTCAATAGTATTATACAGTAGAGATATTATTTCTGTGCTATAGATGAAAATTTATTTAAAGACTTCAATTGGGAGAACAGGCTTTTTTCATTGCCATGGTACCCTGGAGCTCCACAGCTATACAGCACACTTTAAACAATCATCTACACAGCCTAAACAGAATCAGGATATGTCAGTAAATTTCTATATAATCTGAATCCAAGCACTTAACTACATAAGTTTAATGGAGAAACAGTTAAAGAAATCACTCTGAACGCCTGATGACACTCAAACTTTCAAATGCAATACCATTTTCACAAGGATATTCAAAGAGAAATCACTCGTACAAAGGAAAATACAGATAGGATAACTTGAGAAATTATATACCAGGAAGTTACATACTTGTTCCTTTTTCATATCATAGGTCAAAGTATTCAAATGCTAAAAACTGTGCATTTTTGCTTGTTTTGGTGGTGGTACTGGGCCTCATACATGCTAGGCTGAGCTGAGCTATATCCTTGGCCCCTCATTCCTGACTTTAAAGGAAATGCTTTATTTTTCTTCATCCAGTAGGATTCTAGCTGGAGATTTGTAATATACTGCTTTT
>NW_004955410.1:36272189-36274078 GCF_000276665.1 Chinchilla lanigera
TTTTTGTCTGTTTTGAGACAGGGTCTCACTGTGCAGTTCAGACTGGCCTTGAGCTCACTTTGTAGCCCAGGCTGGTCTTGAACTCACAACAATTCTCCTGCCTCAGCCTCGCAAGTGCTGGGATTATAGGCATGTGCCACCATGCCCAGCTGCTTTTATCAATTTGAGGAAAGATTTTCCTATATTTTTTTTCAGGGTTTTCATCATGAAAGAAAAGTAAATTTTGTCAGGGGCTTTTTGTGCATCTATCGAAGTGATCATATGGTTTTTATCCTTGGTTCTGTTTATGTGGTACACTAGATTTACTGATTTACCTATGTTTGAAGCATACTTGTATCCCTGGGGTGAAACCAATTTGGTCACAGGGTCTGATCTTTTTAATGTGTGGGTGAATTTTGTTTGCAAGAATTCTATTAATTTTTGCACCTCTGTTTGTCAAGGACAGTGTTCTGTATTTCACTTTTTTAGTTGAGTCCTTACTTAATTTTGGTATCAGGTTGATGCTGGCTTTGTAGAAAAAATCTGGAAGCATTGCTTCCTTTTCTGTTTCATAGAAAAGTTTGAGGAGCATTGATGTTACATCTTCTCTAAAAGTCTGGTAAAATTCAGTAAATCTATTGCATACTACTGCGTTTTTTGTTTTTCTTTTTGAGACAAGGTCTCACTATGTAGTGCAGCCTTATGTAGCCTAGGCTGGCCTCAAACTCACAGTGATTCTCCTGCCTCAACCTCATCAGTGCTAGGATTACAAGTGTGTGCCACCATGGGCTTTTCTTATTTGGGAGTGTTTTTAGTATTTCAATCTCATTACTTCTCATCGATAGATTTAGACTTTTTGGTATCTTCTTGGTTCATTTTGATAGGTCATATGTTGTTTAGAAATGTTCTATTTCCTCTACATTTTCTAATTTGTTAATTGTAAAGTTTTAAAAAATAGCTTCTAATAATATTTTAGAGCTGTCGTACAATTTTACCCTTTCATCTCTCTTTTTTTGTTTTGTTTTGTTTCGTTTTTTTTCTTCCGGTACTGGGAATTGAACTCATGACCCTGCGCTTGCCAGGCAGGCGCTGTGCCGCTGAGCTAAATATCCAGCCCCTCAGCTCTAATTTTATTAATTTGAGTCTTTTCTTTCAGTAGGTTTGGCTAAGGGTTTATAAATCTTGTTTTCTTTCCCAAAGAACCAACTTTTGATTCAGTGATCTTTTGTACTGTCTTTTTATTATCTATTTAACTAACTTCTGCTCTGATCCTTATTACAATGACACCTCAGCACACAAATTTCTTTCTGCAATTCTGGTCGCAAATCCAACTGGTTGCAAACTGAATCAAATTCAATGATTGGGTTCAATGTTGACCTTATACGGAAATTTGATTTGGTTTGTGACCAGAATCATGGAAAGAATTAAGTTCATGAACTGAGGTAGCACTGTATTTCTTTTCTTTAACTGGATTTGGGTTTGTTGTTTTTCCAAGACCTTGAGATATACATCATTAGGTTATTTACTTGGGGTTGCTGTGTTTCTTTTTTTGGGTCCCAGTGACTGAAATCAGGAACTCCACATCGAGATATGCTTCCAGCACTCTCACTGCAACTTTTTAAATTTTTCAGACAAGCTCTTCCTAAATTGCCCAGGCTTGGGTTATACTTGTGATCCTCTTGCTTCAGCTTCCCAGCATGCTGGGATTATAGATGTGTGCCAATAGGCCAGTTTGCTCAGTTTTGCTGATGTCGACAATCACAATTTAAAACTTTCTCTTAGAACTGTTTTCATTGTGTACCATAGATTCTGATATGTCACATTTCCAGTATCATTTGACTGTAGGAATTTTAGTATTTCTTCCTTGATGCAATGACCCACTGTGTGTGTGTGTATATATATATATATAT
>NW_004955410.1:36274178-36278839 GCF_000276665.1 Chinchilla lanigera
TTTTCTGGTCTTTTTGAGACAGGGTCTCACTGTGCAGTTCAGGTTGGCCTTGAGCTCACTTTGTAGTCCAGGCTGGCCTCCAACTTGCAATGATCCTCCTGCCTCAGCCTCCCAAGTGCTGGGATTACAGGCGTGCGCCACCATGCCCAGCCCCCCCACTGTATATATTATTTAATTTCCTACGTTTGTGTAGTTTCTGTCATCACTTTTTTTTTTAAGTAGTGAGGATTAAACTGAGCCTTTGCACTAAGCTAAACCCTGGCCCTTTTTTGAGCCTGGGTCTCAATAAATCACTAAGTTGCCCAGGATAGGATCAATCTTGGGATGCTCTTGTCTTAGCTTTTTTTTTTTTCTGAGACAGGTTCTTGCTATAGTTCATGCTGGCCTTAAACTCATGGCACTCCTCTTGCTTCAGCCTCCCAAGTGCTGGGATTACAGTCATGGGCCACCATGCCTGGGCTGTCTCAACTTTTAAAAGTGCTAGGATTACAGCTTTATGCCACCACACCTGGCTTCTGTGGTTACCTTTCTATTTCTACCTTCTATGCATTGTGATCTGGTATGATACATGAGATTATTTCAATTTATTTTTATTTATTAAGACTTGTTTTGTAGCTTAAAATACATTCCACCTTGCAGGAAGTTCTGTGGGCTGCTGAAAATGTATTTTGGTACTGTTGGATGGAATACTCTGTAGATGTCTATTAAATCCATTTGATCTCTATAGTGTACTTTAACTGATCTTTTTGGTGGATTTTTTTGGGGGGCGTCCAGTTTACCTATTTATTTGTGAGACTATGATATTGAAGTCACCCACTATGATTGTATTGGAGGCCTAACAGACTTTTTATGTCAAGCAGTAGTTTTATGAAATTGAGCTGCCAATGTTTGGTGCATACATACTTACAGTTGTTATCTCTTCATGGTGAACTGAGCCTTTTACCAAAAGGACAGTGGCCCTCTTGTCTCTTCCAATTTTACTTTTTTATTTTTTATTAGTATACCTTTATAGTACATAACGTTTACATTCATTTTAAGGAGTAGGTATAAATAGTTAACATATTTTAATTCTTTTTTCCCTTTCCCCTCCTCTCCCTCTTTTAGATTCCCTTCTCATGTGTAAAAGATCTATTTCCTACTAACTTTAAAAATTATTTATACTTTGAGTTGCTAAGACAAGTTATATGCTATTTAAGCTTGTGTTGGATTTATTTTGCTTAATATGATTTCAAGGTGCATCTATTTTCCTACAAATGACAAATTTATACTTCTGTATGACATAGTGAATATATCATCATATATAAATGTAATAGTTTTAAAATCCATTCATCTGTTGAATACAAAGGCTGCTTCCAAGAAATGGCTATTACGTGTTGTGCTGCTATAAACATGGGTGTGCATCTGTCACTATGGTGTGATTATCTTTGACTCTTGGGACAGTACCTAGAAGGGGAACAGCTGAGTCAACTGGAATTTGTATTTTTAGTTTTTTGAGGAATATTTATACCAATTTCCATAGTGATTGTACCAGTTTACATTTCTACCAACAATAAAGAAGAGTGCCTTTTTCCCAGTAGCCTTGGCAACATTTGTATTGTTTGATTTTTGATGATGGACATTCTTTCTGGAGAAAGATGGAATCTCAGTGTTGGCTTAATTTGCATTTCTCTGATGACTAGTGGTGCTGAACATTTTCTCGTGCATTTATTGGCCATCTGTACTGCTGAGAAGTGTTTATTCATTTCAGTTGTCCATTTTTTGACTGGGTCTTTTATTTGACAAACATCTGATTTTTCTGAATTCTTTGTAAATTCTAGGTATTAGTCCTGTCAGACAAGTAACTAGCAAAAAACTTTTCCCATTCTATAGATTGTCTCTTCATTTTACTGATTGTTTCCTTTGCTGTACAGGAACTTTTTAATTTGATATAATCCTATTTGTTGACTCTTGATGTTATTTCTTGCACAACTAGGATTCTGTTTGGAAAGTTCTTTCCTACCCCTATGTCTGTAAGAAATTTATGTATTTTATCTTTCAGCAGATTAAATGTTTCTATTTTAATATTTATAACTTTGATCCATTTTTTCTTTTGGTGTATGGCGACAGTTTAGATTCAATCTTCTGCACGTGTGTAACCAGTTTCCCTAACACTATTTATTAAAGAGGGCGCCTTCCCTCCCAGCATATGCTTTTTCCTCCTTTGTTAAAGGTCAGTATTTGTAATGTGCCTGGGGTTGTTTCTTCATCCTCTATTCTGTTCCACTGGTCCAAACGTGTTTTTGTGCAGTACCATGTTGCTTTTACTATTGTGACTTTGTAGTACAGCTTGAAATCTGGGATTGTAATGCCTCTTGCTTTTATTGACCAGGAATGCTTTTGCTGTTCTGGATCTCTTTTGGTTCCATGTAAAAAAAAAAAAAAAAGGTTTTTTTTGTGGTTTTTCTTGAGACATTGTCCCACTATGTAGATCAATTTGGCCTTGAACTCATTTTGTAGCCGCGGCTGGCCTCAAACTTACACTGATCCTTCTGCCTCAGCTTCCTGAGCGCCGGGATTACAAGTATGCACCACCACACCTAGCTCTCCATATAAATTTTAGGATAATTTTTTTTCTAGTTCTGTGAGGAATGCTGCTGATATTTTGATTGGGACTGCATTAAATCTATTCTTCTGACTAGTGTTAGTTTGAAGTCTTTCTAGGATGTATCTATTCCTGCTTGCTTTCAGACTCCAGCTTCCTGGACTATCATTTTCCATCCTTTCACTCTCAATCCATGCTATGTCTCTGCTGATGAAGTATGTTTCTTAGAAGCAAATTTTGGTTTTTTGATCTAACCTGCCAGTCTGTCTTTTATTTGAAGAACTAAGACCATCTTTGTTAAATGTTTTTCACAGAAATGTATATACTAATTTGTTATTTTGTTATTTTCCTTTGTTTCTGTTTTTGTTTTTTTTTTTTTGTTTTTTTTTTTGTCTTTTTTTGAGACAGGGTCTCCCTATGCAGTTCAGGCTGGCCTTGAGCTCACTTTGTAGCCCATGCTGGTCTTGAACTCACAATAATCCTTGTGCCTCAGCCTCCTGAGTGCTGGGATTGCAGGCATGCACCACCACACCCGACCAATTTTGTTCTTTCCCTAAGTGATGCACTCCTGATTTTCATTTGTTTACATGTGGTTTATCATTTCCCTTGGTTCCATGGTTATGACTGTCTACTTCTTAAAAACATTTATTCTTTTAAGGAACTTTAGGGAAAAGTGACATCGAATGCCTGTTATATATTCTAATAAATGTTTGCTATACATTATAACTTTGTATTCAAATCTACTTAAAAACACTTAGAAATAGGTGTTTGGTGAATCTTGCATACTGCAGATCCCAGAAAGTTTAAAGGTCAAAGCAGTTGACATACCTTATGTAACTCATCATAAACAAGCTGATGGGCAAATCTTGGACATGGTTCTTCCTCCTGTAGACTTTTACTTGGATTATCCTTTGCAGCTTGATCATTCTTATAGACACAAGACCTACAAGACAGTGCTTTTAATTGTCAATGTCCCATAACCAACAGAAAAGATTACACATTTATTCACATCAAAGATTAAAGTCCTGACACCACTCATAAAATTATGTGAATGTGTTACACCTCAGCTCTCAAATTCTTTTTATAGTTATCAAATAGTTCCCTTTAAAACAACCTGTGAAACATGAAAAACACACATGCAGAATCAAATTGAAGGTTAAAGATACGCTATCCTCTTTATTCATAATAAAGTGATAGAGTACAGTGTTCTAAATAAATGTCGTATTTAGGAAAAAATTTATTCCTTAATTGTTGAACATTACTATCTATTACTGAAAAGAGTACATTCTTTGAAGTGTTTCTATTCTGTAGAAATATTCACTCATGTAGCAATCACAGAATCTGAGAGCTGGATAGTGCAGACCAGTGTTTACTGAAGCAAATCATGCAGGAACAGTTCTGCGCCATGCTCTGTGAGAAAGGGTCCTGGTTTGGAAACATGAAGTAATAATGCCCCCAATCTGCTGTAGAGACACCTTTGCACTTCATAACAAGACAAAAAAAGCATTATTCCCTTGTTCATCTATCTTGTTGGTAGCAATATAAATCCCTTGACTCCCTGATTGAGAACCAACTAGAAGTAAAATTCCATTTAGTCAATATCACTGTATATACAAGTGTCAGTTTTGCTTATGATACTTATTTTTAAAAATATTGATTTCTTTCAATACTGACCTTTAAATGTACAATGTAACAAGTAATATAAGCCCTCCATTCTCTCATCTTTTAAATAAAAAACCTCACATAAATATTACATTGGACTGCCACACAGGCACAAGAGTTTCTTACCAACTATTCCTCACAATGTCATAAATCCAGAATGAATTTCTGACATTCTCTTCTCTCTTTTCCTTGTCTTTGCTGAGTCCAGATAAGACATGTATTTCATTCAGTTCTGGATCGATGGTTGCTCTCTGTGTGAATCCTGTCATTGGGACTATAAATTGAAGGAAAAAATAAGATGACAATATTCATGTTAGACAGATTAGTACTAACTCTTTAAAAGATTATACACCTTTATCCTGTTATGTCTTACCTTCCAACTCCAAACAACTTGTTTTATTAAACAGACAAGTATTTA
>NW_004955410.1:36278993-36286711 GCF_000276665.1 Chinchilla lanigera
GGTACCAGGAACCGAACTCACGACCTTGCGCTTGCCAGGCAAGCGCTTTTGCCGCTGAGCTAAATCCCCAGCCCCCAATAAAATATATTTTAAAAAAAGAAGGTAAGCTCCACTAGAGCAGAAGTTGCTTTGTTCACCATTGTTATCCCAGTGCCCAGAATAGTGTCTGGCATATAATAATTATTCAACTACTTCTTGAAAGAATGAATGTTAACTACCAGAACAGAGCTACGGAGAGAGAAGACATGCGCAATGTATTCTTTACCACGACATTGATACTGGCTTCACTACCTCAAATTATCTCAAGTTAATTAATCTTTAAGCCTTAAACATTAAAAAAATATTTAGGGTATGAAAGAAATGGTTTGTTGAGGGTGTTCTTTCTAAAAATATAATAACAAAGTTTTAAAAATAGTTTTCTAACAATATGCTATTTGTAAAGTATAAATAACTTCCAAATTAAAAGTATCAGTTTGGAGTTACCCTGCTTACAATACAGAAACAGATCTTTGTGTTCAACAAGTTTTGGAGGCCAGCTTCATAACTTAAATAGTAAACAAAAGGGAATGAACGTAGAAAATCTCGTTTTGGTCTAAATTTCTCAATTAAGTATATTTTTTCACATAAAAATAATTTTTGGGTCCTAGTTTTCCACCTAAAAATTCAAATTACTTCTAGGTAGTTTATAGAATCTCTTGAAGATGGAAATTTCTACTGAGAGAAGACTTAGAAGAGTGAGAGAATGAAAGCTCTTAGTAACAGTAAGCATGGATAGACAAAAATAGGTGACTGTTAAGACACAGAGATCAAGCAGGAGGCTGTTATGATTGAAGTACGAGTGGAATGGAAACAGGCAGTAAAGAAATACCAATAAATAATCCCACCAAATGGATATAATCAGCAAGAAGAGTAGGTATTCAAGCCCAGCCAAGACTACATAGCAAGACCCTGTCTCAAGGAAGGTGGGAGTAGGGGGGGAGGCAATGAGAAAGTAAAGAGAAGAGAAGAAGCAAAGCTATGCATGCCTTAAGTATGAAAAATCTGGACTGGCACTAATAGAGACCAAGACTAGAATGGAAAACTGGAGAATCCAAGAGTAAAGATGTTTCACAGAAATTTCTGGAGGTATCAAAACATTTTTCTCTAAGAATAGTCATTGGCAAAAATCTCTTAAAATACAAAATTTCTATTAACTCTTAAATTTGTAGTCCCTTTCAAATACAGGAAAAATTTTTGTATGCAAAACATATATTTGCTTGTGAATAAAGTACAGAAAGAACACAAGCCAAACTACAAACAACTGTTAGAGAAGGTGCAGTGGGCATTTGAGTACTTTCAGTTTCTATTCTATAATAATTTCCCCCCAATATACAGTGTTTTTATTTTAAAAAGTCGAACCAAAATACAAATTTCTTATGAAATTTTAGTGAATTTAAATGCTACAGTTATATTTAGGATGCAGCTATTTAGATGAGCTAAAAACATTTTATTGGCACTAAAAAAAAGCTTAAGTCATTTTGCTGTCATGTTTATTATGAAACTAAAACTGGGCATTGCTTCTTTTAAACATTAAAGTATTTTAGATTGTTTCCATAAAAAATAAAAATATCTAAGAAGATCCTAAAACTGGGGAATGGTGTTAAAACTATATTGAATGTAATTATGTTAGTGGCTTTTTGTCTAAGTTTTACAAATTGCACTAAATTCCTGCTTTTATCCACCCTACAGTAATGATTCAAATGACATGTCAATGAAAACATACCAAAAATAAAGATTCCATGTTATCTTCAAAGACAATCTAACCAAGAGACGAGGGGAGGAAAGGGAGGGAAAAGGGGAGTAGAAAGAAATCAAGATGTGTTATGTATATGTACCAACTTCCCACAATTGAAGTAATTATTATGCACTGCAAACACGAATAAAAATAAAAAATTTAAACAAGAAAGGCAATCTAGATTTCTCTAAGAAAGTACTAAATATCCACTGCTATAATAGTATAAATCTAATTTGTTATCTCTCTTTAATAATGCATAAAGGGGAAGAAATCTTTTAATATGAATACATAAGATATTCACTTACTTTGAAGTAGAGATTTGATGCATTCATAGTAAAGAAAACCAGTGTGGAAAAATCATATCCATTTCATATATACATATAATTATGTCTAGCATTAGTAGGCATTTCAGACTTGAATTTTTACTAACAGAAGTTGTTTATGAAATACAGTATAAAGGTTGGGCCTTTTGGTTTCAGATAGCAAACTAAACACAAACTACAGTATTGCTTTCTTCAACCTACCAATTTAGTAGAAAAGATATTTGTAGCACAAAGAAAAAAACAGCACTAGAAAGACTGTATCATCAGGAGGTAAGAAATTTTGAAGAATTTTGAAAGATAGCAGGAAGGTTCATATTGACAAGAAAAACCACTGTCAAGAAAAAGCCAAAAGCACCAGAGATAAAAGATTACATTGTCCATGCATCAAACACTGTTCACAGACAAGATAATCATGACTCCCATAGAGAGTTCCTAATACACAGCATCCCATTCCGCTTACCCCATCATGTTTTCATTAGGTAGTGTTATTTATTTGAGACAGGCTGGCCTTGAATTCATGGCAATCCTCCTGTCTCAGCCTCCCCACAAGTGCTGGGATTATAGTGTGCACCACTATGCCCAGCCTTAATGTTTTTAATTATACTTTAACATACCCAAACTATGCAGTTTCTCTTGTCTAAACTGGTATACCATGAGCTCTTTCACTAACCTGAAGCCTTTCATCATTTTGAATTCTGACATACATACCTTGATTACTTATTTGTCTTTCTATCTTATCGTTCTATCTTTCTGGAACTCCAAGATTTTGGCATTTGTACAACTATTCTCCATGTCCCTCAGGTTTTCTATTTTCTGTCTCTTTATCTTAGTATTTCTCCTGCTTCTTTCTGGGAGATTATTTATTCAAATCTTTCAATTGACTGATTCACTCTGATCACCCTGTTATATTTGTTTTATTCTTCATTTTAATTAAATTTGTTGTTTCTAATACTTCCACTTGATTCTGGTCTTATGACCTTAAGATCTTATTTCATCTTATCATTGTAGTATACTGCCTTGTATCCTTTAGTACAGTACAGTGATTATTTTCACAATGCAAGGGATTTTGTTTTTGTTTTTAAATATCACCCCATGAATTCATAGAGAGCAGGTTCCAGCAACTCTGCCTCCTTTCTCCTGCTCCTCACAAAGTGTGCTTCTCCAGGTGGAGCAAGTTTGTGCTTCAGCTGAACCCAGGTACCTCTCTCTTTGGCTTCTGTTTTTTAATCATTTTCCTCCATGCATTTCAGAAAGTTATTTTGGCTCTTAAGAGTGGTGGGTATGCTCGATACAGACATTAATTTTCTTGGCAAGAATCTTGCCCTTGTTTATAAAAATGTCAACAGAATAGCACTAAGCAACACTATATAATTTTTCTATTTTTGCCACAGTAAAATTTCTGTGGTATTCCTTTTTGAACAGTATCTGTTTTCTTGATGTAGACAGTATCATTTTTCTTGTAGACTCACATGTATGGGGCAAAGGGAACAACTCCGTATTTTCTAAAAGTCCTAGAAAACGTAACGTCAGTGCCTCTTTTTCCCTTGTGTTCATCATTTCAATAAATTACTGAAAGATGGAGATTCTGGCCAAATGCTGATCATATTTATTTTAAATTCCTGGTTCATCGACTTTAATAGCTCTGCTTTAGATCATATAAGTTACAAATTTACTGATTTCTTTTGAAATAGTTGTAGTCCTCAACTGTACAGTTATGCTTGTGTGTGAAGTAATGTTTTTCAGGGAGTCAGCTACTGTTTCTGAAAAGACATACTGGGAAGGGCTGAGGCCAGGCTTGAACTGACATTTGCACCAGTAACTTTAAGGAAATGCAGTTGAAGAGCCATAGGGTAGTGAAGTGAAGCACAAAAAGCCAGTTATTCCTTTAGTGTAGTATCATACCCTTTGCAAGAATTTCATACTTTAAACCTTTGAGGGATGTAGACAGCAGTTTCCACAGAGGGAAGGGGGAAAAAGAGGAAGGAATGAACTGAGAATAGATGTCAGTTCACATTTTTTTCATTCACTCTGACTCCAATAGGATTTTTGCACTGTTGTACTGCTACTCTTTGGATTCTGACACCAGTGGAATGGGCTATTGTTACTTGTTTTACAGTGAAGAGGCAGAATTACCTGGAGGTAAGTTGGGGGCAAGAGCCTTCAGACTCCTTTAAAATGAGTTCCTGGAATCCAGTTGCCTCTTGTTTCTATTCCTCCAGGGTTGATTTGGGGTAAAGGAATTAGCACCCTGTGTTAGTCTGCTACTTTGGTGAAGAACAGTACTTTTTAATTTTATAGCTTTCCACACTGTTTGAACTTGCTTATTAATTATGTGCATTATATTACTTTAATAATTATATAATTAAAACAAAAACTGGTTGAATAAAATAGCATTATCAAAAACAAAAAAAGATCTATAAAGATTAAAACAAAGAAGCTGTCATTGTTAACATGCCATAACTATTAATACAGTCTTCCACATTAATTTTCTTCCCAAGAAGAAAATAAGGTCATCTAAGGACAGGCAATCTTCAACACAAACTATTTTAAAAGTTTGTGGACTCAATTGCCATAAAGCTTGACTGAAGCCCAAAAATCTTAACAGTCTTTATAAACTGACTCCCAAAGAAAAATTAATTAAGCAGGTCAGTAAATGAGGTCATATGTTAATCACAAACAATTTTTAATAGACACTGTCTGAAAAAACAGACAGTAAGAATTATATAACCAACAATTGATGCCAATCTTATTTTTAGAGTTTTTCAAGGAAATTACAACAATAATCCTTCACTTTTCCTATTTCTTCTTTTAGCATCTTCTTTTTTTCTTTTAGCTTTTTGCAGAGGCTGTATTATAGCCAATGTGGTTTATCTGAGGCACAATTACTGCTAACTGAAAACTCTCCTTTTAGTAACTTTTAAAACAAAATAATCCAGCGGTGGTGGCACACCCCTGTACCCCCAGCACTTGGGAGGCAGAGGCAAGAGGATCCTGTGCTCAAGGCGACCTGGGCAAGTTCAAGACCAGCCTGGGCTACACAATGAGAACTTATCTCAAAAACAAAATATTCAATCAATTAAACAAGCAAATCAAACACAAACAAAACCAAGATAATGGTAATAATTCTGAAGTCCTCTTCTGGTCAGAGGAACACACATTATCACATAAATTCATGAACTAATCTCACCTCTACTTTTGCTTCATGGTCCAAAGCACATATCTGTTATTAATTATATTAGCCAAAGCACAAGAAAAGAACATTTTCAGAACTGCCACACAAATATAAAATTTAATCAAAGGAGCACTCCATGAATTCTGTATTTGTCAGAATATTTTTAGGTCCAAGTCACAAAAACCCTAAGAGTGGATTAATTAGCTTATGTAACAAAATTTTCCAGGTAGACAGTTTGAGGACTATCTCAGCAGTTCAACCAAATCATGGTTCTACGTTAACATCTTTGAAATTTTCTTGGCCTTCTCCTTGTTTTTGAAAGTTGATATCTTTGAAAAGTTTGAAAGTGGGCCAGCTCTAAGCATCATATCTGTTATAGAGCATGAAAAGCAGGGATGAGAAGGATTCTTCTAGCATCTGTTTTCACTAGAGGACATCAGTCTTCAATGTCCTCTAGCAGACTGTTCTATGCCTCCCATAGGACAGAAGTGAAATAATTTGCAAGAGGATAATAATGATTGGTTTTAACTAATCATGATTTATACCCAGAGGCTGGGCAACTTGCCAATATACACCATTAGAGTTTGGCCAATGATTATCAGGTAGGCAGGTAACAGCACTGTCACAGTCTTCTAAATTTGAGAAATAAACACTGGAGAGCACACTACATGGTTTAGCAATAACTCCAATTTAAAACTTTTATTACTTCACTTAAAGTTGGGTTTCTGCCACTCATTAATTTTTATAAAATTACAACTAGCTTTTGATTTTCAAGTCACATTTTATTGCTCTCAGCTGCATTAAGCTACAAAGAACCTCATTAAATGGATCAACCACAATTAGAAAAATAACCAACAAGTTGGTGGGCAATTAAAGTTGTTTCCAGATTTTTCCCTCTTGCAAATACTATTGTAATAAATATCTCTGTACATCTTATTTTAAATACATCTATATAAGTACTGGAGTAGGATAAAAACCAGGAAAAATGCTTATTTAGGGGTATATATTTTAATAGTGGTAAAGTACTCTGAAAAAGAAAAGGCTGCACTAATTTATATCACATCCAGAGTGTAAGAGGATATCTACTTCTTAATAACCATACCAAATTTAGTGCCTGTTCTTTTAATTTCTATTTTAAAAATTATGAAAAACCTCAGTTTTGGTTTTTTTTTTGTGTGTGTGTGTGTGTGTGTGTGTGTGTGTGGTACTGGGGGCTGAATCCAGGCCTTTACACTGAACTCTTACATCCCCACTTCCCCTTTTCTGATGTATTTTTATTTCAAAACAGTTTCTTATTAAGTTGTTAAACTGCCCAAGCTAGACTCAAACTTGTAATTTTCCTGCCTCAGCCTCCCAGTGTTGCCATATGGCAAAACTGAGCATCTTTACATGAGCAAACTTAACTGGCTATCCTAATTAGTACTTTCTGAGTTATTTACTCACGTCATTTATCATTATTCTACTCAAGGATTATCCCTTTTTTGTTGATTTACAAGAGACTTTATAGTAGGATACTAACTTGTCTAGTTACTATTTGGTCATTTACTATTTGATATTTATATATAGTTTTACTGATTTGCAAAAACTCAACCTCCAAACGACTTCTGTTTGGAATGACTTTTCCCAAATCCTACATTATTAAAAACAATATTATAATTTTACTTAAGTAGAAAATAACTGGACTTTCTTTGATGTACAAAAGATATAAAGGGATCTAGACTCCTTTTAAAAATTCTGTATCTTCCTTGATTGATCAATATTGCATGTCTCTATTTGTTTTCATAAGAAATCACTTTGAAGAGATCAATATGTAATACAATAAGCATTGCTAATTTCCTAACACTTTGTTTGTAACTCTGTATTGTCTGTACTGTTCTTTTGCTATTTTGTAAAAGGTTGTCTGTCTGTTAAAAAAAAAAAATAAAAATAAAAATGCTGTATCTTAAGCAATATATCAATGATATTTTTGTACAGTCCACTTTCTATCTCTGACTGGATATCCCATTTTACTGTATAGTAAGTTCTTACCTGTGTCTGGGGATATTTTCGTACTATCTGTTCTATTTCATTTCATTAATCCATACTAAGCTGTAGTTTTATCAGCATCTGATAGTGTAAGTCCTATTTCATTTTCTTTCATTTTCAAAAATTATCTTTAGTGTTCTTACATATGTTTATAGTTTAACTTTAATTCATTCATATTTACTATCAAATAATTTTATATTAAAAATATTAAATATTTTTGTAAGTTTATAACTAGCAGAGTTTCCACCCTAACACGATAGAAAGGGAGAAATTATTATTACTAATAATCTTGAGAGAAAAAGTTCAAAAATCAGAAATAATGGCACACGGTTATGGTTGATACACTGTGTCAACTTGGGGAGTCTAGAAGTTTGGCTAAGTGACTCAGCAGGAAGCCAGGGTGCTTACTTTGTATACATCCTGA
>NW_004955410.1:36286811-36385432 GCF_000276665.1 Chinchilla lanigera
CCAGGGTGCTTACTTTGTATACATCCTGAGCCTGTGCAAGAGGAGACCATGGAGATTATGTGAGAGCTACAGGCCCCTTAGGTGGAGGTAGCCTGTTTACAATGTAAAACAGGGAAAGAAGCTGCTTGCTGCCATTCCTCCCTTTTGCTCTGGCTGCTTTGCTGTTCAGCCGCCATTCCCCCTTGCTCTTGTTGCTTTGCTGTCTTCTGCCTCGGAGCCAACCAAGTATGGACTAAAACCTCCACAAACTGTGAGCCAAATAAACCTTTCCTTCCTTCATTTTGGGCGTTGGGTATTTTGTCTCAGCATCGAGAGAAAAGTAACCAAGACACACACCAAATACTAAACATAATAAACTGTAAACATTGAAGCCTAGTTCCATTGAAAATAAGTATTACTATTCCTTGCTCAGTATTACATTAATAATAGAAAATCATTAGTTTCAGAGTCATCTCCATGCTGCTGACTTGGTCTTAGTTAACTGGTAAAATTCTAAAAGATCAAAACAATAAGAATTTATTATTACACTTATTTTTAAAAAGTCAATAAGCATGATAGGCATACTTCTTGAGCCGAAATTAAAGTTTCCATGAAAATATATTTATAGATAAATCAGATCTTGTAAATGTATATTCACACAGCTTTCATGTTTCACAGACTGATAGCAAAGGGGAATGAAATTTAATTGTCAAAGTTTTGGAGCCACATGAAGCCTTATGATCAACTGACCCAATGTCATTCTCAGAAGAATAATGAGGTCCTGAGAAGTTATATAATTTTGCCACAGTTGCAGGACTAGTGGCAGACTCAGATGAAAAGAGACCAGGTCTTCGGGTTGTCAATTCACTACTCCTTTTATTATACCCACCTGCTACAATGATTAGAACAGAATGGAATAAACATGGCAGGTGTGGGAAAGTTTAGAGAACAAATACACAACTACTATAGAACAGGGACCAGTATCACCAATGCTTGACCTAGCATCTGGCAAATGGTGAACACTCCATATATATTTCTGTATTTCTTACCTCAAATGAACAGATGTGAAAAAGTACTCCTATTTAAAGAGACTGAGCTTTTACAGCTGTTATGGTTTGTGACTGGATGTACCCCCAAAAGCCTCATAAAGTCGTAGGCTTTTTTGAAGGCTGAATCTAGAATGTATGATGCTGGGATTAAGGGTGTATGATTGCTAAATTAGTCCACTGATTGGTTTGCCACTGCCCTAATCCCAGCGGTCTAAGTACAATGTATAAGGGACAGAAAGAATCTTGTCTCCCCTGCTTATTGCTTTGCTACTTTCTGCCTCCTACGACTATTCTCTCCCAAGCCACCCTAGCTTGGAGCCAGCCAATTATGGACTGAAACCTCTACAAAATGTGAGCTAAAAAAATTCCTTCCTTAACTTTGGGCACTGAATATTCTGTCTCAGTAATAAGAAAAGTAACTAAGACAGAAAAGCATAAAGCTCTGGTAGTGTGACAGATCTCCTAAACATAATTTTCAATTAGTGTTAAATACAGACCTGACATATGCGGAGTCTGCTAAACCCTATGTACTCAAAGTCTTGTTGCCAAAAGTTATTCAGAAATCAACCCAAACTTTAGATATGCTCAATTTTGATGTAATTATGTGTTAGACACAATGCTAATAAATCTCTTCTTTCTAAGCAGCTGCCAGTCTACTGATTTAAACTGTAACTTCCTTCTGAAGATATCATAAAATTCTTCCACTCTCATTAAAAAATGAAGAGTAGAAGTTTCTTCAGATCTTGCGATGTAAAATCTAAGATAATACATTTACATAATTATAAAGAGCAATGATTTAAGATTTTACAGTATCTGACACATACAAGATTATAATAAGCAGCAATTTTACTATTAAAGATATCTCTAATTGGTAATCTCAACAGTTCAAATAAATTGTTCTATGACTTCCAATACAACTTGAAACTCACATTGTAAATGCACTTTTAATCAAATAACCCACATTAGTGAATCATAAACACAGTAATTATATGTTAAATCCATCTCAAATTACAGTAATTAGCTCTAGTAAAAAAAAAGCTTTAGAAGAACAGTTAATAAACAATAGAATTGTTAAATAAACTAGAGAGCATCCACGTAATGGGTAAAATTGGTGTTTTCTAAGAATATTTAATAATGTCAGAATTTAAATAGTACCCTGACTCATTCTTCAAAGAATATTTGATGCCTTACAATGTGATAATCTAGTAAGATAAAATAAAACGTAAATGTAATTTTTAAAGTGAAGTAAAAGTAATTCTATGGGAGAACAATACAATATACATAGATCTGACATGGCATTTTTTGGACAGTCTAATTTAATCCAGCAAAATTTTTAGGAGATCTGATCCTGAATAAAGTATGCATATTTCCCCACAGATTTTTATTTTTTATTTTTTTGCTGTTAACAGTAGTGGGGATGAACCCTCATGCAAGGAAAACTACAACTGAGCCACATCACCAGAGTCTTGAAAGTAGAACAGAACTGTAGCAGAGTCAAGATTATAAAACCATATACTTCAATTCTTAACCTGAGTTTGAGGAGTTATTAAAGAATCTAAGCAGACACTGACCTACAAAAATAAGATGTGAGAGATAAACACAAGTCAGCTACATTTTGGAGATGAGAGGGAAGGGGGAATAGCATGGGGAAAGCCCAAAATCAACAAAACAGTCTATCAAGATTAAATATTCAGGTCAAGAAAGAAACAGGTGGTGGCAAGAGGATACTGATACCAAGAATGGTGCTGGAGAACTAAGCTAAGGCCTATCACAAAGGCACGTTTAGACTTAAAGGCAAGCAGAAGCATTTAAAGTAAAGAAAAAACACTAGGTTTATTTTTTTAGAGTTTTTTTTTAGCATTAATCAGAAAATGAAGTCAATTTACTACCTCTTCCTTTCCATGTGAAACTAAAAGTTCCAGGAAAATAGAGCTAGTCCTTATTCACAGCTGTATTCCTAGTGCTTATTACCTTATTGTCTGGCATTTAGTAGGTGACCAAAAACTACCTGTTGAACAAATGTGAAGGGATATGTTCATAACAGGTAATACAGAATACTTTTAAAAAAATGTTTATAGCAGATTTATCTGAAATAACTCCATACTGGGAAAAGCCCAAATTTCTCAACAACTAAGTAGAGGGAGCTGGGGATTTAGCTCAGCGGCAAAAGCGCCTGCCTGGCAAGCGCAAGGTCGTGAGTTTGGTTCCCGGTACCGGAGAAAAACCAAAAAAAAAAAAAAAACTAAGTAGATAGCTTATGGTACATCTGTATAAGGAAAACTATTTAGCAATAAAAAGAGATTTATAATTGATAACTCACAATAACATGGATTAATATCAAAATAATTATACTGTATAAAATAACAAAATAAAAGGTATACATCATACAATTCTGTTTATATGAAACCTAAGAAAACAAATTAATCTATAGTGACAAAAAGCAGACCAGTGGTTGCTTGAGTATATGTGAGAGGGTGAAGTTATGGAAGGAAAACTTATAAAAGAAAACATAGAGAAAGTGTTGTGACCTTGGGTCAGGCAAAGATTTTCTTAAGATTTAACACCAAAACATAGTTGATAAAACGGTTGAGGGAGATGATAAAGTATAAAGGAAATTTGGGAAACAATGGAATTCTGCTTGCGATGGTGGTTCCCTTGGCACAGACGTGTCAAAACATATCACACTGTATATTTAAAATTTTTTGTAGTTTCTATTTGTTAAGCATACTTTTGATAGTTTTTCAGAATACTTAGATTTCACTTGCAGTGTAGAGAATGGGTTGAGGCAGAGATGGAGTACACAGGAAAAGACTAGAGACAGGCCTAATAGATGATGATAGCCTACATTAATACACACTGAAGCAATAATTCATGTGAGAGAAGATGGAGCAAAACTGACATGATTTGGGAGATATCAGATATATCAGTGCTACCCAAGGTTAGTATTAACCCTTCAATGCTTAGTGTTCCATTTCTGGAATACTCTTAACAATGGAACATAATAATATTTTTTCTCTCCCAATTCTCATCCCTTGAATTTTTCAGGTTAACATATATGAATGTCATGCAAAAATTCAAGAAATTACAATCTTTGGTATGAAAGAGTTAATATCCTTTTGAGAGAACTGAGGTACTAACAATAACACCAGCCCAAACTAGAATCCATCTGTACTCAAGAGATAAACCAGAAGCAGGTAAACTACTTTTCTTAAAATTTAATTTTGATCATTTACAAATGATGAAACGAAGGCTGAGATATTAGGTAACCTGCTTAAGATTACTTAACTAAGGACTCAGAGGTCCTGGACAGATAGAATAGTGCTTCTCAGTCCCAACCACATTTTAGAATCCTCTAGAGAAAGAAAAGAAAGGGAATGGGAAAGGGAGCAGAAAGGAAGAGAAAAGAGAAGGAAGGAGTAGAAGATGGGGAGAAAAGAAAACAGAAAAGTGAAAGGAAAACAATGTCTGTTTCACTTTAATATATCAACAGAGCCACAGAAATTCCTCAATTCCAAGTGTAACTCTTAACATTTACCCCTAGTAGGGTGGGTGAGTGTATATGTGTGTGGGGTGCACATGTGTATAAAGATTAAACCCAGGGCCTTTACAGTGAGCTACACCCCAGTCCTTTTTTAAAATTGTGAGACAGGGTCTCACTAAGTTGCCTAAGCAAGACTCAAATTCGTGATCCTCCTGTCTTGATCTAGTAGTAGTTCTCACCAAATGTTCAACTCTGCCATTAAAAAGAAATCCTCCACACAATGCCCACTGTACATACAGCCATTAGACAATGCACTCTCAGGAATACTGTCAAAATTAACCATTTGGAAAGTATATTTCTAGACAAACGAGTGGTATTTTCAAAACAAATCAGATCAAGATGCTGACACTGAACCTTTCAGAAATTTTCTCTTTAGAAAAAACAAAACTTCCTACATGTGGCTGAGGCCTTTTATAATTAGATTCCTATTCCTCTCTAACTTCATTTCATACAAACTTTCCTTTTCTTCTATTTGCACCAGTCCCATCTATTTCCGGAACATACCAGGTTCTTTCCAGCTGTGAGAACACTTCATGTCTTTCATATGATTCGTCCCAATTTTCTACTTCTCATCTTAAATCTTAAAGATAACCTACAGTTTCCCAAGCTACTCTACCTGGTATCTCCAATGTTACTCACTGCAGCATCCAATTCATTTTCTTCACAGTATGTACAATAAAACTGCTGGTTTCTGCCTGCAAGAACGTGAGCGCTCTAAATGAGTGCATCTTATTCCTCAGGTCCACAGCTGAAACCCAAGTGATTGGAATCATATTTGGCATATAGGAGACAATGAATTTTGTGGGGAAGGAGGGAAAAAGAGCATAGATGCTAGTAGACAATTATCAAAGATTATTAAATAAACTTGTTTTTATTATAGAATAATTAATCAAGAACAATTAAAAATTGAACACTGAACAGCAAAAATGTTGATTGTAATTTTAGGAAAGTTGATTATAGCAGTAATGGGGCAATGAACCCACTTGCCTTTTCTATTAATACCTCTGGTTCAACAAAACCATGATGATGAAAATAATTATAATTTAATATAAATTTTAGGATAGCCAAAAAGAAAAGTTGTGCCAAATTTTATGACTAGGAGGAAACACAGCAAAATGTTAATACTGTATACTGTCTGAATGATTTGATACTCTCCTATAACGAGCAATTATTATTTGAATAATCACAAAAAACTGAAGGCCCCCCCCAAAAAACAAAGAACAGTTACTGCACTTGGTATCCTGAAGACTTACAATAATCAACTCTGCAAATTATTATATAACTCATTTTTTTAAAAGTTAATAAAGTGGTTTTTTACAATGAATTTTTTAAACTCATTCTCTGCCACTACTACTCTTTGCCGCTTTTTTCTTTTCCATATATAGTGGAAAAAACACTTTGTGCTACACTCAAACTTCTATACCTTAGTTTTATCATTATTACCTGTGTAATGCTGAACACATTACTTAATCTTTCTGACTCAATTTTTTCCAACTTGTAAATGAGGATAATACTATCAATTTAAGATATTCTGGCATACCATAGCGCTAAATAAAGAGTAGCTATTACTACTCAACAGAATGTTATAAACTAGCGAGACAGTAAACACTTTGAGAGAATCTATGATCTTATTCCAGAACTATATCCTTAGTTTAACACAAAGCATATTGTAATATTTCTCAGGGAGAGCTACATTAGGATTGTAGAAGAGCGTTTACCTATTCCCTTCTAGTTATTTTAAGGAAAAGTCAGAATTGTTATCAACGGTGCACGGGAAACCACCTGAACATAGCCTTTATGTGAGCAAAAGGCTGGGTTTATTCTGTCTGGGTGCAGGCAGGCTGATATGAATGACTGCAGCAGCTGGCCAGAGGAAAAATTATGATTTATCTATTATATTATATTAGGGTCTTGGGATGGAGTTACAATCCCAAGGAATTTGGGTGGAATATTTGGGGTCAAAGTTCCCAGGACGGTCAGTGCAGACGTGTAGATACTACTGGACTTTCTGGCACTGGGGAGATTGTATGCCCTGTCCTAAATTTTCTTTATGGCTGTCTGTTCTGTTTGTTGAAGGTAGCATGGCCCGTTAGTGGTTTTCTGTTGCTTCTGGAAGGCAGCATGAGAGGGTCTCAGGTCAAGCATGACAAGAATAACTTTTTTTATATTTCAAAGGTTAAATCATACACTGTACCTCCACACTATCCTATGGTAATGGAAAATAAATGACTAAACAATGAGACAATTTTATATGAAAGGGTAATACTATTAACCATTAGGTCCATAGTTCTAAATTATATCCTATGTGTCTATGTTAAATATCACCTAATAACTTCCATTTTAGTACAAGTACTTACTATATTTATACTGTCCTAAACTTTATCTCAATTTTTAGTTTACTGTGCTTTTTTGGCATTAGTATGGTTAGACAAATACTGCTTACTTGTGGAAATAAGAAATTTACTGTGTTGATGTTTCTTTTCTTACAATTTTTTTTTTGGTTTTCCCATTATGTTCCCATCCTTAATCTTTTATATCAGATGCTATTTACTTAGTCATAGCTTTTATCCCAAGTTCTCAAACACATCTTTTGAATCTATTTTATTGAAACTCTCACTTTTGGTTAGGAATAAAGGTCTTTCCTATGTCCTCTTACTCCAATTTCAACTGGATGCTCATTAGGTTGGCTGTGTAACTTCATCTTGGGTTGATCCTTTATTGGTTTTCTGTGTTGGATCTTTCCCCTACAGCCTAGGGAAATGTTTCCCTTTTTGCTATTTTTACTCCTTTGTATTATTTCACATGAAATAGTAACTTTCTATGAAAGAGTGCATAAAAGGCCTACCACTTTTATAATCCTCTGTAGCAGACACTGATAACTGCACAATAAACAACTATTTCCAAACCCGTTCTCCTGTGTACAACACAAATGCTGAAAAAGGCTAATATTTGCTTTCCTAGACTCTTCTAAATCTAGGTTTCATAGTTCTGGTCAATGAAATCTATACAGAACCCCCTGAAAGGTTTATGGGCAAATTCTGCTTTTTCTTTTTTCTCCCCTACCTGGAACAAAGGGTATAAATTGCTTCGGACAGTTTGCCACCATCAGCCTACAACCAGATTGAAGGGAGCTCCTAAAAGCTTGTAGAGTAAAAGGCGGTCGGGAAGAACTAACCAGGAACCTTGGTGCTATTGTTGAATCACTACATCAAGGGAAAGCACTGGTTACTGGATGGGAAGCATGGGCGCAGGTGGAAAGAGATAAAAAGGAAGTGTATTGGAGACAGAATGCAAATCACTTCTTCTGTACTTATAGAGTTTATAAAACATATAAGTAGCAGTTTGAACTGCTAGTAAAGAGCTCAGAAAAAGGTTAGAGTTAAAGCTTTAAATTTCAAGAAGATAACTTTCTCCAATGGCCACTTTGTTCTCTGTTGTTGGAGAATCTATTAGTTCAATAGTGATTTCCTGGATTGATTTTTTTTTTAAGGCTCTTATTTTCTCAAATTTCTGTATCTATCTTTTGTCTACTTTTTGGGAGATTTCCTTTTGTTGACCTTAGAATGCTTTTTTTTAAAAACAAAATTTATTCCCTAAAATCTGTTTCATCTCTACTCTTTTAACTGCATCCTATTATTTAATGGATGCAGTATCCTTAAGAAAGATGATCACGTTATTACTTTATTTACTTGTGTTTGGGATATTATTTTAGATTTGTTTAGTTGTCTCTTTCATGGACATGGCTAAACACGGAAGACATTTAACTCATTATACTCTAACAGTGAAGAAATAAAAAGTTAATAAATCTGTGTGTGTAGGGTAGGCAACACAGTAAAAGGTACTAGGTTGTAAACCTGAATATTATTGTACTAGGGACTAGGGAGCAAGATCGGCTATTTTATTTTGGTGGCCCACTCTCTTAGTCCTCTGTCTAACAGGAAGGACTAATATCCTTCTAGAAGGAAAGATTAATATAAACTACTTCACAGGAAGATTTTTTTTTAGTTTGGTGCTTTTATTTAAAGGGAAGAAAGTTCTTATTAAATATGAACAATTTTAATAAAAAGACCTTTTTATTGGTTTTAATTTAGAAGAATCCTGCATCCACACAACATCCAGAAATGGTATCTATGAGATAGGTGTTTTTATTTTCATTTTACAAAACAGCCAAAAATAAGATGACCTATTTTATAGCTAAAAACGCATGGCAAGATGATTTAATTTTTAACCCTATTGCCCAAATTAGGCATTTTAAACCAACAGGACTTAATTAAAGTTACTGTACTGGGTATAGTAACCATAAGCAATGCAACTACTACATAGGACAACTGTAAATTATCAAAATAAGACACTTTTGAGAATGAGTAAGGCACTATTAGTAATTGGGCCAGAGAAATATGCATAAACTGGGCAAACTAGTCACCCCATTACTAGGAGAATAACCTCTTAGATATTAAGCCTACTGTATAAACTTTCTAAAAATTTTAATGAGATAGAAGTAGAAAAAAACAGTTTTTTTTTTTTTTTTTCAGTCTTTTTGAGACAGTGTCTCGCCATGCAGCTCAGAATGGCCTTGAGCTCACTTTGTAGTGCGGGCTGGTCTCTAACTCACAATGATCCTCCCGCCTCAGCCTCCAGAGTGCTGGGATTACAGACGTGCACCACTACACCAGCTGATAGAAGTAGATATTACAAAAATATAAAAAACACATTTCTTCTATGAAAAAAAATTTTTTAATTTCATAAAATAATTAAGAGTAACAATGGTAGATATACTGTGTATCGTGATCTTAAAAGAATGGCCAAAATGTTACTCAGGAGGTAAGTCACAGATAAAAGAGTCTCTTACAAATAAGAAGCAAACAAAAGGAAAAAACTGTACTTTCAAAGAATAAAAGAGGGGCTGGGGATTTAGCTCAGCAGCACAGCATCTGCCTGGCAAGTGCAAGGTCATGAGTTTGATTGCTGGTAGCGGAAAAAAAACCAAGTTCTCCTTGGTTAGAGCCAAAGAATAAAAGAAACCAGCAGTATGAATGAAACAGAATATTTTTGAAAGAACTGGACGATAATTTCAGGAATTATTTGAACTTCTCCCTATTTCTTATTTATCTATCTTTTATTTTGCTCTCTATTTGTTTTTAGTTTATCACATAAGCGAAACCAAACCACACCTGTATCTGACTTATTGCACTTAACATAATGTTCTGAAAATGCATCCATCTGCCTATGAATGCTTCAAGTTTATTTCTGTTTATGGCAGAGTAGTGCTCTATTTTATTTAAGCACCATATTCTTTCCAAGATCCAGCTATTAAAAATTATGCTGCTATAAATATGGGTATGCATGTATTCCTGTAGTACGATGACTAACTCTTTCAAGAAGATAACTAGAAAGGAGGTAGCTGGGTCAAATGGAATTTCTATTCTGAAGAATCTCCACATTGACTTCCATAGTGGTTATTCTACTTTACATTCCCACCAACAATGTAGAAGAGTTCCTTTTTCTCCCAGATCTTTGCCAGCATTTATTATTAGTTGATTTTTTGATGGATGTTCTTTCTGGTAAAAGATGGTATCTCAATGTAGTTTTGATTTACATTTCCCTAATGGTCAGCAATGTTGAACACTATTTCATATGTTGATGGGCCATCTTCTTTCCTCCCTCCCTCCCTCCCTCCCTTCCTTCATGTTTGGTATTTTTGAGATGGAGTCTCACCATGTAGTTTAGGCTGACCTTGAACTCACTTAGTAGCCCAGACTGGCCTTGAATTCCTGGTGATCCTCCCGTCCCAGCCTCCTGAGTGCTAGGATAACAGGCTTACACCAGTTGCCCATTTTCTGACTGGGTCTTTTATTTGGGGTGGCGGGGTATCTAATATTTTTCAGTTCTTTATATATTCTAGATGTTAGTCTTCTGTCCAAGGAATACCCGGCAGAAATTTTTTCCTGTTCTGTAAATTATCTCTTCACCCTGCTGGTTGTTTCCTTTGCTGTGCAGAAGCTTTTTAATTTGATATGGTCCTATCTGCTGATTCTTGGTATCAATTCTTGTGCCACTGGGGTTCTTTCTGTTCAGAAAGTCCTTTCCTACTCCATGTCTTCAACAGTTTTACTTATCTAATCTTCCAGTTGATGAATGTTTCTGTTTTAACATTTAGATCTTTGATCCATTTTTAGTTTAGTACATGGTGAGAAATATGGGTCTAAACTCAGTCTTCTGCAGGTGGATATCCAAATTTCCAGCACCATTTATTAAACAGGCATTCTGTTCCACTGATCAGAATTCTGCTTCCTCTACTCTGTTCCACTGATCCACAAGCCAGTTTTTGTGCCAGAACCACACTGTTTTAATCACAGCAGCTTTGTAGTATAACTTTAAATCTGGGGTTGTGATGCCTCCTGCTTTGCTTTTGTTACCCAGGACTGTTTTTAGTATTCTGAGTTTTTCTGGTTTCATAGATTTTAGGATTGTTTTGTTTTTCTAGATCTGTGAGAAAAGCTATTGGTATTTTGGTTGGGATTGCATTAAATCTGTGTATCAGTTTTGGAAGTATAGCCATTTTGATTACATTGGTTTTGCCTATCAAAAACCAAGGGACATCTTTCCACTTTCTGATGTTGATTTCCTGTTTCACCATGATGTAATTTTCATTGTAGAGATCTTTCACTTTCTTGGCTAGTTTCTAAACATTCAATTTTTCTTGATGCTACTGTGAATGGTATTGTTTTCCTAATTCCATTCTCAATGTGTTTGCATTAATGTACAGAAATTTTATTGATTTTTGTGTATTTATTTTGTATCCTTTTATGCTGCTGAATTAATTCTACCAGTATTTTGGTGGAATTTTTTTTGGGTCTTATATGTAAAGGATCATGTCATCTATGAATAATGATACTTTGACTTCACCCTTTCTTATACATACCCCTTTCTTCTCTCTTGCCTGATGATTGCTCTAGCTAACGTTTCAAGGACCATGTTAAAGAGGAACAGTGATAAAGGTCACTCTTAGCTTGTTGATGATTTCAGAGGAAAAGAAGCCTGCAAACTTATAAGGCATTACCCATTACATGATGCCTTACCTTACAACAAAGAGACATATTCTACTATGATGGTGCCTAATTCATAGGGCACTAGGGTGAAACAGAAGGTAGAAATAAATAATAGAGAATAAGATAATTTGTAATATATTGCTTCCCACAATAAGCACACAAACAATTCCTACAGTCACATGTTGCCTTTCTTTGAAGAAATAATAGTAATTCAAGTATTTTTAAATAGAAATATGCAATTGGAGAGAGCTTTCTTTCTCTTAAGAATTCTTTCAATTAGACCTAGTTTCAAGGACCAAACTGATTTCCACAGTGGTTTCACCAGTCTGCATTCCCACCAGCAGTGGAGAAGGGTTCCTATTTCTCCACAACCTCGCCAGCATTTGTTATTGGTTGATTTCTTAATGCTAGCCATTCTTACTGGGGTAAGGTAGGATCTCAATGTTGTTTTAATTTGCATTTCTCAAATGACTAGTGATGTTGAACATTTTCTCATATATTTATTTGCCATTTGTATCTCCTTGTACTGTTCATTTGCTATGTTGTAAAATGTCTGTTAATGTTTTCCTCGTTTTATTTTTAAAATTAAAAAAAAAAAAAGAATTCTTTCAATGAAAGAAACAGAAAAGGTAAAAAATGGCTAGGAAGACAAGAAAATGGGCTTTAGTTTTCTATCTAAAGTAATTAAGGCATGAAAGAAGAAATCATTAAATCCTCTTACCCATTCCAGAGTCTTTCTTGGTGCCATCTGATATTATATCTACATGATCAGAGTCCACATCGTAACTAAAGAAATCATTCAAATAGGTTTTTGATCTCTGGCCACCAAATACGTATAAGCAACGATTTTTCTGAAAGAGAATAAAAGGACAAAGAGAAGAGTATGTTATAACTTCCGTGAAGAATTTCCAATGATGTTTTTAAAATTTAAACCTTACAAAAGTACTTTTCTGACAGACCCCATGCAATGGAGTACTATGCTACAATAAAGAGGAAGGAGGACGCTCTTCATATACTGCTAATAGGTGACCCCCCGAATGAGTATCTTGTTAAAGTACAAAAGCAAGGTGCAGAATAATGTATTTAGGTTGCTGCATTTGTATAAGAAAAGACCAAAAGTATTATCTGTGTGTGTGTGTGTGTGTGTATATATGAGAGAGAGAGTTAAGTATATTTCCTTCTTTTTTAATAAGCAAAGACAGGATAAATCAAAATCTAATAAAAGATAAGGAGGGGAAGGAACAAAATTCTTTTCTATCTCTGCCCTGAAAACAGGGATTAAAAATCAGCCATCTCCAAAAGTATCCTGATTTACAGTTTTGACACTGAAAAACCAAACATATGTTTTTATTTAATTAGAAAACGAAACTAACTTTAAAAAAAACTATGAAATTTGAAAAAAAAAATGAAAAATATAGAAATATGACCACTCAGAAACATAATGCATATCTACAGTGGCTTTTAATTCAGCTTTTTGACTACCCATTCATAATGGGCTAAATCCTACACAGAAAAATAATCAGAAATCAATTTTATATACACTCTATGACTTTTTTAGTTAGCTTTGTTATTTTCCAGACTACTACAGATAAAGCAAGTGATAAAATATTGTTGTATACAGTAGGATTTTAATCATAAAAGATCCACAAATACAAAATCAAAGCCATAAGTAAAAACCTTTAATTTGAATTGGATTTAACTTGATTTAGCTTTTCTCTTACTAAAAAAGGTGTATATAAGAGCAGCAATGCTATTGGCCAAATGCAGAGAAAAAATGAGCATAAAAAAAGAATAATGACCACAATGGATTTAAAACTATCAAATGTATAAAAATCCATGGGTCCATAATTATACTTTTAAAAACACACCTCTTTCACTTTGGAGCCTTAGCTCACTAATATGAAAATGAAGAAAAGCAAACAGTCAGACATTTACATTGCTTATTCTGTATGGTTTACATTCCAGAGTAACCAAACAGTGGTTTTTTTCTCATGTGTGGTTTTATTTGGGGAGAGGTAAAGGTAGAATCACAGGTAATAAATGTAGAAGAACTCACATCACTAGAAAAATCACTAATGAAAATCTAGATAATGAAAATTAAATTAATAAATATTAAAACTATTAGATAAAAGATAAACTTCACAATGAATCATTCAGGTTAATAACACTGGAACTCTTTATCATCAAAGTATGATGACTAGACATGCCTCCATACATCAGAGTATACAGGAAGTATTCTTGTATGTCCCTTTTTGGCTTTCCCTCAAACCGATAAGAAATCCAAACTCAAGCCTCTGGATTATGAGCACTAGGTTTTAGAAAATATTCATAGACCATATTAAATCACACTATGAAGATAAAAGCTATCCAGCTGAGAACACTGAGAGATTCTAGAGCACAAATGACTTTTTAAAAAACAAATAAATAGGTGGTAATGGGGGGCAGTATTATTATGTATTAAAGGAAATTGAAGAGCCATAAAAACTAAATGCCATTTATCCTGGCATTTTTGGATCCTGACTTTAACACACCAGATAGAAAAAGTACTTTTCAGTATATTAGGAAAAAATAAATGAAGGATGAATACTAAATAATAATAATAATAAAACACTGATTTGAGTTAGGTATGATAATGGTAACATTAAAGAACACATATAAAATATTCTATAACATTGTTTTAAAGTTGTAAGCAACCAAAAAAAAATCAAAATTTCATTAAAACATTTTAAAAGGTTAAAGAAAAGTATATATATTGATATATTTTAATTCTGAATGCTATGAAATCAATTAATTCTTTGTACTTAATGGAGGGGAAAAAAACAGATTAAAAAACTGTCCTAATTGTAAGTGGTAAGAAGAGGAAATAGCTACACTACCTAGAAAGGCAGTAAGCTTAAATCATAAAACTATGTAATTTAGAATTCAAGTGATAACTGTTTAAAAGTTATTGGACTGGTGGAAAAAGCCTCAAAATAAGCAAACGGTTCACTGTTTAAGGATGTTTCCTTTTTGTCTGTCATTGCTACACTAGGTATTTATTTTGAATGAAAAGCTTTATGTGTTGCTGAAGATTTCTATTTGTTTTTTTGGGGAGTGGTACCAGGAATAGAACTCAGGACCCTTGCACTTGCCAGGCAGGTGCTGTGCTGCTCAGCTATATCTCTGACCCAATACTTCGATTTCAACATTTCTTTTCCTATAAACATATACATGACAAAATAACATAATGCAAGGCACAGAATGGTCTTACTGAGTGGAATAACATGCAGTGTCCTATCCGAGACTGGATGTCCTCAGGTCCAGCATTACAGGAGTCCTCTCGAAGAAGTTTCCAGGTTTGACACTGACAGTTGAAAGCAAACAACCCACTGAATTGTGGTTCACTGGCTCTGCTGTCATCTACGCTGCCATTACATGTCAAAATTCTACCACCAAAGGTGTAGATCATATGTTTTTCTGAATCCATACACATCTATCAGATAAAGCAACAAATTGAATATTTTAGTTTGCTTCTGCCATGTGTAACAAATGAAACCTTTCTCAAGAAACCCTGAACTTTGTCACTTATGACACTAAATATCTATCTCCTATTATTACATGAACATATTATAATACAGTTTGTTCCCTGGCACAGATTCAGGATAGGTTTCTAAATACCTTTTTCAGATTTCCACTTGACCAAGTCATAATAAAACATGTTGGGTTAAAGAACATTCTGTTTTCTTGAAACTGCATAATTTTTACAAAAATCAACGAATGATGTATTGCAATATATCTAATAGTTACTACTGATCCTACAGAGTAGTCATAAACTTTTCATCTTCCTTATAAAAACACCTTTTTTACTCTTCTAGACAAGCATCCTATTAATTTTCTATTTAATATGAAAGTAGATATGCAAATAAAAAGTGACATAGTTAAAGTCATTTTGGGGTTTATTTTACAATTCTCTTCAAATTATGATGTTACAAAACAGCAAAACAAAAACATTTAGGAGTTTCCAGATTGACTTTTTTGTTTTTCCAGATTTTTATAGTGTGAAAATTTAGGTATCCTTTAACCTATCACTATAAATTTACTTTTCTTTGAAATTAGATGTTAAACACAAATAATACTTATATTTAAAGCATAAACTGTGTACACAAATCGTTTATTAATCCATTCTTCTGCTAAAACACAAGTATTGGCTGTATACATTCAAATCTCTCTTCCCATGAAATTACTTCCAGCATTTGTCTATTATTGTAATTTTAATAAAAAGTTTTTAATAAGTATTATGAAAGATTACAACATCCCCTAATCTTTATTACATCTGTATCTCCTTTGTCATTTCAAAGGTTTTTTAAAAACTTCCATAAATTAAGATAAAAATTTATTACAGTATTTATTATAATATTTTTTACCTCTATTTTAGAACTCCAATGAGGTAGATATTGAAACTTTAAGACCTCTTCTCTGAGCCTTAAGTTTTCTCTCATAATTTTAGCTTAATTTAGACATATTCCCATTTTGCTTTTTAATCAATTTACTGAGATTTCTATTTCACTATCAAATTTTTATAATTTTTAGGTATTAATGTTTCATAGATGCAATATTCATCAGAATTACTTTAAAATACTGTTTTCTTCAATTTATTCTATTAGTTATTTTCTTGAATTCATTACTAATTTGTATTACTAATTTATTACTAAAGTATTATGGAAGATTCTAGCATCTCCTACTCTTTACCACCAAAACAATCTGTACCTGCTTTGCCATTTCCCAGGTTTTTAAAACACTTCCATAAATTGAGATGACAATTTATTACTTCCCCCAGGGTGAAATCTTGGTGAATATGGCTGAAAAACTAAGACATCAAAGTTTTCATGTCCCCCGCATTCCACAGATGATGTTCCCAGTCTTTAATCTTAAAAGATTATGTCATTAAAAACAATCCTTATATTGCTAAAGATGACCCCACATAGCTCCACTCAGCTACTGTATCTCTCTCCAAACTGGGTTGCACTATCCTGTCAAAAGTTCTTAAGGCTCAAATCTTTCCAAATACCTGGGGAGCATGCAGAAAATCCTGGGAGGTCCATATTGAGTCTATTTCCCATTTTCCCAAATGCACAGTTCATACTAATGGCCAGTATCTATTCCCCTACGGCTCTACTTCATATGGTTACGAAGGAAGTATCTCCGTTCCTTTGGGGGGATATTGAAGCCTAACTGCTTATTCTCATTGTTGTATAAACACCTTTACACGGTAGCTTTTGCCAGCACACCAGTCTAAGCCGTTTCAAGAAAGGAGTAACATAAGTAACTGTATTTGTATTGTGATTCTTACCCTTATCTTGACAAGTAGAAAACAACAGAAATCATTTTATTCCTTTAACTACTTGCTCCTAAGTTCTGTTCTTCCCTTGATAAGATACAAAATTTCAAGAGAGTCAACTATCAAATGACAATAAATTTTAATCACTCTAGGAAACATGTTATTCATTAGCATGGTTTACTCTTTATTTTTTAATTTCTACTTGGTTTTTTAATTTGTTTTGAAGTTTGGATCTCTGAAAAATGTTTTCAGAAAAGCTAACAACCAACTCTGTGTGCTCTTTTCTACAAAGATTTTGAGAAGTCTTTTGAGCCAAAAGTTGGAAGACTACTCATTTGTCAACTTACACGTTTAATTTAAAAGTAAAAAGCAGACAGTAACTTGTTTTTCTGAAAAAATAATTTCTTTTAAATCTGAAAGTGACTTTATTTTACCCTATTACAGGAATATAAGATTGGCAAGGTTTAAACTGGGTTCAAAATAATGTTCTCCTTATAAAATTTGAGGTTCTGCTATAAAGCTTTCCAAGTACCCAGTGTTGTCCAATCTACTATGTTTCCTTGACCCTATTTCCAAAAATATCTCCTGTCAATCTGATTCCTGCTGACCAGTAGGTAGCCAGCTTTTTCTCTGTGATTGTTTCTAGGATTTTCTTACGGTTCTGAAATTTCATTAAGTAACTACCTAGATAGGAATTTTTTCCCCCTTCTTTCATTCTGATCTGTAGTTGGTAATTTCTTTTGGTCTGAAAATTGTGTTGGTTTTCAGCTCCAGGAACTTTTTTCTTTTTTTTCCCCTGAATACTTTTTTACCTCAATTTTGGAATTCTCATGAAGTAGATATTGGAACTTCAAGACCTCTTCTCTGAGTCTTAAGTTTTCTCTCATAATTTTACCTCATTAATTTACTAATTTAGACAAATGCCCATTCTTCTTTCTAATCAAATTACTGAGATTTCTATTTTTACTATCAAATTTTTATAATTTTTAGATATTTCTTTTTGTCTTTTTTTTTTTTTTGAGACAGAGTCTCACTATGTAGTTAGGCTGGCCTGCACTCACTACATAGCCCCAGCTGGCCTTTAACTTCCAGTGATCCTCCTGCCTCAGCCTCCCAAGTGCTAGGATTACAGGTGTGCAGCACCACATCCAGCATATTTCCTTTTCATAGATGTAATATTCATCAGAACTACTTTAAATACCATTTTCTTCAATTTATTCTACTAGTTATTTTTCTTGAATTCACTAGTAATTTGTTGAGCTTTGTACTCCATCTCATTACTTTCAAATAGTTGGATTTTTTTCTTTTTGTCTGGTCTTGTGTCTGAAAATCCCTACTCACATGCCTATTTGCATATACCATAACCTGTTTGAAGAAATGGACAGGAAGACAAGAGAGAGGATGCCCTTCTGTGCTATCTTTTCAGCCATAACATCCTTATTTCACATTTTACCTGTAGACAATTATCACTGCTAAGTACTACACTGGAAAATGCCCTCCTATTTTGTCACCAGCTATATTTGTCCCAGCTATATACAATTTGAGACTCAAGTCATTTCTCAGTCTTTGCTGTGACTCTAGAGTCTCTGTTTTTTTCTGGTTGGGTCTGATCCTATCTGCTTTCTACCTTTCAGGAAAATTCCCATCAAGTTTTGAAGTTCTTTGAATACAATGCTTTTCAATACTATTGTTAACATATTCTCTTGTCATGTTAGAGGATGTTGAGAAGGACAGTAGTAAAAGTATACGTTCAGCCTGCCAATGATCCAATGTGGCCCAGGAATAATGCCAATGAGTTCACACCTTCAATCCTTTTCAGTTTTTTCCTGCTATTTTTTTACTAGCTCATATTCCATTTTCTAGTAATTTCCTCATAGTGTTTACACTTGAAGGACAGTTTTCTATCTTTCTTTGTTTTTGAGACAGGGTCTCACTATGTAGTTCAGGCTGGCCTTGAACTCATTATGTAGCCCAGGATGGTCTTGAACTCCCAGCAATCCTCTTGCCTCAGCCTCCCAAGTGCTGAAATTACAGGCATGCACCACCATGCCTGGCATGAAGGACAGTTTTCTAAAGAACACAATAGCAGCTGAGTTCTCAAGTTTTCCATGTAGTTACATTGTGTGATGCTTGGGATAGTGTTAAGGTTAAAGTTCTAAAAATGTCTTCATGCCTCTGGTATTCTCATGCTCTCAAATTTCAAAACAGAGTGCTAAATCCAAGAGCATCATGAATACCACAAATAGTTTTCTGGAGTTCCTTTAATGCCACAAGTTAGTCAGTTATAACTTATAGCTTTATTTACAGGAAATAAAATGTGAAACAGAGGTTTACGAAGGTCATGGAACTTGCTCAGCAGCACAGAGCTAGTTGCTAGCTGAAATTGCGCTAAAATCCTGGTTTCTCTGCTCCTAGTGTTATGCAGTACCATCTATTCAGGTAAAAACCAAGCATTATTTAACATAAGTCAGCTTCCAAAGAACAGCCTACTTTTATCAGAGTCAAGAGAGACAAAAGCCATAACAAGAACTCTGTATGTGCTATGTAGTCCAACTATCCTTAAGAATACTTTTCAACCAGTTAACAAAGACATCAACATCTTTTGTGAAAGAAGTATGTAACAATTTGGGATCAAGACAATAAATTGTTCCCTAACAATGTTATCTGCTGATGTGTTTTGTTTTGTTTTGTTTTGGTTTGGTTTTGTAAGACAGAGTCTCCCTATGTAGTTCAGGCCATGAACTCACAACACAGCCAAGGCTGGCCTCGAATTTGCAGTGATCATCCTGTCTCAGCCTGAGATTACAGACATCTGCCACTAAACTCTGCTGATGCTGATGCTTTTAAAAGATCAGAATCAGGGACAGGGATATAGCTCAGTGGCATAAGTGCCTGCCTGGCAAGCACAAGGTCCTGAGTTCGATTCCCAGTAACAACAACAACAAAAAAAGATCAGAACCAGCTTGAATTCTTGGAGTTCTTATTTCCTACATGAATACTGAGAATGTTGGCAAGGATGTGTACAGCATGGCAGAGCTCAGTTATATAACTGAGCCAGTAGAAATTTCAAATTGAATCTGGGGAGTACTTCAAAGACTAACGTTTTTGATTTTCCACGCACCACTTACTTGATAGGCACAAGTCAGGCCTCTTTTCCTTACCATTCTCTTGTAACAAGTACATATTAATATAAACATGGTCATAGCACAGTTTTAAAGTAAAAAATTAATTTAAAAAATCTGTAAAGACACAGTAATGACTTGGGCTTTAAACTCAAACATACAATTTTAAATATGAACTGTATTTTGATCATATTTCTACTATCTCTCATTTTTCAAGTACAAGATAATACTATCATCAACGCAGTATTAGAGATCTTTTTAAAAGTCTTTTTTTCCCCCCTGTATTCTGAAGATGTTAGAAATGGGTGAGCCAAGTAAAACTCCAATGATTATTATTTCATTTAACTTACCCTGAACTTGTAGGAAGTATTCAAAGACAGATAATCATGACAATAACACTGATAGTGATGACAATGGTGACAGTTATCTATCTGCATGTTAGTATTAAAATGACTTACAATATTACTATGTGCAGTCTCCTTGTCTACAAACACCATCACACGAATTTTTGGTGCTGAGTTTAAATAACATAATCTAGGTTCATAACATGTTTCTGATTGTAAATAAAAATATATTTTATGTTAATTGGAAAAAAAGCTTGAGACTTCAAATTCTCACACTCATTATAAAGTGATTTTAAAATTCTTCCATGAAGGAAAAATTCTTTTAAAATGTTAAAAGGGCAAACTGCTACTGCTAGGATTTATAAGCATTTACTATAAAACTAAATTTGTTTTTCCTAATATTATTCCATCTACTCTCTATAGTAATAAAGATTTTATAAATTAATAATTCTATTCTGAGATCTTAGAGCTTATTTCTGACATCTGTACCAAACAAAGAAAAAATTTAAAGAATAACTTTATATCTAGTGAAACAAAAATTTTTTTAATGATCTGTCTTAGGTATTTGCAGTATAATCACTTGTAGAGAACATCCATAAGCTCTATGAACAAGAATTAGTGAACACTAATTCCACCATATATTTAACTGTGCATCAAACCTGATGATCAAACACCAGTTTCGGTCCTCCATCAGCAGCAGTATCTTCACTTAGCAACATCCACGTGTTTGTGTCAATGTCGTAACGGTAGAAATCACTTTTTAGAGACTTGCTGTTCCTCACAGAGGAATCCAAATAGCGTCCCAATGTGTAGATTTGCCTCCGTTGAATATCAATGCACATTTTATGACATGATCTGGCACTTGGGCCATTCTGTAGAAGGAAAAATGGGGCAGGAGCAAAAGAACAAAATAATATTAACTGTCCTCCTTTTGCTCGGAAACATAAGAAGTCAACTAATGTGGATCTAATACTAGGTTTAAATCTCCAAAAGAAAGGAAAAGAAGCAGCAGGATCCAAATCTTACTTTTCAGTGTTTAATATCAACCAGGAAAGATAAGATCAACTACTCTATATCCTCTGACACCTGTCTGTAACACCTGTATGGTTTCTATCATATACTGCATTGTATTTTGGTCATCTATGAACACAGTTCTAGTCTCAATTACCTGACAATCTATGTTTGCCCTTTAAAATTATTTTGGTATTTCTCACCAGAATATAACACAAAACAGGTACTTCAAGTACAGGTACTTCAAAAATATTAACCAGTAATTTTCAAAGTTGGAAGAAACTATAATGAAATTTGTAGTTTAATTCTCCCTTTTTAATGACGAGGAAATATAAGCCCAGAAAAGAAAGGTGTCATCCTGAGAGCCAATAAGCTAGTGATAGAAGCAGGGGAATCCAAGTCTTTGACTTAGATAATTTACATTACATAAAACTGACTCTTTTGACTGAGTAACACAATTACATTAAGGAAGTAGGAGTATTAAGAACAGTATGCTACCTAAAGGAGACAGAGAGAGCCGAGATCATTCGTTTAACAGGACTCAACAAAAGGTTAAAAAAACCTGTACTATAGCTAGAAGAGTTCATGGTTGCTTCAACTGAACAAGGTTTAAAGAGATAAAAGGTAGAAAGGAAATAAAACTAATGAACTAATGTTTAACATTTCCTAAACTGTGTTTATATTATTACTGTGTATGTATGTATGTATTTTACTTAATACTATAAGGAAACATCATTATTTCAGCATCTACATAATTTGTCCACAGTCATAAAACTAAGATAGCAGATCTAAGCCCTAGTGTAACCAGAGCCAATAACTCTGCTCTTCTCGCTATGTCAGGTATTTTTTTCTAGAAGAGAAACAAAACCAAAAATAAACTTGTTAACACAGTATATGTGGTTATGACTAAAATGAAGAATTCTTGCTGAAGAACAAAAATGAAATATAAAGTGGAAATAGCAAGTCTAGTGAGTAACTGCCAGAGACTTGATATAATCTGTAGGCAAGAAAAAATTATTACAGGAAAAATAAAAACCAAAAAATTATCATAGGTTCCTAGAGTAAGATATAACATAAAAAAGCAACAGTATAAAAATAATGTAACAATATTGATTAAACTAAGGAATATTACACAAGAACAACAGCTTGACAATTAGTGTTTAATCCAGTACACTAAATTGCTTTCTCTATTTTAGTAAAACTTATTAAAGTTTAGAAGAAAGACCCATTTTTAAAAAAATCTGTATTCTAGTGTATTCCTAACTTAATTTCGTGAGGACAACATAACACTGACATCAAATGACAATGTTACAAAGAAAGAAGAGGTGGAGTGGGAGGAGGAGAAGGGGAAGGAAATAGAGAAATAATTTACTGAAAACTTTACTAAAACTTGAAAACTTTACTAAAACTTATTAAAGTTTTAGTAAAGTTTACTAAACAAGGTAAAACTTATTAAAAACTTAAAGACTTTTGTCAAAATCTTCAAAACTTATTTTTTAAAGATTTTTGTCAAGATTTGAGCAGATAAGGTGAAATTTTTATTTAAGAAAAATTTTCTTCCATGATTAAAAATCTCAAAAACAAAGATGGAGGGCTGGGAATGTAGCTCAGTGGTAGAGCACTTGCCTCACACACACAATGACCTTGGGTTGAATTCCTAGCACTGCAAAAAACAACTCACAAAGATGGAGTAATATGTAATAAATCTATATCACATTTCCTAGATGTAAAATTTGAAATTCTAATAGTACAGTAACAGCCCAAAGAGTATTACTCTCTTTGTGCTTTAGCTGAATCAGCACAAGTACAATTAAAATGTTAGCAAGTTCTATACTAAGCAAGAAGAAAAAGGAAAGTAACAATAATAGGATATAAAGCACTTAAAAACAGAAAAATAACAAGGAATATTGATAGCACTCTAAGCAAGATTATAATTTTTTATAAAGACTAAGAAAATACAAATGCCTTTATGTGAAATGAAAGAAAAACAGGACTACAGACTATAAAAATAAAAAAGAAAATAAAAGTTTATTATAAGTATCAGGTCGAAGGTGACCACAGATAAAATACACATATTCCTTGAAAAAAATCTAACAACAAAATGACTTGCTAGAAAGAGAAAAATGTAATGTCTTTATATCTACTGAATTGAGTTCATAATTTAAAATGTTCCCATAAATAGATCTCTAGGCTTAGATACCTAACACTGGCAAATTTCACCAAATATTAAAGAAGAAATTCATCAGTTTGAGACAAAATGTTTCAGAAAATAGAGGAAGAAGAAAGACCCATTTAAAAAAAAAATCTGTATTCTAGTGTATTCCTAACTTAATTTCGTGAGGACAACATAACACTGACATCAAATGACAATGTTACAAAGAAAGAAGAGGTGGAGTGGGAGGAGGAGAAGGGGAAGGAAATAGAGAAATAATTTACAGGTGACAAGCATCTCTTATGAACACAGACACAAAATTAACCTTTAACAAAATATTGCCAAATGGAATGTAGCAATACCATATATGAAAAGAGTATCTCACAACAAAAGGGGTTTGTTTATCTTAGGAATGCAAAGTTGCTTTTACATCACAAAATCAATAGGGGTAATTTATTACATTAATAGTGTAAGAGTGAAAACCTAACCCTAACCCTAAACAGCTATTTTTAACAAAAATATTATTTGTGTCAGCATAAGTTTATTACTACAATTTTAAATTAATTGGTGAAGAAATTTTAAAGTTTTCCATTCTAATACAGTTGTTTTCAATAGATATAACCCAAATAAACCGAGAATATCAATGAGATTTTGCCTAAAACTGTAAAGGGATCCTGAAACCATAAAGTTAGAGAAGCACTAACATAATTAAAGTCCAGTAAGAAGAGCTATATCTAATTCCTTTCTGGTCTATAATTCATGAATGAAGTCAGAAATACTTAAAAAGAGCTATGATTTTAAAAATATATAAAGGTCATTACCCTACTTTCCTTTAACGAAAGCTGTAATTCTGCCTTTTCCAAGATGTCTCTTGCTATAAATTTTTGTTTGTTTGCTTGAGACAGGGTCTCACTATGCAGTCTAGGCTGGCCTTGAACTTACTATGTAGCCCAGGCTGGCCTTAAACTCTGGGCGATCCTCCTGCCTCAGCCTCCCAAATGCTGAGATTATAGGCATGCACCACTACACCTAGCTATAAATTTCATTTTTATTTAGTAATCATAACTTATAGCCACATTACAAAATACTGAATTTTTATAGTTGGCCTTGAAAAAGAATACTAAAGAAATTGAACTGGAGCTAATAAAAATGAGTTTATTAACTACTTTGAGAATAATACATTTGTTTCCAATCTATAAAAATTTACTTGCATATCTACATAAACATTAAAGTAATTTTCTCATGAAGAGCTGAGCTATTATTTTTCAGTCTCCTTAATGTTTTATTAGACACGTATTTCAGTAAATTAAAATGATTAAATTAACTTTCCTTTTTAATTGTGTTGTGCTTAAAAATACAATGCCCTACAGTAGCATCAAACAATAACTTGTACTCACTGGTATAAAAAATTAGAAGGGAAAAGAAAAAATGCAAAAAAAGAAGGAAAAATGGAAACAAAGCTTTTGTAAATGAGGGGAAAGGGGTTGAAGGTAGAGTAGGTGAATGAGGAAAAAAAAAAAGACTCAAGATTTATCACGTACAGGTACAAATTCCCTATGATGAATGTGATCATTATGTATACCTAAAATGTACCAATAAACTTAATTAATTAAAAAAGAAAATAGATCAAAATCTTCCAAAAATTAGATATGTAAAATAATAATTGCTCAATTTTATAAACAATAAGCACTTAAGTCACAGCCATAGCTTGCGTGCCATCCGATTCATAGATGGTCAACCAAGGTTTTTACGTGTCTAAGTAGTAATAAATTATAATAAAGCTGAGCTGTAGTACTGAGTCACACCATTTTACTTATTTTTATTAACTTCAAAATAACCAAATACTCCCATGAAAACAATTATGTTTCAGCACTAGTTTTAAAATAATTACGTATAACATGTATGATATAAAAAATACTGGAATGAAGCTATCTACCTATAATACAGCCTTAAAACATCTATAATACTTTTGAAACTCCCTGTAAACTCTCCACCCCAAAGGAGTCACTCTCCTGAATTTTGTAGTATTTATCATTTCCTTGTTCTTCTCCAGCACTGACTCTTCATGTAACTTTCCCTATTTACTATCTACTTACTCCTATCACTAAGGAGTAAGCACATGTGTCTTATCCTTAAAATACATAAATTCTAAAGAATATGATTCATGCCTTTATTCAGAGTCTAGGTAGGAAAAACAGAAATATAAACTAACATCATAACCTATTCCAGAATTAAAAGGGGTAAAGTGGGCGCATTACAGGAAGTTTTAAATTCTTAGGGAGAGTAAGAAAAGCTTCTCAGTAGAAATGAGTTTCAAATAATCAATAGGTATTTACTAGGTTAAAGCTAAGCATAAGATCATCTGTTAATCCCAATCATGAAAACAACGCTACCAAGTGATACAGGTGAGAAAGTGGAATAATTCTAGTAACTCCAGTTACTAAGCACATGAAGTCAGGAGGTAAGGCTGGTAAAGTAGGTGAAGACCAAACTTTGATGAGAAATTTAGAGGTTTACTCTAGTAGGAAGTGAGGGAGATAAACTGCTCTGCTACTGTTAGTCACACCTCCCTGTGTCTATGCTCCTTAACAGTACCTTCCACCGCATGCTGACCCTGGCTTGCTTACATGTTTTTTTTTGCTGAGACAAGAACAAATCTGATGGATTGTTCATGTGTACTTCACCCTCCTTGCAGCTCTGACCCAACCATGAGAACAAGCACCAGGTAGTCTACCAGAGGGAGACTATATAGAATACAACCAAGCAGTCCCAGCTGAAGCCATCCTAAACTAGCTGACCCATGACTCCCAGACAAGTGAATGCACCCAGCTTACACCAAAAGAATGACTCAGTCAACCTGTAGAGTTAGGAACAATAAACGCTTACTACTATTTGCCACTGAAGTTCTGTGAATTCTTGTAATACAACAGATAAAATGTAATAGGTAACTGAAACCAAGACAGAAGATAACCACAGGGTTTAGGTCAAGGTATCACATGGTCCAATCTGTTTTTAAGAAACTTTGTTCATGAATGGAAAACACATGTAGGAATCAACAACAGTGACCAAAAGTTAAACAACAAACAAATAAACAAACAAAAAAACCACATATAGATTCAATCAGTGCAAAAAGGGAGAGGAAAGAATGTTTGAAGTGTAATATTGCATTCTGGTAGAACTTCCACATAAATCAGACACATTCAATGAAGAACAGAGAGGATTATTTTTAGTAGTATGTACTGGGCTATATCCCCAGCCCATTTTTTATTTTAAGACTGGGTCTCACTAAGTTGCTAAATTGCCTAGGCTGGGCTAGATCTTGTAATCCACCTGCTTCAGCCTCCTCTCGGTGCTCATATTACAGACCTGTGCCACTGGGCTTGGCTGAGAGAAAATTTTTAAAGACAAATCCTACGCTTAATTGCCAAAATACTTACAGATGTGACCAAACTGATTTAACACAGTTGAAAAGAAATGTTAGGTATTTAAAGATAGGTCTTTTATGTTGAGGTCAGAAATAATCACTTCAGAAAATGGTACATCAATACTGACAAAGTTACGAATGCCATTTTTACATACTTCTCCCAAGGTAAAGGAAAAGAAATACAAACTTCAAGGTCTTTTGGAAAAAATAAAAATCACCCAAATGATTACTCCTTAGATCATAACGAATAAGCAAGAACCCAGCACTAGAAGAAACAGCACTAGATCTTTTGAAATGACTTTCCTAAATGAAAACCAGAAGGGTTTAAATTAGGTCATTTCCTTTTCACTTTTAGATTTTTTTGAATTGGTTATTTTTTAATTCACAATCTGAAATATTCTAGAGAAAGAATGCAATTTAAAGTTCTTTACAATTTCTGGACAAAAATAAATTAATATTCACTTTAACTCGGTATATAACCACACACTTGTTTAATTCAAAGCCATAAACCCCAGACACCTTAAGCTGTATGAAAATGTTTTACATAAATAGAATCCACCAAAAAACGTATACATCAGGAGAAGAAACACTTGTGTAAATAATTTAATACTAAATTTACTGAGATATTATGAAATTAGTACAAGTTACCTTTGGCCTCTGTAGTTAAAAGAGGTGCTCAAACTGGTGGCCATTGGTTCCTAGACATTTATTAGTATGGCAAATTGCTGAAGTATATATTCATTTTTTGGCAGATTCTGTGTATGTAGAGACATACAAATGTTTATGCTTACATAATTTTAATTTAAAATAAAATATAGAAAATGCATCATTATGCAATGTCATCATTGTGTGAATACCACTGAATACATTTATGGTTATAATAGCATCAGGCAATGTAATCTTACAGGATCTACTATTATGTACGTGACCCATAGTCAGCTGAAATACAGTTACTCAAGACATGCATATATAGTGAACCAGTGAGGAGTCAAAGCAATGACATAGTGAGGGGTTAGAAATCAAAAGTTATTTTTCCAGAAGAAATAAAAATAAAATGAACGCTGGAAACAAGGGTAGAAGTGACAGGGGCATTAAGATAACATATAGTTACATAGTTACATTTCTGGGCTACAGTAGTTTAAACATTAAATAACACAAAAATACCTATTTCTATTCATCTTTATAAAATAGTTGGCAAATCAGGTATACAAGCTGTCATCAAGGAGTACTTAAACTAACTTTGCATACCAAATTCTTTTCCTATCATAGCTGACAGAGAAGAAATTAAACATGCATAAAACGAAATGTAACACCCATGCCCCAATATAATGCAGGTATGTGAAAAGTCTAGGAACTTGCCTCTTTTTCAGTGTCTCTAGAGATACATGTCCACTGGTTCTCCTTCACACTGTATGCCCAGAAGTCAGCAAGATCTTGTGTTCCATCCCAGCCACCAAACAAATAAACAGTCTCTGTGAAAATCAGAAAAATAATGTGTTTAAAGGAAAAAAAAAACAAAAAAAAAAAACAAAAAAAAAAAACCTTAAGGGAAACAGTCCTAGCCAGTTCTTTCAGAGATCATTTTAAAAGGTACATCTAAAAATTTTTAAAATGGGATTTTCACATTTTAACTTTCAAAATGTGTATCAGCCTAGTATTCCCTAAACATGAATAGATGCAGAGGGTGCTTCGGATTACTATTTTGAGAGATTTATTTAAAAATACAATCACTAAGTCATGATCCCCAACATTCTGATTCCACTGTTTTTCAGTGGGTAAAGAGACAGTCTGAATTTTCAAAGTACCCCATATGAATCTGATATGCAGCCCGTTTACAAGTTTCTGCATCGGGCCATAAAAAATTTACATTTACTAACTTCTTAAAAAATGCAGCAACTTTTCATCCACTAGCGGTCTATGGAATTTGTTACTCAGACTGTAACTAGAAACCCTAGGGGAATATAAAGTATAAACGTATGAGGACATCTAGCTACTTCTGAAAAAGTCACATTAAAAGTGGTTTCTCCTTAATGTTACACCAAAAACAATGGTTAAAATTTGTTGCAAGCTACATCTCTTAATAATAAAGTAATTCACATTTTTGGTATTCCCAGGAAAACCGGGGGATTTTTTTCCAAATATACTGTGATAGGTTCAACTCTTTAGAAAGTAACCATTAAGCCATTCTAGGTACTGTACCTTGAGAATTTGGTTTCTTCTATTCTGAAATGTCTACTGCATGTATAAACTTCAGCACTGGATCAAAATGATTTCTTGCTAATGGATAGTGAATTTTTTATACATAAAACTGTATAATAGATCCTTTCTTCTACACTAATAGTTCTTTTCCTTTCTTCAAATATTCTGCTTCTTATAAACATCTTGTGTGTACTGGTTACACAAGCCCACCTTTTTTTTTTTTTAGGTAAAATACTACAGAAAAACGGGAAAGTTACTGAGTCTCCTAATGACACATCCTAAGGCTGTGCTGTGTCCCACCATGAAGTCAGAACTGACAATGCATGTGGAAATACTGTAACACTGAAAAAACTTTTTGCCATTCATAAAGTTGAACAGTCTTCTAAGAATTTTTGTCATATTTTCATATAATTTCAAATTCTTAAGTAAATTTTCTAAGTGAAATGCCCAATCTATTCCCAAATAACTTGGAGAAATCCCAACAATGTTTCTCTGCTCTCTGGATAAGAACAGCCCGCTGAAGCCCACTGAGTTCTAGCACTAACTGGCTGACCAAGTACAGAATACTTAACCTCTCAGGGTCTCATATGTTAATTTACAAAAATCTGAGTGTGAAATTCTTTAGCTCTGAGTGACATGGAAACATTCTGAAGCCTGTCAAGCATGAACAACCTATCTTCAAAGCATGTACTAAAATATAAAATAATTTCTATTTCTATAAGTACCACAAATACAATAAAAATGGCATTATTTTATCTGATTCTGGGTCTACTTCAGTACCTAAAGCACTTTTGGCACTTTATAAATGTAAAATAATGACAATTATTTCAAACCACTAAAAACTTGTCAAATTTCAGAACTATAAAACAGTCCATTATTATTAGTTGATAACATTCTGTTTCACAAATGGCACAGAGTGATGTCCAGACATTTATAATTTTATGGGGAAAAAAATCAAAGAAGTTTCACCTGATTTTATTTGCCAAGGTCTCACTATAAAGGCAATTAACCCTATTAAATTCTGAAGCCTGGAGGAGGGGGCATATAACTAAAATAGCAATAGCAAGTGACCTTTTGTTTTATAGTGTTTCTGGGCACCTTCCAGATAAGGTTACTCTGGTTCATTAACTTTAATAACCCTTTCTCTTGGGTTCTGGGTTCTCAGTGTTCTTTGTGAAAAGCAGGTCTCTTTGTATGCATAAATTCTCACAGCAAAGAAAACCCACATTTCCACAACAGCCTCATTGATGGCTGAGCAAAATAAAATCTGGCATACAGTAAGCATCCCAATGGAATTAAGCCAAGATGTCATTCTTGTCCATGAATGCTTTGTGGTCCAAGTTGAAGTTTAATAGTAAAATTAAATGAACTGGATGAAAACTGGACCTTCTGACATACCTGAATGAAAAGGTATAACAAAAACTTTAATTAAATCACCAGCTCATTTAATCAGAAAGTAAATTATCTAGAAACAAAGATCAGCAAAAGTACTATTTAATGCTTAAAAGATATACAGATATCACAGACCTTTGAAACTTATGGTAAAAATTGGGGAGAACTACAGAGAAAAAGAAAAAAGCCAAGGGAAAACATTAATCTTTGGAGCAGGATAACAGACTGGCTTACTCAAAATTCATTCTCATGCACACAGGAAATAACAATTCATGTACATCCTGGGGCATACAATCTTAAGAGGAGCAACTCTTTCCCTGTATTTTTTCCTTAATAAAGCACAGGCTATGTTGCCTGTCCATTTCTCCCAGCATTTAGAGCAATAATGTCAATAAGTATTGATCTGAACTGGCAAAGCACTTCAAATAATTTTTAAGAAAAAGATGATGAAAACAATGATGACAAAGTCCCTGCCCTGCGTTTACAATCTTGTCAAGAAGATAAAACAGGTATATAAATTACTGTAACACATGATGGGCTAAGTGCCATAAGAAAGCTAAAAAGTACCATAGGAGTTCAGAAGTGGAAGAGAATATATCTGGTTGAAGAGACTCAGGAAGGTTTATGGTGTCAGAGGTACTTGTCCTATAAATTAGAAGTTGGCTTTATGTTCTGGTAGGCAGAATGGGGAACAAAGCAGAAAGAAAAAATAACAAGGATACAGATACAGAAAAAACATATTCAAAAGGTTTTTAAGACATTAATATCAAAAGGCTCTCAGTTACAATCCTGGCTGTATTACCACAGCTCTCTGACTACCAGCAGGTTTCTTAAGCACTGGTTTCCTAATCTCTAAAATGTGATGTGGTATCCGACAAGCTATTGTGAGATAAATTAAGTATTACATGTATTTAACACTTAAATATTAAATGGTTAAATTGTGTGTGATAAATATATGTACTATTTGATATAAATGATGAATATTGGCCAGAAAAAGTTAAGTATCATTAAAGACGGTTAAACCATAAAGTAAGAGTTTTAAACTTGACTCCATAGACAGTGGGGAAGCTACAGAAGAGCATAAGGAGGGACACATGTGACAAGGAAAGAGGTAAACTTGCAGCATACAAACCTGACTAAAACGGAAGAGGTAGGGACTTAGAAGGATTGGAGGTAATGTGGATAGTAACAGCCTGTGTACAAAATGTCAAGCCAATTTCACTCTAAGACACTAAGTGAATCAATCAATCGCTACTCAGGCCACAAATATAAAATTCTACCATACTCTTTGGTACAGAATATACATCAAATGGTACCAGTGCCAAATGAACATTAGGGGTAGTTACTACCAATATATATACCTTATATACACTAAAAAAAAGATAGATATGTTAAGAAATGTGAAGACATCCGTGCCTACTATTTTGCACAATAAAATAGGTTTTTTATTTTAAGTGCTCAACCACACTATCTGTAGTTTTACTCTTACAGGGTAAGTCAGACTGCTAACTACACAATCCTCCACAAGATGGCACACTAATTTAGCAATTAAATCAGTCTTTCCATTTTGAAACTATAGAACACATAAACTAGGTATTGACATAGCTAGCCTACATTTAAATCGTAGATAATTCATGTGTTAAAAAGCAGTACAAGAAGAGTTAACAGACTGGTGACAGAAGTTAATTCTTATCTTAAGCAGACCAAGAGAAAAACAAGTAAAAGGGAAAACACAAACAGAAAAGGTTCTAAGACAACAAATTTGTCTCCCAAATAAAAGAAATCCTGTGAAGACATTTTTAAACTAAAAGCTCAAATTGTTCCTCTGCAAGTTCAAGTTAGTAAGACCTTAAGGACAGTTAATATGTTTTTTACCACCTTTCCTTTTTTGTAAACAGTAGTGAAGAGTGAACTCAGGGGCTCTGCACTACATCTCAGCTCCCTTGTCCCCCCCTGGGCTCTGCCTAAATCACTAAGTTCTGATTCTGGCTGAGATTAAACTTGTGATTTTCCTACCTCAGTCTCCCAGAGTTCCTTGAACTATCAAGACTTAGCAAACTATCCACTAGATTTATTTGTTTTTCTTCTTTTCTGAAACAAGAATTTTTTAACTGGTTATACACATTAAGGGGTTTTATTGGAGCTGGGGATTTAGCTCAGCAGCACAGCGCCTGCCTAGCAAGCGCAAGGTCTTGAGTTCGCTTCCCGGTACTGGAAAAAAAAAGGGGGGGCTTTATTTTGGTACAGTTGTACATTCATGTATATAACATGCTTTGATCATTTTCACACCCCTATATTAGCCTGCTCCTGGTTTCAGTGTGCAGGGTGGGGGTGACATTCAATGTGTAATACATTTTACTCATGTTCATTCTCCCATGCCTTTCTTAAATATCTATGGACTGATCTTTTGAGTGAATTTACGTATGGTTACTTTCCTCACTAAATAGTTTCATTTCATGATAAATACGATGCTATACTAACTCCTATTCTTACGTTTGAATTCTTTTCCGATAATTGTATGAAACAAAAACATGCATGTTATACATAGTTTCAGAAATACATGAATATGTTTACATTAACAACCAAAACCCATTTTACTCACCTCCTTTAAAAGTTTCTTTAGGAAAAATCAAGAAAAACTGTATGTAGCACTACATACTACAAAATGAAAGCATTTCATATAACTGCTATAGAAACAGTCCAAAGTTCAAATACTTATACATATGTTCTTCTAAGTGACAAGCAACTCATCAACTTTTTTGATAGATACTAAATATTGGGACTGTGCCTGTCTTAATACCTATTCTGACCAAGGTCAGATTCTCAGAATTTATAATAGCCTCATCCAATTGACATTTACACTTTTAACTGAATAGACTTCCATGCTGGAATAAAAGACATTTCTTTTTTTTCCTCTCTCTATGCAACTTATTTTACCTAGAGCTGAAACTCAATTCAGCTGAAAAATGTATCACGTACAGAAATTACAGTCAATAAAGTTGACACAGAAAAGCAGTAAGACAAAATACTACATTCCTTCTCTATCATGGTATGAAATATGGGATTCCCAAAAGACAGAAGTATTAAAAATTAAACAGTAAAATTTATGCTAACATGAACTGTAATGGTCACTCCATCTTTTGAGCTGACAATACAGGGTTAAATTTAAAAACAGGACTGAAAAAAGAAAATTCAAGTATAATTAAATCTTAAATATTTATGGAAACAAAGTACATGACAATAAAGGAAAGCAACTGCGTTGAAATATAAGCGACATTAAAGAAGCTCAAATAAACTTTAGTTTTACTCTAGTGACCGCGTTCTTTAATTTTTTGAATGTCTGACAATTTAAAGCCATAGATTCGCATCCCAGAAAAATGTAGACAAAATGTTATATGTAACTTCAAAAAATGAAGGGCCCTTTGTTCTACAAATCTTCTAAATGCATACTTAAAAATGATGATTGGTCATCTTTACACTCTGTATTATGTGTATGGACCAACTTTGTTAAGATGGAACATGCACATTCTTTCAACTCTAGGGAAAGTCATCTTTCACTACTAAATCTACCTGATCTTTAGCAAAAAAATTCTTCAGTGAATATCAGTATTTTTTCTATATTTATCGTTTCCCTTTCTTTCTAAAACACCAATCAGATCAGTGTACATGAATCCAAAAGATGAAATAAACATACTGAAAGAATATTATTTTGTTTGTTTGTTTTTCTGTTTTTTTGTTTTTTTTTTTTGGTTTTTCTCCGGTACAGGGAACCTAACTCACGACCTTGCGCTTGCCAGGCAGGCGCTTTTGCCGCTGAGCTAAATCCCCAGCCCCCTTGTTTGTTTTTCTTTTTTTGTTTTCTGAGATAGTGTCTCACTCTGTAGTTCAGCCTGTCCTTGAACTCACTATGTAGCCCAGGCTGCCCATGAACTCACAGTGATCCTGCTGCCTCAGCCTCTTGAGTGCTGGGATTATAGGCATGTGCCATCATTTTATAATGTGAGATTATTGCTAAATTATTTTTTTCCTCTCAATACTGCCTTTCAAACTTGTTTTAAATTGCTTTTCAAAAAATTTTTACATTATTTAAAAATATTTCCAGTGACATTTTATCAAATTATACAAACACACACAAAGTTCCTTTACACTTATCCTCTTAGCATAATTAATAACTATAATTCTCCCAACAATTTAGCTTGTTAGTCTCACTTCAAGCAATATAATGTATTCACAATCAAATAAAAAAATCAATGGTAATCAGGATTGTATTTCAGAAATGCTGGACGCACACTTCCACCTTCACACATACTCACACCTAACCACTCACGATTTTTGGTTGCTATATCATTAAGACTGAACTGTAAAAAGTTCTTTCAAAGATGGTGGATAAATATAATCTCTCTAAAGATGACTGAAATCAAGCTGACTGCAGCAGTTGTAAGAGGACTCTGGTATCTGCAAAATGATATACAGTACATGGATGCATCTCATACAACCATGTTATTAAGTCTTACAACAAAAACAGGATTTTCAGAGAGCAAATACCAAGGATATACCAGATTATCCACTTGTGCTGAAATTCATTATTAAGATATATTAACCAAATATTACTCTAAAGAATGCAAAGCTCTACATATCATTGGATTTTCTAGCCAGAACCCAAAGTAATGGTACTTACAGCTTTAGGAAGCATAGTCTAAAGCAGTGGTGGTTAACCTACGGCATGTGTGCCGCAGCAGGCACACAGAGCCTCTCTGTCACCTTGTGATCCATGTCATCCTAGCAGCTCAGCACTGAATATCAGTTGTTTTTCCAAAACCAAAACCTTAGTATTCAGATTTAATTGCAGTGTTTGCACTTTGCAATAAATAAGTGGGTTCTGGCATGCAGTGCAGGCACTCCGTCTCTAAAAAGTTCATCATCACTGGTCTAAAGACTACAAAGTAAGAAGCCGAATTGTAAGGAAATTTAAATGCATTACAATATGACTAACAAAAATATTCACCTCAGAAAAAAATAGTATAATAATGACGTCAAGACATGATGTACTTATCAAGATTTATAGCAGTATGTCAGTATGGTCTCCAAGTAAATATTTTTCTTTTTACTTGATAGGAAATGGAATTTAGGTATTTTATTCATCCAAAAAAATATTTAGAGCATATCTTCTTCATACCAAGCTCAATGGCCCTAAAAATGAACTAGGCAAGATTCTTGTCCTTTCTCGTTAAGTCCACTGGGGCTCGAGAGCTCAACAAACAGGAATGTGTACATGACACCCATATAAGCAACTCTGAAACCAAGGAGGAGTAAGTGGAAATAATCTCAGCACTATGGGACACTGAGGCAGAACAAATACAAATTTGAGACGAGGCAATTAAGCAACTTAGAAGATCTCATCTCAAAATGAAAAATAAAAAATATAAAGGGCTGAGAATGTAGCTCTGTGCAAAGGCCTTGGGTTCAATTCTCTGTATCACATAATCATGCTGTTGCTAGTGCTGCTGCTGCTGCTAAGAATAACAAAATGTTATACAAATGTAGGTAGGGAATGATTATCCTACCTAGATAAGACTCCTGAACCCCAAACTAATAGTCAATTGATTATATCTACGTGGATGTCTAATTGGCATCTCAAACTTAACCTGTCTAAAATCAAGTGCTGAAAAACTCGGTACAGCTGATCCTCCTGTTTTACCCGTAGAGAACAGCTGTACTATTTTTCTAATTTCTCCGGTCACAATCTTAAGAGTTTTCCTTAACTTCTTTTTTTGATACCCCACATGCAATTCATCAGCAAACCCTGTCAGCTCTACATGATGGTGTATTAATTAGTTTTCTATTGCTAATAACATAATACCACAAGACTGCATGAGCTTTAACAAAAAACGTTTATTTTGGCTTACAGTTCTGGAGGTCCAAGGTATAGAAGCTATATTTCTATGATGTCTTTCTTGCAAGTTACAAGGCAGGTCAGTAAAAGACAGGAAGCCTGCATGCACATCTGTGTATCTTTTAGTCTCTCTCCCTCTTCTTATAAAGCCATTGGTAATTCAACCATGGGGCTTCACCCTGGTGAATTTAGGCAATCCTAATCCCCTCTCAAAGGTCCACCTCTAAAAACACCACAGTTGGATTAAATTTCCACTTTTTTTTTTAAAAGACAGGGTCTCACTATGTAGTCTAGGCTGGCCCTGAACTTACTATGCAGCTCAGACTGGCCTGGAACTCATGGCAATCCTCCTGCCTCAGCCTCCCGAGCGCTGAGATTACAGGCATGTGCCACCAAGCCTGGCTTTCCACCCTCTTAATGCCTCACATTAAGGATTAAATCTCAACAAATGATCACTGGGAGATGCACTCCAACTACAGCAGTGTTATGGTGTGTGTTGGGTTGCTCCCCAAAGCCTCATGCAGTTGTGGGGTGGGCTTCCAGAGTTTGTGACTGACTCATGATCCAATGCTGGGATTATGGGTATGAGTGCTACACCCACTCCCAGTAGCCTGCATACAATATAAGGCAGGGAGAAAAGCTTGCTCACTTATTCCTCCCCCTTTCTGCTCTTGTTGCTCTTGCTGTCTTCTGCCACCATGAACTGTTGCCCTCTGACATGTGCCACCCTAACTTGAAGCCAGCTGATTACGGACTGAAACCTCCACAAACTGTGAGCTGAATAAACTTCTCCTTCCTTAATTTTGGGCATCAGGTATTTTGTCTCAGCAACAAGAGAAAAGTAAGACAAGCAGATACTTCCAAAACACATCCCAAATCTGACCAGTTCTCAACATTACTACTACCATTCTTAGATCAGTCAATGTTCTCATGATTTCTCAAGTACAGCTTCCTACAAAGGTTGTCTGCTTCTGCCTTTGACTTAGTTTGTTTTGTTAAAATGGAATACTACTCTGCCATAAAGACAAACGTGAAGCATTCATAGGTAAATGGATGCAACTTGAAAACATAATATAAATGAAATATAAGTCAGACACACAAGCTTAAATACTGCACAGTTTCTCTTGTATAAGAAACTCCAAAGATATATACATACAAGTAAAGAATGAAACAATATAGAAAATAGGAAGTCAGGGAGAAGTTCAAATAATATTTCAAAATTATTTTACTACACATGCTGATTTGTTCCATTTATACTACTAGTTTCTCTTAGTTCATTGAAAAGAAAGTTTTGAGTGCCTGTTTGTTTTTTTCTATAAGAGAGTTTTGGGCTTTTTTTCTGAGACAGGGTCTTGCTGTGTAGTTCAGGCTGGTCTCGAACTCACAGAGATCCTCCTACCTCAGCTTCCCTAATGGTGGAATTACAGGTTTGCAGCACCACACCTGCCTTTAACAGTCTTTTTGTCTACTTCTTATGTTCTGAGTAACTACTTTTAAGCTTATGATACAGAGTGTATTAACTATAGTTATTCTCTTATTATTTTGTTACAGAATTGTTTCATTTTTTCATATAATTTTTTTAAAAGTGCAAGTCAGTTTATACCACCTCTCATAACCCAAAAACAGCTTCTTATCTCTTTTTTTTTTTATTTTAAAGAATAAATGAAGGATAACATAATAATAGGGGGGACTTAGCAAATTACAGACAAAATGGTAGGAAATTACCAATGGTTATCATTTTTCTTATCTCATTCTAAGTACAGGTGAAGCTCCTAAAAGAAACAAAATGATTGAACAATACCAATATGAAGTAAGGTATTTATTTGAAACTGTATTTGAATACCTAATTCAGCAGTATTACAGAATGTCAAAAATTATTTCTAACCATTTAATACATTCACAACAGGGCCATAATCCATATGTTTCACTGCCTGGCGGCTTAAATACCACTGGTGCAAGCCACCCAATGGGACAGTCATGTGTGTTTCACCAGGTTACATACGTAGTGAATCTCCCCGGAAAATACACAAGAAACAAATTTTGTACACCATTTTAGTATTATTGTGGACGTTCTTAAAGTCCATTTATGAAGTTTCACATAAGTACATGGAAATACTAAAAAAAGGGAGAGGGGGAGAATGATGGCAGAAAGGGAATTGGACAGTAATGGGTAGCTGGAGCAAGAGACTAGAAATGACAAGGTCTGAAGTTGTTAGACCTTTAAGTAGTATTTTTGGGGGTTTTTCTCTTTCTCTAGATTACAGCAGGTTCTTGGATCACAGACATTCATAAGATATCTGTTTAAGTTTAACCTGAATCATAACTTCAGAATTTTCGGGTTTTTTTCTTTTTTCTTTTTGAGTCAAGGTCTCACTATGCAGTTCAGGCTGGCCTTGAACTCCCTATGTAGCCAGGCTGCCCTTGGACTCCCAGTGACCCTCCTTTCTGCCTCAGCCTCCCAAGAGCTAGGATTATAGGCATGTACCATCACGTCCAACCAGAGTCCTTTGAAAGTTCAAAGCTTTCTCTATGACTTATTCAAGTCCCAGGGCATCTTTCCTTACATTTCTTTGTACATCCACACACACTTGAGTCTTCAGAAGCAACGTTACTTCTGCCCTCCTCAATAGGGACCCAAAACCTAGCTGCCTTACCAGTTTCTACAAATCAATCCATCTCCCAAATCAAAGCAGACATGAGAGTACATGCCTATACAGTATAGTTTCAGGTACATAGGAAGCTAAGGTGGGAAGACAGCTTTAGCCCAGGAGTTTGAGGCCAGCTTGGGTAACATAGCAAGAACTTGTTTTAAAAAACACAAAGGAAAGAAAATTCCCAAATCAACTTTAATAGAGAAAACACCTAAGATTTTAGTTAGAAAGAGAAAGTCATGTCACAAAGTGTGACATTTCTACCATACTGCTAGCTCTACCCACTCTTCACCCCCCACCCTGTTTCTTCTTTGCTTTCTTTCTCTGGTCCTAACAAGCCAGTTCTTCGCCTTCCCATTTTGAAAAAATAATGCCTTCTACAATCAGGTCTTCTGATGTTTCACTTTATACCTTAAAGGACCTTCACAAACATAGTTTCTTTTCTAAATTGAACACTAGAGATAAACATTTCTCCAACTTATATCTATATATTAACCACAGCAATCTTTTAACACTTCACTGTCTACTTTGATATCAAAGATATATCTTACTTTTTAAGTCTAATAATGCTCAGATTACCATATTAAAATATATGCACCAAAAACCCAAAAATACTTCCGTCTTCCTTGAATATATGTAAACACATGTAAACTACAGATTTGCATACACACACAAATAAAGGGCTGTATTAATACATTTCTTTTAGGTAAGGTAATTTCATTTGTGCAGTAGCCTTCCCTATCTCACTTGACACTCTGGTTTAGGTTATGCCTACGGCCAATGCTTATTTTCTTTGCTACTTAGCAATAACCAGTAACATTTAACCCTTCTAATGAATAAAAAGAAGTATATTCCCTTTTTTGTATATTCACTTTTATCTGATATTTTAAAATGCAAGTCAATGATGTGCTGGCAGGTATTACCTGAATTTACTACTAATGAGTAATAATACCTTAACTCTTAGAATTATTGAGGCGTTGAAAAACTTCACAATTTTTCAAAAGATGTTACTTTCCACTGCAAGTATTACCAACCTGTTTGAACATCAATAACCATCTGATGGCCCCCTCGCATTCCTGGCCGGTTGTCTTCTCCATCACCTAAACCAGAAATGAAGTTTTCTTTTAAAAGAGTGAAAAAGAACAACTGCAAATCTACAGTAACTTTTAAGTCTGTATTGCACAATAAAAATAACCCACAATTACTCTTTCAACACATTAAAAATAAGTAAAAGCATTCATTAAAAACAGTACAACTTAAATCTATGTCTGTAATTATTGTGATCCTCCTTCCAAGTGCCTTCAAGCTATTAATGCAGTCAGAAGCTATTTTCAGTTTATTTATGAACAATGTCATAAATCAACAAGGATACTGGGTATTCTACAAAAGACTAAGACAAAAATCTCAAAGCTACAGTACTGAAGTGTCAAAGTGAAGGTACATAACAACCACAAAATCAGGTCTCACGTCTATATTCCAGATACAGTTTCTTAGTACAATAAGCAGTTTTAAGGTCCATAAAAACTAGCTACAGAAAACTAAGATGTTGTTGAGTTTTACATTAATAATTTCTTTACTGTATTTGTTTTTTTTTGTTTTGTTTTGCTTTGTTTTTTGGTACCGGGAATCAAACTTAGGATCTTGCACTTGCCAGGCAGGCACTTCTGCCACTGAGCTATATCCCCTGTATTTATTTTGTGACAGCGTTTCAAAAATCAGTCCCTACATAATTTAATCAACTATTCTGAATACTGACTGAGAAATTGTAAGGTTTATTTCACTTTGATTTTTACTTTTACTCAGAGCTCAGTAGGCAGGTAAAAACAATCAGTGAAAAATGATTGGTGTTTTTTATACCTAATCCTACCTTACATTAAGTCTTATATAAATGAAGAAATAACCTCATTTGAATGGCTCCAAAAGGTTATAAAATTCCAATATCCTTTTGCATGCTCATGTCTGGTAATCTGAGCAACTGATTTGAAGGTAACAACATGCAATGGAATTACAATGGTGAATTCCTACCATCTTGTCTAGTGAAACTCTGTATTATCTCTCATGTTTTATCTAATAATTATTTTCTTATTCTCTTTAAATGGTTTGAGCAATCTTCCATTCTTACAACTGGTAATCTGAGCAACATAGCTGAGGATAGCAGTATGTAATATAACAACCACCGCTAATTCGTATTATTTTGTCTTGAAACCCTGTATCATCTTAAATGTTCTTGCTTTGATTTCTTTATGTTTGTGATACTGGTATGCTGCTACTGTTCTATTTTTTGTTTGTTTCTCATTTACTACTCTCTTTGCAATAAAAATTTTCTAAAAAACGCTGATATCTTAATATAAACAAGAAAGTCTACATGTTTCTCTTTTTTTGGAACCAGGAATTGAACTCAGGACCCTGCACTTCCCAAGCACGTGCTGTGCCGCTCAGCTATATACCCAGCCTCAATATGTTTTCTTAATAACTTTTTGATTGACTAAAACTTGGCTAATAAGGTTCCCTGTTTTACTTAGGTAAAACTGAAAACTTTTTATCTTTTTATCAATTTCATAGGGCTTATAAAAACAATTAAAGCATCATTTCCTATATAGTCATGTACCATTTATAAATGAAGAAATGTTCTAAGAAATGTGTCACTGTGTGAATACCATAGAGTATATTTACACAAACCTAGATGGTACCCCCTACTACCTGTCAAACTACAAGGTAAAGCCTATTGCTCCTAACCTATAAACCTGTAGAACAGTGGTGGCGAATCTGTGGCACACATGCCACAGTGGGCTGTTTATATCATTGAAAGCTCTAAAAGGCTCGCTATCACTGTTGTACAGCATGTTCCTATACTGAATATTGTAAGCAACTGTAACACAAGGGTTTAATATTTGTGTATATTCACATACCCAAACACCGAAGAGGTTCAGTAAAAATACCAAGTGACAGGGTATTTTTAGCTCCCTTATAAACTTATGGGATCATCATCACTGACCAAAACACTGTCACACAGTACATGACAGTACATAATGAAAATCTGATAGAAAACCAAGCCTTTGGGTTACTACTATATTTGATGGCTATTCACAAATTTCCTGGAAATTCTTTTTCATTTTTAATAGGTGGGTATTGAGATTTTCCAGTTCAAAATCATTAGAAGTTTGCCCTTTTCTTCTTCCCCTCCCAGTCAGCACTGTCACTTCTAAGAACTGATTAAGTAAATATATTTGTTTTCATTTTATATATTTATTTTAATTCATTATTTTCCAAATATATGTATGTCTTTTAAGAAAATTACCTCACACATAACTGGTAAAGTAGAATGATATCCATGTTAACAAAGAAATTATGGAAGTTCAAGAAAAACTTTTCTCTGCATATTTATATCTAACATGATGAAGGGGAAGCTTTCTCCCAGTTAAAGAGAAGGCTTTAGTAATATATTAAGTCCATAAGGTAAAAAATATCCCATAGAATTTCCTTCCTTTAATGAAAGCAGTGCACTGAAGAACTGTTACACTTTTCACTACATTAACTGACAAAGAAGTTTGTGCTGATGAAGAAGTGACAAAAACCTCCCTGTGTATGAAAATAATGCAATTAGTACAGATGAAGAGACAAAAACTCCCCCTCTATGAAAATAATGGATTAATGAAAAAGTTTAAACTCTGACCCAGACTCTAAGTATTGAAGAAAACAGTTCCTATTAGAAGCTGATGTCCTCTGGGATTCATGTCTAATAAGAAAGCATAAGCCCCAAACCTTAAGGCTCCAAACTCACTATGGTACTCAATATAAATGCCTGTAAAGATTCAACAGTACTATATTTTTATTAGATTATACTGGTTTTTATCAGTATCTGGTTAGAAGTTCCACATTCTTATAATGGTCTACCACTTGTTTTTCTAAGAAGACCTGTTAAGGTTAGAGGGTAATTTCGCAGATCTTAGAAGTTTTCAGGAACACATATACTTCAGCCTTTTAATTTTAGTATCTTTTTTTCTGTCTTTTTGAGACAGCGTGTTTTTCATTATGCAGTTCGGGCTGGCCTTGAAATCACTTTGTAGCCGTGGCTGGCCTCAAACTTGCAACTATCTACCTGCCTCAGCTTCCCCAGTGCTGGGATTACAGGCATGCACCACCACACCCAGCCATAATTTTAATATTCTTTAGGAAAGCAGCTTATAATATGTATTCTGTGGGGGGAAAAAACCCCCACAACTGACCAGCCTTTATTGTAGCAATAAAGTAAAAGTTTAAAAGATAATAAAGTAGGGCTCAGAATGTAGTTCAGTGGCAGAGATTCTGCCTAGCATATACAAGACCATAGGTTTGATATACTTCAATGGGGGGGAGGGGCGTGTGTGTGTGTGTGTGTGTGTGTGTGTGTGTGTGTATAACTCTGCTATCTAGTTAAGGTATATACAGGTTGTTTTAAATCCCTGCTTTTTATAAACAAAGTACCATAACACTCGAGCTATCTTGGGAAAACTGAAGACTGAGATGCTAAAGAAAAAGCATCCCAATCTAGAAAGCATGACTTACCTTTGGTGCTTTTGGGAATGATTTGACTCCATCGTGGTTTATATTCCTGTTGACTGATATACTGATTGAACAAGCCATCTACAAATACCAAAGAATGAGAAAGAATTACATCCTAGCCAGACTTTTTATTATAGAAAAAAAGATTAAAATGCAAAGGCCTACATTAAGAATAATTATAAATGTGTCACTAGTACAACAGCACATTTTCATAAAATATGTGTCACTTCAGGTTCTCTTCATGCTTCCCTCTAAATATAAAAACTAAAACATTAGTTGACATAACCACATAACAAACTGCATTAGTGGCAGATCATACTAATGTACTGTATTTCCCAACATTATTGCACCTATTATATATAGTATAATATATATTATATATGGACAACTATGTGGTATTAACAGAGGATATAAATACAGACCATGAAAGAAGTGGGCATCAACTGGGAGGAAAAAAAAGCTGGAAGATAATTTAAGGTTACAAAACAGAAACAGAAAATAAAATAACTTACAAATAACCTAAAAGAATGTTCTTTTTGAGACAGGGTCTCACTATGCAGTTCAGGCTGACCTTGAGCTCACTTTGTAGCCCAGGCTGACCTCAAACTTGCAACAATCCTCCTGCCTCAGCTTCCCGAGTATTGGGATTACAGGCATGCGCTACCACGCCTAGCTGAAGGAATGTTCTAAAGGTCACTGAAACAAAGACATGCACAGCCTTTAAAAACTGTTTCTGGCATTTATTTAAATACAATAGGAAGAGGAAAGCATAAAGATCAGGAAAATTACATTTAATTCTGTTATGTGATCTCCCACATCTTTATTTTAGTATCACATGTTTAATCTCTATACCCACAAATGAAATGGATTCACTACACTCCAATCCCTTCCCCTCAACAGTGATTTGTGTCAGTACTTTTTGTTACCAAAATACAACAGATCTAGAAAAGGAATGGAAAACCAAAATCTTTAGTTTAGGTACTTTACAACACATCTTCAAGAGAACATAAAATTACTGCACCTTTATGGTGCAATTTCCATTATTATATAGGTTTTGGGTTTTTTTGTTTTTTTTTTTTTGTACAAAACTACTGTACATAGCAAAAGTACCAGCAGCAAATGCCTGTAGTCCCAGCACTTGGGATACTGAAGCTGGAGGATCACTACAAGTGCGAGGCCAACAAGGGCTACAAAGTGAGCTCAACGCCACTCTGAACTGCATAGTGAGACCCTGCCTCAAAAACAAGAAAAAAAGTACCAGCAATGTAATAGTATATTTCTTTTTTTTTTTGGCTTTATTAGTACATGCTTACTACATAATGATTATAATCACTGTAGGGGATTAATACATGCACATAATACATTTCAATCCTCTTCTTTTTCACCCCTCCATCCATCCTCCCTTTACTTTTCCAGCAGCAGATTCATTTATTTGTAAGACCTTATAAAGTTTTTGTCACATATACAGATTGAAAACCAGACTAATAGGTCAAAGAAGATGTAAAACAATTGTACTATGCAAAGAATTATTATTTATTGAATATTTTCCAAATGCTAGATTCTGTACTGCTCTACTTCTTTGGTTTAATTCTAAAAACATCCCTAAAAACCAGGCATTACCATCTCTATTTTACACATATGGAAATACATATTTAGAAAAATTTAAAAACTTAACCAAAATCACATAGCTCTTAGGTAGTGGTTTTGGAACATGTACTTCCTAAGAGGAGCTGTTACACTAGCTATTATAACTGTATTCTACCCTGAATGATTATCAAGCCCTAACCCACTCCCCTCAACAAATATTTGTTTAGGAATAGTATGGAACTCAATTCTTTAGGCAGTGCTTCATTGCTTGCAAATAGATATACAGGTGAGAAAAATAATCCAATTTTATTCCTCTAGACATTTTCATATCCATATGCAATGTACAGTCAATTTGTAGAGGCAAGAGAATAAAATCGATTCTATAATGACAGAGTGGAGAGCGATAAAGAAAATTGGACACAAAACCAACCAATCATAAAATCTATCTTATCTCTGGACTTCTTGTTATGTGATGTAATAACATTTCCTTTCCAAACTGGGATTTTATTTTACACGTACACAAATGCATCATAATTCATAGCTATGTTCACTATAAATTCTCTTTTGAGTCTGATTTCAACCTGAATAAGCGTTTCACTTTTTATACCTGAAAGCAAAGACTCACCCAAATAATTTATACATAAAACTGTTTCCATGACTTGTATATTTGTCAGTGCCATGCAATTAGATCAGTCTCCCTAATCCCTTCTTTTCTGGGTAATTTACGAAACTCAGCTGTAACAAACCTTTTCAGCTTTCAAGTGCTTCAGCTTATTTTAAAGGGAAATTCCACCCTATATATACACACTAAATTTCTTTCTTTACCTCAGCAATTTCTAAAATTCTTATACAAATAAAGTTCCTTAAAAATTAGCACTCTAAATTGTATTTACATTTTAATTATTATAGCAAAAAGGAACAAGTATATTTACAACTTATTTTAGAGTATTTACAGTGTAGCATGTACTCCCTGATGAGCCTTTCTATCCATTCTTGCCCGATCCAGCTTACTCTGAACAAAATTCTTCTTCCATTATAACAGTTGGAAATTTTATTCAGATAACATGTGTGGGGCTCCTATTCATAATAATATGATAATAACATTAATAGTAAAGTTAAAATTATATAGAAGTAAAACAATAATGAAATGTTCAACTTTGAAAAAAGAACATAAGTTTTTAAATGCACTTTTAAAACTAAATATAAAATTATTCAATGAACACCTAGATTTTTAAAATATATATTAATTCTACATAATGATGAAAATATATGGAGAAAATGGAAGATAAGGAAACTTCAGATTGAAAAATACAAAGCAAAAATAAAATGAGAAAAGTAGTAGGAGTCACTTTTTTTTTGGTACTGGGAATCAAACTCAGGACCTCGTGCTTGCCAGGCAGACTCTGTGCCACTGAGTTATGTCCCCAGCTCAAGATTCACTTTTTAACAGTAACCACCTGCCACACTACTGTGGTCTCCCATTCTAGTTTGCTATAAAACTTTTGAATGGTCAAATTCCTCACATGCACAAGTAAAATTTGTTAGTTGGATGGGGCCTGAAATTCCTTCCAAACTCTGTTATATACTGCTAGAACCAGTATACTTACTTTAACACTGTGGGTCTGCTTGATTTTACCTATGTTCATTTTTAAAAAGTCACCATCTCTTCTTTTTCTTAATTGTTTTGTAACTCTATCTTAAAAGAAAATGAAAAAAGCCACTGGGCGAAACCTTTTAAAATTTCCAAAGGCAGTGGACACAGCAACAACAACTCTAATTAAAGAATCCTATCCATGATGTTTATGTGATTATCAACACCGCAGGTAAAATTAAATGCTCTTCATTGCTTTTTCAACCAACACATCCATTCACTCTTACCTAAACCTAAAAGGCTTACATATACTCTACTCATCAAGACCTTTATGATTGTTTCCCTTCCATCAAAAACAACTGTCCCACAAAAAAAATATATAACTGAGGGCTTCAGGAATGGCTCAGTGGTAGAACATGCACTTAGCACTTATGAGGTTCTGGGTTCAATACACATACACCGTAACTGGCTGTCAAAAAACAAAATTCTCAAACATGAAATAATTTTTATAAAATAATTCTATAAATACACAGACAGACAGGGAAAAATAAAACAATGGTATACATCAGAAAGATAAAAATGAGGCAGGCCCAGTGGTGTACATCCCTGATCTAGCATGCTGGAGGCTGAGCTGGGAGAACTGCAAGTCTGAGCTCAGCAAATCTGTCTCACAATGAAAAATAAATAGTAGGGCATACAGCTCAGTGCAAAGGCCCTAGGTCAATCCCTTGTACCACCACCAAAAAAAAGAAGTAATTTTCTTTGGTTGTCAGGATTAGGATGATTTTTGAGATTTGTACTTTTCTATTTTCCAAAATTTTTACATTAAGGAGTATATCTACCAGAAGAAAAACCATAAAACAACTAAATACATGAACCTATTTTCTAAACTTTTGAAGAATTTTGTATAATATTGTGATAGCCCCTCTTCATTCACGAGGTGATATATTCCAAGAACCTCCAACAGATGCCTGAAACTAGGTATCAGAGAACCCTATATATACAGTACTATGTATTTTCCCATACATATGTATGGTGATGTTTTAATTTAAAAATTGAAGAAATTAAGAACAGTAATAATAAAATAATTAACAATATATTATAAAAAGTTTTATGAGTGTAGCATGCTCACCTTCCTCTTTTTTTTTTTTTTTTTTTTTTTTTTGAGACAGGGTCTCACTATGTAGTTCAGACTAGCTTTGAACTCACTATGTAACCCAGGCTGTCCTCAAACTCATGGCAACCCTCCTGCCTCAGCCTCGCGAATGCTGGGATTACAGGCATGTGCCACCATGCCTGGCTCCTCACCCCTTTTCCTAAAACTATGTAATTTTCAATTTAATATCTTTGCTACAGTTCAATGCACCTAACTGAAACCACAAAATCCAAACTGTGACTAAGGGGTTTAAGCCACTTTCATATCTTTTGTTACCCTGAAATGCCTCTTCCTCACAACTCACTAGACACACCATGTTTCTATATGCAGTGCTTTGTACACTGACATTAGCTCCTTTTAACAAGAATGAAGAGTTAAGTATAGCCAAAGGCCTTTACAGTAAGGCTGACAAAGGAGATTATTTCCAATGTTTAAAATACTAAGTCCTCCAAACAGAAAAAAAATTATGATGAGCTTACTTTAGGTAAGAGAAAACCAACCTTCTCCTGAATTTGTTAACAGCACAGTATCAGGTGTGTTTAGGATAAAATAAATGCTCATAATTTTTAAAAACCCCACATGGTAGGCTGACTTTTCACTCTTTTTTATGTTGCTGTGCAAAAGGTTTGTAATTTGATGTAGCCCATTCGTTGATTCTTGCTATTATTTCTGGTGCTACCCGAGTCCTATTCAGGAAGGCTTTGTTTGTCCCTATGATTTCAAGTGTTTCTCCTATGTTTTCTTTTAGCAGTTTCAAAGTTTCAGATCTTATATCTAAGTTGATCTATTTTGAATTGATTTTTATACAGGGTGAGAGACAGGAATTTAATTTCAATCTTATACAAATGGATATACAGTTTTCCCATTATCATTTATTAAAGAGGTTGTATTTTCCTCCAACATTTTTAGCTCTTTGGTACAGAATCAGATGACTATAGTCACATGGGCTTGTTTCCTTTTTTTGTTGTTTTGTTTTGTTTTCTTTTCCAGTACCGGGAATCGAAGTCACAACCTTGCGCTTGCCAGGCAGACGCTGTGCTGCTGAGCTAAATCCCCAGCCCCTAACATGGGCATGTTTCTGTGTCCTCTACTCTGTTCCACTGGTCTGTGTATCTACTTTTGTGCTAGTACAGTGGTACCTCAGTTCACAATTCTGGAAATGATGGTCACATTTGTGTTTGTGTGGGAAAGATGACCACAGTCATGTTCATCACCCAATGCAGAGTTTGCAAACAAAATAAAATTCTGCAAACGCTTCTGTTTGTGAACTAAACTGTTCACAAACAAAAGTGTTCATGACCAAGGTACTACTATACCATGCTGTTTCAGTTATATTGGCTTTGTAGTATAGTTGGAGATCAGGTATCATGATGTCTTCAGTTTTGCTCTTCTGTTTAGGATTGTTTTGTTTATTCTTGATCTTTCGTGTTTTCATATGAATTTTGGAATATTTTTCTAGTCCTTCTAGTATGGAAAATGTCATTTTGCCAACTACTCTTCCAATGGAGGAGTAATATCTAGACTATATGAAGAACTCAAAAAACTTAATACCAGAAAACTCAAACTCATCAATGGGAAAATGAAGTGAACAGACACTTCTCAAAAGAACTACAAACAGCCATTATGAAACACTACTCATCACTTTTAGCCATCAGGGAAGTGCAAAACAAAACTATACTGAGATTCCATCTCACCCCAATCAGAATGGCTATCACCAAGAATAGAAAAGGCAATAAAAACTGGCAAGGATATAGGAAAAGGGAACCTTTATACACTGCTGGTGGGAATGTAAACTAGTATAGCCACTTCAGAAATCTGTATGGAGGCTCCTCAAAAAAGTAGGAGTTACCATTTGATTCAGCTACACCACTCCTTAGAAAACAGTGATACCTCAGTTCACAAACTTAATTTGTTCCACAATTCTGGTTAAGAACTCATCTGGTTGCAAACCAAATTGGCTGCTAAACAGATCAGTCACCAAATGAATCAATTTTTCCCATAAGGTTCAATGTAAATAAGATTCTGAAGCGTATTTACTTTTTAATCACAAAAATATGAAACGAACTACAATACAGTACAAAGAGAGAGAGAGAACACTAACCTTGGTTGAGGTGACTTCCGGCACAGAGAACAGAAAGGTAGGTGGGGAGGAGATTATTTTTTGGAGGGAGAGGCCCCCTATGTAGGGATATTTGGGAAGCCTCTTTAGGGGTTTCCTCTCTCCTTTATCTCTTAGCTGCAGGGTCAATTTTGATGAAAAATCTGTCTAATGTCACTTGTTTTTTCCTGCACTGCAGACACTTTCAAAAATAAGAGACGACGTTATCATTGATCAGATTCAACACTCCATTTGTTGCAGTTATGTTGGAGGGGTGTTTCTCAAAGAAATCCTGGCACTCATTCCATTTTTCCATAACAGATTTTACCACATCACTGCTAATCTCCTCCCTGTCTTCCTTTTGCTCAGTGGAATGCTGTTCACTCTGGAGTTCAGCAAGTTCTTCAGTCATCAGCTCCTTCTTATGGTCCTCAATAGCTGCTCTACGACTGCTCCATCAAGGTCCAGACCTATACTGTTGCCCAAGGACACAATTTCCTCCATTACCTGTACATCTGCTCCCTCAAAGTCACATTCAGTGACATATTTTGACCAGTTTCCTCCAGGCTGAGTTTAAGGTCCAGTACATCACACCTTCCTAGGTTTTGTCAATGAGGTTGATGCAGTGGAGGACACTGAAATGCTTCCTACAAAACTCTTTAAGAGTCAAGGACATCTCTTCAGTGACATTAAAGTACCTGGTGGAAAGTGTCTTTGTGGAAAGCTTCTTGAAGCTGCAGGTGACTTGCTGGTCCATGAGCTGCACAAGAGGTGTCATACTGGGGGAAGGTTGTATCTGACCTTTATGAAGTCACAATCAGCACCTGTATCATCAACCAAGGCTGAAGAGTACACTGGGGCACTGTCCATAAGAAGGCACCTTTTAGACACTTGGTTGTCAGAAGGATATTTTTTAATGGTGGATGAGAACACATGCAGCCATTCCACAAACAACTATCTTGGCTTTTCTTTTTCTTTTTTTTTTTTGTCTTTTTGAGACAGGGTCTCGGTATGCGGTTCAGGCTGCCCTTGAGCTCACTTTGTAGCCCAGGCTGGTCTTGAACTTGCAACGATCCTCCTGTCTCAGCCTCCCGGAGTGCTGGAATTACAGGCGTGTACCATCACACCCTGCTCAAACAACTGCCTTGTGACTCAACCATTTGCATTGGCCCTCCACATGACAGGCAGTCTGGCCTTGTTCATATTCTGTTCCTTGAATGCAGAATGGATCTGGGAATGATCAGGCTGGAGCTTGCATTCACACATAACAAAAGGTTCTATCTGTCCTTCACTGGCCATGCCCTGGCAGTGCCTTTTCCTTGGTGTGATATAGGTTCTGTTCAGCATCTTCTTCCACAAGAGCCCTAATTCATCGTAGTTGAGTGACATATTCTTCTGCCTTCATTAATTCCAAGAACTTTTTCTTGTAGGCTTCTGCAGTGACTTTGTCAGAACTGGAAGCCTCATTATATCTCACCACACTGTGGATGCCAATTCTCTTACAGAATTAATCATACTACTCTCTACCGGCTTTAAATTCATCACTAGTTGCACTTGTAGTGCAATAAATCACTGTGCAATTTCCTGGCTTTTTCACAGACCACAGCTTCACTAATGCTCTCACCTGCCAGGGGCTTCTCACTCAACTACACTAACAAAGTTTTCCCACCTCTTCCAGGACTTGTGTCCCATTCTTGGTTAATATCATTACCTCGTTCACCACATCAGCTCCTTTGGTGATATCTTTATATCTTTATTCTTCAAAAATAGTCAAGATTGTTGCCTTTTTTTTGGTACTAGAAATCAAACTCAGGACCTTGCACTTGCCAGGCAGGCACTGTGCCACTGATGGCTGTTAACTTTGCCATCTTAAAGTTCGAGGCCAGATCAGTCACAGGAATACCAAGCTCATGCTTTTCTATAATTTTCTTCTTCAAGTCAATGGTTATTTTCTTCAAAACCTTCTTCTTACCATTCTTCCTCTGCATTTGGTTACCTTCATGATCACTCTGGGCATTCTTGTCAACTTCACTACCGCTCTGCACTTTCCTTTTACCGCCACGCTTGCTCTGCACTTTCTTTTGAGCTATGCTGGGTTAATATAGTGGTACCTTAATTCACAAACTTGATTTGTTCCATGACTCTGGAGGAGATGGCCACATACCTGTTTGTGTGGGGAAGATGGCTTTACTGACGTGGAGTTTGCAATCAGAAGGAAAATTTTTGCCAACCAAATTGTTCACAAACAGAAATGTTTATAAACTATACAGCAGTGTATGTGCTACAAAGCACACAAGAAAGCTTCACAGCAAGTGTGCAGAGGTCTGTGACCAGGATCTCAATTAGAGGAAGTCAAAACCACATTCAGAGTGGGAGATGGCTGTGTTCATGTTCTTCACCTGATGTAGAGTTTGCAAACAGAAGCAAAATTTTGCCAAAGCATTCATGAATCAAGGTATTACTGTGTACGCAGAGGAATTAAAGAATACTATAGAGATACCTGCATACCAATATTTATTGCAGCACAATTCACAACAGCCGAGCTATAGAACCAGCCTAGGCACCAATAAACAGATGAATGAATACAACACACACACACACACACACACACACACACACACACACACACGAGGTAGTATTCAGTCATATTCAGAAGAATAAAATTTTGCCATTTATAGGAAAACAAATGGATCTGGAGATCATCATTTTAATGTTAAGCCAGACTCAGAAAGACATATTTGGGGCGGGGGAGAAAGACATGCAAAATCCAAAAAGGTGATATAAATGTATAAGGGATTATTAGGAGGAAGGGAATAAGGGGGAGGGAAAGAGGATATAAAAGAGGGTAAAGGGGGAATGATATGATCAAAATATTTTACACTCATTGAAATGGAAGTGTTTATAAAATTAATAGACCCTAAATGAAAGGAGAAAAAAACTTCAAATTTTAAAAATATAAAAGTAAATTTTAATAGAAGTATTTTTAAATAGCCAAAGGATTGGGAGAAAGTTTGCCCAGCCACATAGTGGACATTCTGCTGAGTCATCTTAACATTACTAAGTCCCTTACATCAAAATTAACTGCTCATAAAATTCTACTTCCAGAACAGCTATTTCTAGTACAGGATGACACCCTGACAAGATGTTTGCAGCGAAGAATTTTTTTAAAGATGTTTTTGAAACTTTTTAATTTGCCTATTTCTTGCTCTTTATTCCCTTTGCCTCTTCCAGTCAAGAAGGCACACAATTCTTTTCAATGCTGCTTATTCCTCCAGAGATTACTAGAAAACTTGAAGAATATCACTCATACATAGCATTATCAAATCACAAAGTAATTTTTAAAAAAGATTTCACCAAAGAAGAATAGATGCAAGACACTAAACAGGTTAACTCACTTATCCCTTTTAAAAAAAAAAACTGAACATTACTAATAAAGTGAAGATTAGAAAATCAGGCCTACAGAAATTAAAGTTTAAAGGTAAATTCCAAAATCCATATTCTATTTTCTTTTCTCTTTTTTTTCTTTTCGTTTGTTTTTTTTCCGGTACTGGGAATTGAACTCATAACCTTCTGCTCGCCAGGCAGGCAGTGTGCCGCTGAGCTAAATCCCCAGCCCCCATATTCTATTTTCATAGACTGTAAAATATAGGTAACCCATATATCACAGCGTAGTTTCTTAAATAAAAATCTGAGGTCAAATATTAAAATAGCAGATTTCATATTTTCTACTTAAGAACAAATGAAAAAGTCAGACAAAACTTCTTATTCCAGATCATTGTACTACAATATCAAACAAAATAATGGCGAGGAACAAAACTAAAAACATGAAATATTTATGACAAAAGAGCAAATATTATCCCTCATTTAACACCGACTGGCTACTGTGCCTGAAGATTACTGTTTATTTCTTCTAGAAAACTTACATTTGACATTATTTCTGAAAGTTTACCAAAAGAAATCCTGTTAGTTGGAAGTTATTTCATGTACGTAATGGCTAGTTTGAGAAGTTAGCTATTCTACCAAAACAATAACAAACAAAAGGCAAACCAAACCATCTCATTTGTTGGCAAAATTATGGCTGAAGAAATAAGTAATAGAAGCTTACTAATTCAAGCTTTCTCACCTCTGCGCAACTGTCCAACTGCACTGTTAATCTTTTGACTTCTTAAAACTCTATTTTACACTATTAAGCCATCTAACCACTCCAAATAAAAAATATTGCTTAAGGACTTTATGAAAAACTATGTTATACTTTCCAGATCAACCAATTAAAGCTATTGTTTAACCCATATTATTGACTCTCACCAAGGAAACTAGGTTACTAATAAATACTCTAAATCAGATCTGGAGTTGGTTATGTGCAGTAGTTATTATTCATGAAATAAAAGGCTTAAGAATCTTCTTTGCTAACCTCAACAAAAACCCCAGCAATACAAATGTTCATTAATGATTTGGTAAGCAGTAAATTCTCTTTCAAACGAATAAAAGCATGCTTAAAATCTTCATTTTTTAATAAAAGAAGTTTATTTTTAGAAACAAATTTCCCTGAGCCTAAAATTCGTGAGGCAATCAATAAAAGTACAATGAGCAATGAAGTAGTGTAAAATTATTTTAGAATACAATACTTTCAAAAAAGATCCTTTTAAACCTTTCTAGATCTAAAAAAGTTGACAACTTTGCACCCTAAATAATCTCATCATATTCCTAAAAATTCTAATTCTTAAAAAATCTCCCCAAAACCTTTTGTTTTGGCATACTTATTTGTAGATATTTTATGACTTAGAAAAAAAGCTTAAATTCTATATTGAAACAATCATGACATTCTCATTTACAAAAACATGACAACATCTACTACAATTTTGAAAGTCTTAAAACAAATTTTAAAATGAGATTTTTAAAGATGCCTGTGAATCATATCAGTTAAAACAAAACGAAACAAAACAAAACTATGCTTCAGGAGGAAGTCAGGCAGGCACATGATAATATTTTGGTAAGTCTATTTTTGACAAAAATCTAAAGCAGAAAATCAGAAGAATCTGATAAAAGTAAAAATATCCAAAAAGATTTAAAATATCACTCAGGAAAAAGCAAATGAAGAACAGGTTGCTAATAGTCTTCAAACTATTTAAATTCTCTAGGTCCAATTATCACTCTCATGATTCCTACGATTTCTGTGATTATGACTATATAAACTAAACACACTTCATAAAGTCCTCACTGGACACATACGTTCACTTTTTATCCTAAAATGGATATTCTTTAAAAGTATATGATCAATAAAGGAAGTTTAGGAAACTTTTACCAAAAAAAAAAAATAATAATAAGATATTCAAACCTTATCTGGGATCAAAACAAAACAAACAAAAGATTCTAAGATTGCTTTCTACATCTGAACTTCTATCAAATTTGATTTCTCCCTAAAGCTGAGAGCACATTCAAAGAAAATAATTCAAAATGTATTTGTAGGTAAACAGCTTGTGCAGCATAAATAAAACAACTGGAGCTGGAAATGGCTGCTCACACCTATGATCACAGTACACTTGAAGGCTTGAGGCAGGAGAAATCACAAGTATGAGTCCATACACTGAGATCCTGTCTCAAAATAAAAATATTTTAAAGGGGTTGGGGATATAGCTCAGTGCAAAGGACTCAGGTTCATTCTCTTAATACTGAAAAGAAAAAAAGTTGAATAGAAACAGATTTTTTTTTAAAGTACTCATTCCAGTAACTTGATCAAACTCTTCAAAAAATGTGAATGGTATTTATAATTCAAAAACCTATACTGGTAAACTGAACTACTAAAAATTTACTAGGATACAAAGCGTACTTATAAGGGTACAGATTTTTTTCCTGACATAGTTCAAATCTCAGCTCTACCATTAACTAGTTACTCTGTCTTAGGCAAATTACTTAATCATTCTCATTCATTTAATGAGGATAGTAATACTGAACTTAACCAAGAAGGTAAGTAAGAGAATTAAATAAATGCACATAAGGGGCTTAAGAGATTAGAAGGTACACTGTAGGGGCTGGGGATTTAGCTCAGCGGCAAAAGCGCCTGCCTGGCAAGGGCAAGGTCGTTGAGTTCGGTTCCCGGTACCGGAGAAAAACCAAAAAACCAAAAAACCAAAAAAAAAAAGAAGGTACACTGTAAAGCCCTAAAATATAGAGCACTGACATAGTTTGGAACTGTACCTCACAGAAAACTAACAAAATCCTGTGCACAAAATGAGGAGTATAGCATTAAGGAAAATAGGAGGGAACAGGTGAGGGAGAGAATAATAAAAGAAGCTCCAGTATTTTGCAAATGGTGGATCTGAAAATGATTTGGAGTGAGTAGTGATGAAAACAGAATAACTGGCAAAGAGAATACGGCATAAACAAAGGCATGAAGGCATGGATGAGCAGGTATTATTTTTAAAAAGCCACCTTTTGGGAAGCACTTGGCAAGTGGGGAATAAAAGACTGCATTATGTTCACAGCTGTGAAGTAACAGAATCCAAAGGAAAAAGAAATAAAAGAAAAAAAAACTGCTATCCTAGAACAGAATGCTGGCACCCAAGAAGCTCCTTAAAATAGCTAGGAAAAACCTGCCTCATCCAAAGATTAATAGTAATTTAAAGAAAAAAACAGAACCCAAGATTCATACCAAGATATAAAATGTAAAAAAATTAATCTACCAAAAAAAAAGGAGTCATGCAATAGATGAAAATCACCAAATACTTTTCTACAAATATTGTAATGGTTAGTCTTGATTGTCAGTTTGAATACCTTAAAAGACACCTAGGAAATTAGTAAAGCACATTTGTGGGTAAGTCTGGGTGGGTCGATAACTTGGGGACTATATCAGATCCCTGGCTGCTTCCTCTTGGCATTCTTCCCTTCAGCTGAATAGCTTTCAACCATCAGGATGTTCTTCCCTTGGAGCCAACAGACCTTGTACTGAGATCTCTGAAATTCAGACCCAAAAGTAAACCTCTCTTCAAGTTTTGGGGTATTAGGTATCTTTTCCTAGCAACAGAAAAGCTGCTAACAGAAATATACAAAAGCAAAGTAGGCAACTCTGCCTATAACACATGAGAACAAAACATGTGTAAAACAAATATGAATACATTAAAAATATGGTAAGATAATGAAAGAAAATTTTTGTTTTGTTTTTTTTTTTTTTTTTGGTTTTTCTCCGGTACCGGGAACCGAACTCATGACCTTGCGCTTGCCAGGCAGGCACTTCTGCCGCTGAGCTAAATCCCCAGCCCCTGAAAGAAAATTTAAAATGTCACAGTTGAGGGAAAAGAAAAACAAAATTAAAAAATCTCAGAAATTAAAACTAAAGTGTTAAGAGAAAAAGCTAATGATATAGTAGTGTTAACGGGATCAAGGACTTAGGAAAATTTGAAAAACAGAAATATGCACTTTAAAAGAATATCTAAGAAAATGAGAGACATGAAAACTATACAAAGGCAACATACACTTAAAACCCAAAGTACACAACAGTTAAAAGCTACAATACTGGAATTTAACACAGTAGCTGCAGACATTCATCCTGATATACAGTGATACCCTGGTCACGAACTCAATTCTCTCCACTATTCTGGTCACAAACCAAACTGGACAAGAATTGAATCTATTTCCCCATAAGGTCAACATTGAACCTAACCATTGAATTTGATTCAGTTTTCATTCAACTGTCTGTGACCAGAATAATGGAAAGAATCAAGTTTGTGAACCTAAGTACCACTGTACCTACAAAATAACCTAAAACAAAGAGAAATTCTTCAACAGCCCAAGGAAAATATACTTGAAGGGAATTCGTTTTTTTTTTGGTTTTGGTTTTTTTTTTCCAGTACCAGGAATTGAACTCACAACGTTGTGCTTGCCAGGCAGGCGCTGTGCCGCTGAGCTAAATTTCCAGCCCCTGAAGGGAATTAACAGGTGAAAGTGACAGCACATTTTTCAACAGCAACACTGGAAACCACTTAACAGTGGACTGATAATCAAAATGTATTAGAAGAAAATAACCGCCAACCTAGAATACATAATATCCAGCAAAAACATTCTTCCTGAAAAATAAAAACTGTGAGCTAACCTGCATTAGAAGAAACTATTGTACTTGTTAAAAACTGTACTTGTTAAAATACTGTACTTGAGGCTGAGGGAATACAATCCTAGGAATACAACATAAACAGTAACAAATGGCGGAAAAATCAGTAGATATTTGGGTAAACCCAATGAACACTGTATAAAAGAAGAACAGTAATATTTTACACAGTCTTCAAATATGAAATCAAAATAAATGACAATATAGAGCATAACAATAATGAAGTTTGAGTTCGACTAAGCTGAAAGTTCACTAATTCTTTGTATGGGCAGAGAAAAAAAGTGCTGACAGTTCTGTCAAGTTAAATGTATATTTGCTATAATCTTTAGACTAATCAAAAATGTAATATAAACACAGTATACTAGAGCCAAGTAAATAGAAAAGAAAAAAAAGTAAAAAGGTGAGAAACAATAATCTGAAAGATAAAACAATGGATATGACAAAGTATATAAAAAAGTCAAACGGTAGAGGGGGCTGGGGATTTAGCTCAGCGGCAAAAGCGCCTGCCTGGCAAGCGCAAGGTCGTGAGTTCGGTTCCCGGTACCGGAGAAAAAAAAACAAAACAAAAAACACCGAAAAAAAAGTCAAACGGTAGGTTTAAAGCCATATATTTATCAGTAACTCAATCAGGTAAGTGAAATTTTAAGTGTTCAAATTAAAAGAAAGCAGTACCACTAGATTAAAAGAAATTCAATTAAATTTATTTCTTTTACAAAGCATACAAAGGTTGAAAACAAAAAACTCCAACGATATGCCATGCAAATACTAAATGAAAATGAATGTTTTAATATAAGACACTGAACTTTAAGGCTTTACTAGACATAAAAAATAAAATAGTTAATGGAAAATAGAAAAATGTAAAATTTATATGTAACAACATGACATCAAAATATATAGAGTACAAACTGGCAGAACTATAAGGTGATATGGAATTCTATAATCACAACCAAAAGTGTTAAAACACTGTTCTCAGTAATTCACAGACTCAAACAGAAAATCATTATTGATAAAGAATGATCTTTAGTTGTTGGGGACAGTGTTCTATGTATGTTCAGTTGGTCAGATTTGCTAATATATATATCACATGCATGTGTGTGCATGTGACTTGAGTGAGCCAAGTACCAACAAAGAGAATAATAAAGGATGGATAGAAGGAAACAAGTAGATGGATCTCTTGCAACAGGGAAGGGGTCCAAGAAAACAAGGGCAAAGGCTGAGAGGAGGGGAAGGAAGGAGAAATAAGTAGAATAAAGATAGCCATGTACAAGAACCTAATAATCTCAATGAATACAAACATTATATGCTATAACATGAGCTAAGATTAATAATACCAGCAAGAATGAAAATCAGAATAGGAAAATTAGAGGGAGGAAAGGAACAAAGAGGGAAGAGGATTTTAAAAAAAGAAACAACCTGCAGTGTGTACATGTACCCACTCCCCATGATGACCATAAACTGCATGTACTACAAACACATACTAATAAAATTTTAAAAGTTAAACAAAATTATAGAAATCAATAAATAGCCAGAAGATCTTGTTATATTTAGGAATTAAAAACTATACTTCTATAGAAGTATGATTCACAAGAGTCATTTCATGTCATAATTAAAATGCTGACCTGAACAAAAATGAAAATATTTCATAGCACAATTAAAATTAGGCAGAGGGAATTTTAAATCTTTAAATGCATATGGAAAAAAATAAAAACATAGAACTAAAACTAAGTAGAAAGAATTTTATATGCTTAAATACAGATGGACAAAAATGAAAACACTTCATAGTTCAACTAAAACTAGAGGGAATTTTATATCCTTAAATGCATATGTGGGGAATTTTCAAAGCCTGAAAAGTATCCATCCTAAAATGTTTCAGAGTCAGCAAATTAATCCTGAAAAGAAAGAAGGATCACCAAACCAAAAGTTGTTCTCTCAAAAGTGAACTAGTGAACTTAATAAACTTCTGATGAGAATGATAGGGAAAAAGGGAAATAACATATAAATAACCAAAATAAAAAACAAAAGCTGAGCATGGTGGTGCACACCCATAATCCCAGACTCAGGAGCAAACTGTGAGTGTGAAGCTAGCCTGGGCTACACAAGTGAGTTCAAGGCCTGCCTGAATTATACAGTGAAACCCTATCTAAAAAAACCAGAAGAAAAAAGTGTCCCAGAAAATCCTATGAACAGATAAAAAAGGAATATTAGGTATAAATGTACAGAAGCTTGAAATTTTAGATGAAACAGACATTTCTAAAACATAACATTAAAGCTGACTCAAACAACCCTAATTAATCCTACAATGCTTAAAGAAACTGAGTTGATAGGTTAAAAATTATTTCCACTAAGTAGATTTCAAGCACAAATTGCTTCACTGGTAAATTCTACCCAGAATACAAGAAAGGAATAATTCAAATTCTAACATATATTCACAGAACAAGAATAAACTTGATTGACTTTTCAACCTATTATATGACACTGGCATAACACTGATACCTGAAAGGAACATGAGAGGATGTAGAACTGTACGGTCTTCTTGCACATAAAAATAGAAAGAATACTAGCAAAACATTAATCAATCTAAATCCACCAAAAAAAAAAATATAACCCTTGCTTCTTTTTTTATTAATATATGTTTATATTCCCTGGCACTTATCACCGTGTAGGCTCTACCCACCATCAAGCATTAGATTCTCCTAAGAAGCACACAACCTAGATTCCTTGCACGGGCAGTTTGCAGTAGGGTTCAGGCTCCTATGAGAACATGATGTTGCCACTGATATGACAGGAGGTGGAGTACAGGGCAGTATTTTGAGCAATGGGAAAAAGCTGTAAATACAGATAGAAAGTCTTTTTCTTCCCTGTCCTTCACCTCCTGCCAGTAGCGGGGACACCTGTCTTAAATACAGTTAAGTGCACACATACACCATACGACACAGACATCCCATTCCTAAGTTTCTATCTAAAAAGTGAAAGTATATTTCCATGCAAAGATTTACACACAAATGTCCACAGCAGCTTTACCTGTACTACCTTAAAACTATACAGTCCAAATGTCTCGATCACCTGATAAACCCATGTATAAACAAACTGTGGTATATCCATACTATAGACTATTTCTTAGCGGTATACAGATATGCATACTGATGCATCCAATAACACATATGAAATTCAAAACAAGCAGACTGAAAGAAATCAGATAAAAAAGTATAGACAATATGATTCCATTTGTAAAAAACTATCAAAATGTAAAGTAACCTACAGTGGAAGGACTCGAATGCTTATGTGGTGATGAAAATGGAAGCACTGAGAAAGCTGCATTACAAAAGGGTATGGGAAAAATTTAGGAGTGATGAATATGTTCATGACTTTGTGTGGTGATGTCACACATGTCTTTGTGCACACATATGTCAAAACTTAACAAATTGTACATTTCAAATATGTATAACCTATGAGTTATAGTTCAATAAAACTCTAAAAAGGTAAAAACAAATAAATTACATTTGTCTGTTATATAGGCAGCCTAACTCATCTAAAAATTTTAAACAGGTAGAAAGAAAAAAGAAGAGGCCTATAAAAGGAAATTTTATTTCTATAACAAAATAAGCTCTGCAAATAAGGTTTTCAGTACAATTTTTATCTCTGAGTAAAACTTGCCTGTTTCCAGGTAACTTCTTTTCCACATTATTACTAGATGCTACACTGTCAGAGAAGTAATAATTACTGGTTCAGGAATCATCTCTAATAAAATTAAATGTAAATATGTAGATGTTTCTAAGCAAGCAGAAGAAAAATAAATACAGTCTGACACTTCTAAAATATACAGACCACTCTTATAAATCATACTAATTAAAATACTAAATATACTAAAAGTAGTTTTTGTTTCCTCCATTGTAAGAAGCTCAATAGAAACGTTTTTCATTCTAATAAACTTTCCTATTTTGTAGGCAAGAACTTCTTGTTCTTCTCTGCTATGTTTTCAGTAGAGCAGAGGCCAAAAAACACTGTTTACTTCCTTATTTGTCCAATAAGTCGTCAACAGTGAGATCAGCAGCAAACTGAACAACCCTGGAAGGAATGCTTATTAACTAACAGTGTTCCAAGCCAGTTTAGGAGAGCCTATAGCAATACAAAAATATTACTTGGCTCTAAGTTTCAAAAATACAGTATTATCAAGTTTCCTAAATGTTGGTTCCCTTTTAGAACCCAAAAGATAAACTGAGTATTGTACTCAAAGTTGGACACGCTTTTAACAGCTCTTCTTAACCAACTGAGTATACTACTAAAGAGACAGTTTTAAAATGTAATTGTCTTTATAGCCTTATAATTAAATAAAGTTATCTACGGTCTTTTTTTTTAACTTGCCCTTAACAAAATAATGAAACGTATTAATGACAAAAGATGTGAGGCGGGCATGGTGGCGAAAATAATGAAACGTATTAATGACAAAAGATGTGAGGCGGGCATGGTGGCGCATGCCTACAATCCCAGCACTAAAGAGGCTGGGGCAGGAAGATCACTGAAAATTGGAGGCCAGCCTGGGCTACACAGTGAGACCCTGTCTCAAAAAAAAACAAAAAAACACACAACCACCAACTAAAAACCACAGAATTACCTGTATCTCCCCTAGTTTATGAAATTGAAAAAATATTTACTTTTACAAAAAGATTATATATATATCTCCTTTGACTGGTAAGAAACATATTCTATTTCTTCATGCTTCCACGTATATGCTATTTTAAATGTATCAATGGTTTATTTGTAAGTATAATCAAATAAGTCAAAGCAACATAAAAGGCTTAGAGGCATGTTTTTCATTATACTTAACAAAACAGAAGTGGAAACAATTCATTTTAGGTTAACTTTACATTTATAAAGTCAAAGAAGGCAGTATGAGTTCTGTTTTCCTTAGTTGTAAAACCCCCAACACAATATCTGATAGATATGAGTGCCTAATTACCATACAGTAACAGCGATATGCCTACAAAATATAAAAACAAAGCACTAGACATTCATTATCCCTTATTTCTTTTTATAAAAAAATGCACTAAACTCAATTCCACAAGTTTTACATTGAGCACCTATTTTGTTCTTTGTCACTATGAAAGTGACTACAGAAGACTATTTTAAAAAGAAGAATAAAAAGATGTCAGTCTGTAAACAGTCCCTTTTTATTTTAAATAACAAAACACACTGGGTCTTAACTATTGAAATGGTGTCATCTTCCAAAGCAATTACCTTGGGGATTGTAAAATATTTACATTTTTTTCAAAGCCACATACAAGCCACATAAGAAAATCAGCTATTATTAGTGCTTATTCCACAGAGGTTGTTTTAAACACAAATCTCTTTGCTCATTAAAAGTATCTACTAACAACACTGTCTAAAATCCAGTATCTTCTCTCTAAAATTATAGTGCTAAAGACAAAATACTGCCAATTGCCAAAAACACTTGGAAACAGGTGTCTGACACTGAAGGTAATATTAAAAGATTATTTCTAAATTGGTTTATTGCTAATTAAGTAGATGGTTTCCCATGATGACAAATGTAAGCATGTAAGTCTACATTTCTCTATTTTTTTTAAGGCACCATTATATTATGGACCTATCTTATATGAAGGACTTCCATAACCCAAGGAGCTAACAATATTTACAGAGTAAAATTGAAAAAAAAAAAGAAAAATTAGGAAAGAGTAACAACTGACAAAATCCTTTTTGAAAAAGTTTCCTGTATATACTTAAAATTTCCCTAATAATCAAAGTTTCATACCATTTACAGCTTTCTCAATCAATTCTTCACAAGCATCAAAATCACCCTTCAGCACCAGTTTGTCGTGCAGATCTGTTAACATAGGATGTTCCAGGGCTATCTTAGTTTTCTTTTGCAGTGATTCAAAAGCCTCTGTATAGTTGTGTTGTCTGAAATGTTTTAGGCAAAGGCGAATGGCTTCCTGTTCACGGTACTACTAGAACACAAGAGAAAGCATATAGAAAAAAGATTTGCTTAGTTGTACTATAGGAAAAAATAACAGTAAAAATAACTAACCTCAACTCAGCACTATTTGCTGAGCACTGTACTAATCTAATTATCATTATTATCATCTTTTAAATAGAAGAACTGAAGCTTACATCATTGTAGTAATTTTCCCAAAGGAGATGAAACCAGACCTAAGTCCAGAGTCTGAAGTTTGAAAAAAATGTAACTCAATACAGCTCACTTTAACATTGTAAAAATTTTATCTCCTGCAACCTTAACTTATGAAATTACAGTGGAAGTACCAAAAGCACAGAAACCATTAACATATACATAAATATATCATGCTTTTTGCTCTTGCTTAAGAATAAGCTATTATATGAATAAGAATTCTAATTTTATGAACAGGTTTTATAACTCAAAAATTATTTTAAAGAAATTAAATTTTATCAACTGTTAAACAGTATAAACTTGGTATCTCAATTAAACAGAATCCAAAAAGCAGACACTTAATTTATAAACCTCTTCCCCTAACAAAATGAATACCAAAAATAAGCTCATAAAAAGAATTTTTAGCTGGGCCTGGTAGCAAATGCCTGTAATCCCAGCACTCAGGAGGCTGAGGCAAGAGGATCACAGTAGTTCAAGCCCAGCTATGGTGAGACCTATAGTGAAACCCTTTCTCAAAAAAAAAACAAAAACAAAGAACTTTTTAAAAAAAATCAACTGTAAGAATACGTTCTGGGATTAACCTCAAATTTTCTAAGTATACCACTATACAACAAGAATTAACAAAAGTATTACATGATAATCAAACAACAAGGATTATGAGTATTATCCTTCACAGAGGAAGAAAATAAGGACTTGAAACACAAATCTATTTATAGTTAGCTGATTTCTTGACTAATAAAAGGTTATGAAATACCCACTCTTCACATACTGTAATCATCAAATTTTAACCTTATCAAATAATCAAAGAATGATTCTGTATCCATACTAATTTTACATTAATAGTTTTTTTTTTGGTCTCTAAAACAAGATCTATCATTATCCATCTACAGTGCACTATAGTTACATTAGAAACAGTAACACCTGTTTATCATGCTGACTCTAGGGTCTTGATCATATCCATATCTTAAATTTTCTGTCAGTTAATGACTAAGCCACTAAAAGCCATGTCCAAAGTATTTATATCAATATAGGTTAAAAACAAAATTTGGAGGCAAATGGTATAAGATAATGGTAGACTGTGGAACACAGACTGTCTGAGTTTATAGAGAACTTTACAACTGTGTGATTCTGGGCAAAATACTTAGCTTCTCTGTGTTCTATTTCCTCATCTGTAAAATAATAAAGATAATAAATGGACCTATCTCTGAGTGGTAAAGATTAAATGAGTTACCAAGATTGGTTACAAGCTGGCACAGTGCTAATGTTTTAAAATGTTAGTTGATGAATTGCTGTAACTTTTATTATTAATCTCAACATTTTAAATTATTCACAATGAAGATAAGCAATTTCTCTCTCTTTAGGCATAAAACATATGGTCACAATTTTAAAATACAATCCTACCTTGCTGTACCAGTTGAGACAAGGTTGTACTACATCAGGATCATCAATGCCACTAAGTTCAACATACCAGATGCTAAAGTTAAAACTGGGCCCCCAGGACAGGAGTGGAACTTTAAGAAGGGAAAAAAAAATTAACAAATTGCAATAAAATCTTAGCAAACTAAATCACTATTCAAATCTGTAAAGATTTATTCAACAACATTTTCTGTGCATCTCTGTATACACTACGCTACATGCTAAAGCTATAGCAGTAAAAAGAAACATATGACCCATTCCATCATGAGGTTTCCTTAGTTAACAAAACCTGGTAAGATAATTCAAAGTGGTCATATATATATATGTATCCCCAAATAAACAAAACCAGAACCAGGTGACTAAATAGGTAAATTTCATAAAATTTACATGTGAAAATAATTATATTATTTAAACTAAATCAAGAGCATAGGAAAAGATATGACATTTAATTATTTATCAGTAATAACCTGACAAAAAGAAAGAAAAGATACAAGACTAATTCCCAGCCATGAATATACATCCAAATTAAAGAAAAAAAAGATGCAAAAAAATTCTACCAGGTTTTCCTTGTAACCAAATATACTTCATTCTAAGAAAAGGATGATTCAATAATAGGAGCTATATTAATGTAATTTACCACCTTAACAAAATGCTAAAAGAAAAACTTTATTTTATTTATTTATTTATTTATTTATTTGTTTATTTGGTCTACTGGACATTAAACCCAGGGCCTTTCCACTGAGCTACATCCTGAGGCCTTTTCTATTTTTTATTCTGAGACACGGTCTCACTAAATTGCTAAGTGTAGGCTTGAATTTAAGATTATTCTGCCTCAGCCTCCCAGCATACTGTGCCATCAAGCCTGAGTGTTCAATTACTTTGACAGTCTAATAATAAATTAATAAAATGTAAGTTTTAGTCACTGTTTTTTTAAGTCCTTAATATATAATGAATATAAAGAGGAAATGTCCTTACCTAAATGTTTTAAAAAGCATCACAAACTTTAAAAGTTAAACCTAATGAAGACATATTAAATAATTCCACTTAAGTCCCTGAACAAGAGGTCTTAGCCAGTGTGATAAGAAAAAAATTAGATGATAGAAATCATCACCAGGTACAGTGGTACACATCTGTAATCCCAGCATTTATGGAAACTAAGGCAGCAGGAGAGTAAATTTAAATCCTAACTGGGCAACTTAGCATGAACCTGTCTCAAAATTTAAAGGATGCTATTCAGTAGCAGAGTGCCCAAATTCAATCCCAGTACGACCCTGTCCCTAAAAAAGTCACTTGAAGATTGTAGGTAACTCTCTACATTAAAACTTCAAAAGATCAAATGAGATGCATTTTCAAGTTTGTGTACAACATAAACACGTAAAACTCAATTTGTCCTATACTTATAACCAATCAGAAAATAAAACAAGTCACCTTTATAATTGCAAAAAAGGCTGAAAGTACCTCAGAATAAATATAGGAAAAATACGCAATATTTATCAAGAAAATATTTACTGAGAAACTAAATAAATGAAGTGACATTCTATCTTTCTCAAAAGGAAAACTCAATGTAGTAAACATGTCAATTCTCTTGATTATAAATTTAATGTAATCTTAATTTTTAAAATTTTTAGTATATATTTATTTTTCTTGACATGTAACTGAACAAGCTGACCTGAAAAAAGGCACAAGAATATCCACAATAATAAAAACTCTAACACAAGTATACTACAAAGATACAATGATTATTGCATTACTCTGATACTAATCCAGGAAAAGGAAAATAAATTAGTAGAAAAGCGGAGGGAAAAATCTATCCAAAAATCTCTGAAGTGTCCAAAAGAAAGTCACATAGAATGTACTAAAATATCAGTAACAACAGAACAGCACAGAAGTTTTTAAAACATGACCCTTGGACTTCTGGAGATTCCCACAATACTTTCTGGCATTTTCAGATGGTCAAACTACTTTCTGTAACAATACACAATAATACTATTTTAATAATACTAACACTGGCATCAATGGTAAAAATGAAATGGTTAGTAAAACTGCTGACACCCTGGTAGCGAAGTTGTGGCACCAGAAGTATTAATAGTTCTTAATCCAGTACAAGTTGCACTGTATTCCTCACCATCATATACTTAAGCACTTTAGTAAAAAAGAGACTTCATTTAAGGATGTCTCTAGTGATGCAATGCAAATTAGTCTTCTTAAATCCCTATGATTAAGTATACATCTTTTTAGTATCCTGTGTGACAAAATGCGAAGCACTAAAGGGTTTTTATTCTACAACAAAGCATAATGGTTATCTCAAGGAGAACAACTGTATACAACCATTTCCGTTATGAGCTAAAATAAGTGGGTCTTTTCTTGCATGGGAATAAATTATTCTTGAAAGAAAAAGTGACTGATAAACTGATTATTCAGATTTGGGTATTTGTTAGACATTCAAGAAAAACAACTAAAGATATGGTTGCTGAAAATAAAACTCAAGTTTTTAAGCAAGTATTAGAATTTTGGAAAATTAGTGTCTAGCAGTTTAAACTTAACTAGTTCTATAAGATTTTTCTGATTGGAGGTAAAATTAATGAAAGTCATTTTAAAAATATTATATAATGAAATGTTTCAACATTTGAAATATCTGTATAACTCAGTGAACCGTTTTCTAAATGACCAATGAATGGCCTCATAAAACCACACATGGATACAAAGTCCAGGACAGACACAATATCCAACTGCCGGACCCACCAATTTCAAAGTTCACAGCTCTTTTCATTACATCAAATATAAAAGGAACTAAGAAATATGGGTCAGATACTTTTCCCATACTGTTAAAGGAAGGCTGAGTGAGTAAAGACAGATACAAGAGTAGCAACTAACTATGTGAATACATGAAGCACTGTGACAATGTTTAATATGATTTTCAGCTTACATGAATAAACAAAACTTTCCAAAAGTTTTCTATCAACAAGTCCTAAATTTTCAACACTGTTTTTACTCTCCCTTTCCTCTTCCTTCTCCCTCCCCTCCCTTGTTCTCCACTTCTCCCCTTCTCCTGCCCTTTCTTTTTTTCTTTTAGAAGTACTGAGGATTGAAACCAGGGCATTTGCATTGAGCTATACCCCCAAGGCCTTTTTAAAATTTTTGAGCATACTGTCTTTGTTGCTCAGGGTGGAGTCAAACTTGAGATCTTCCTGCCTCATCCCCCCAGAGTGATGAAATTATAGACATGCATCATAATACCCAGTTTATTTCTTTGTATAGCACTGACATTTAAAAGTCTACTATATCACATAGCAATAACCACCAAGTAGTATGAGTCAGAATAAAACATGAGTCTAATCCCAGAACCACAAAAATATATCTTATATATGTGTGTGTGTGTGTGTGTGTGTGTGTATATATATAAACCAGATACACAGTATTAGAGGTTCAAGTTCAATAAAATTAAGAAGAGGGGAATCTTCCTATTATATTTATTAAGTCCAGCTGATACTTATATCTATTAAGTATCAATTCCACTATGGATTAATAACTACACAAAGCATTTAGCAAAGTAACTGGCACATACTAAGTACTCAATAAAATATACATTTGTTAGAATAGTTAAACAATTTTACTCCAATGAGATTTACTCTGTACACCAAGTGGCCCAGTAGAAATATTACTAAATAAAATTTGTTCTATTTTTTTAGTACATTTGAAAGAACATAGGGGAGAAAGGTAAATTACGAAGTCATCCAACAAAGGATAGCTCACATTACAGATAAATGAACATATAATGAGTTAACAGATTAAAGGAATTTGTACAAAAGGACAAGATGATGGTCTCTAGGAGATTCTACAGTTCAACAAGTCCTCCCAAAAGACCAATTGAACATAGACACAATCAAGATCTATGCATCCTTTTCATAAAATGGGATACATACAGCACACAAGGGTAATAGACTAAGACTCCTGCTGAGGCGTAATTGGCATATCCAATGTGCTTTAGCAAAATCACTTAAGAGCTCTTTTGTGGATGACTAAAATAGCCATTTCCAGATGCCTGTCATTTTTTTTTTTTTTTTGATGCCTGTCATTTTAAGATCAGGTTCCAGAAGATCCTAAAAATTCAAGATTAACTACTCTGAAGAAGTATCAATTCCACTATGGATTACTAAGTATACAAAGCATTAAGCAAAGTAACTGGCACACACTAAGTGCTCAATAAATGCTAGCCTTATTATCATTCATATTCTTAATTTTCCTTTCAAATGTATTTTTAAAATGTCACCTTCCCATACACTCTCATAAAAGGCCATACATACCATGCAGAACCAGCATACCTTCCAGATTTAGGACCCATCCTAGACTTCCACACTCCTGAGATTCAGAATACATGTCACATCCAGTCCGAACTGAAGCCTCTCTGAAGCCCCCACAATTTGCACTCCAAGTGACTCTGTTACAGAAGTCTACTGTCTCCCCAACTAACAAAAACCAACACTCCTGCTAGAATACTTCCAAGACTCAGTATCTCTTTCTGCTTTCTTGCCAATTTCCTCAGTTAGCTATTACCATCCTATGAATGAAAATGTACATTCTTCCAGTCACTGGCAAGCAATACCCTCATCCCGTGTCATCTTAGGTTTCCTGTCCTCTTATCCTATCTCTCACTGGGTTTCTTCATCCCAAACTTTTAATTTGGGGCTGGGGATTTAGCTCAGCAGCAAAGCGCCTGCCTGGCAAGTGCAAGGTCGTGAGTTCGGTTCCTGGTACCGGAGAAAAACCAAAAAAAAAAACCCAAACTTTTAATTTACTTTCTAGAATCTAGACCCCAGTTAATGATGCTCCTCCTTCACTAAAATTTCCCTATCCTTCTAGGTCTTACCTGAAACCAAGATTCTTTCTCTCCACTTCCACACTAAGTCCCATCAAAAACAGTACTCCAGTAAGAGCTCTTTGCCTTGTGTCATGATCCCTTTTCGCCACTTGGTAAAATCTATGACACACCACCCTTAGTTTTAAATGTATAAAGTAAAACACCCAAAACTGCAGAGTAAATTAATTATATTAAAATACAATTATAATAAGATAAAAATTATTATAAGAAATTAACATGCTTCTATTAACACATTAGATAACAAGATCTAGTGAAAGGTCTAATATTTAACCATAATTTTAAAGTTGTGATAAAATTTGCAACACTAATGTGACAGGAAAAACTTGTAACTTTTATTTGTAACTTCTAATCTCCGACAAATCACAGATACTACAACTATTATTAGTTATTATTCATAACTGAAAGAAATGCCAAATGTTAGTGAGCAGTTAGAAAACAAAAATGCAACTTTTTCCTCAGCAAATTCACGAAGTCACTGATTAATGCCCTAAAATTCTTAAGTAATTCAAAAAGTAATAAAATACATACACAAATGCCTACACTGAAAGCAGGTTGTGTGCCAATTTTGAAATTTGAGGAAACAGAACACGGTTGCTCTAAGGATTTTGCAATCATTCTGAGGAAATAATACATGTATCACATGGTAAGCGAACTTGACCTTTGGAAGTAAACAGACTTGAGTCTATATCCAATCACTACAGTTTAGGACTTGTATGGTTTTAGCCAAAATGTTTAACCTCAAAACTTCAGATTCCCAACCTGTAAAGTGAGTACAATAATACCTGTCACTGAGTGTTAGGTGTTTCCCAAATGGTACCTATTGTTACTTAAAAACAGTACAGCGTTACACAGTCCAAAAAATGTTACACACCTACTAAGTTCTATGTCTTGACCATCATGTGTTAGCTAACTTATATGACTTCTGCCCATTTCTTCAACTAAAAACAGGAAAGATTTCTATCTGCTGTTAGATACCACATGTGAGAAAGCCCTTACAAAACTATCTAAAACAGGGCCAGGGATATAGCTCCGTGGCATCGTGCCTGCCTGGCAAGCACAAGGTCCTGAGTTCAAGTTCCAGCAAATTATACCCACACAGATTCTTTTTCTATAGAACCTAAAATACTATGTGTTAAAACGTGTACAAAAAACTACCTACGAGACATTTAGATTTTCTTTTTTTTTTGCTTTTTTTCCAGTACCAGGAATCGAAGTCACAACCTTGCGCTTGCCAGGCAGGCGCTGCGCTGCTGAGCTAAAGCCCCAGCCCAGAGACATTCAGAATAAAATAATTTCCTTCATAAATGGGATCTTAAAATTTAATAGACTACCAATAGCTCCACAAATCAAAACAGAACTCAAGAAAATGTCCAATATAACTACCTACCCTATCATTAGGCAGAAAAAGTATTATCATCCTCATTTTATACAAGAGGTAACTTTAAAAAGGAATATAAAATTTACCTGAAAGAAAGCAGCCAGTTATAGCAATTTTAACAGAAAAATAACAAAATTATCTACATATTAATATTCTAAATACCACATATAAGTGTCCAAAATTATTTGGAGACTCTCTGCCACATAGTAAAACTGAGATTCCTTATCTTGTCAATAATTTGTGATCAAATTTACTCTAAATGCAAACCTAATTAATAAGATATGCTCATTATAAATGAAAATCATAATTAGATGTCACTACATGATTTGGAGACAATCTGTCATTGAGTTAAAGTTCCTTCTATCTCCTTCCTTTAATATGAATAACTAAAAGTAAACTATATAATTTGTGTTATTTAAAGATAAACTTGTTTAAATAAATCAAGTTCTTTTAAACTGTATCACTGTAGGACATACATGTGAAGTAACCAAAAACTTTTAAGATAAATTCTAGCCATTAATCCCAACCAGTTAAACAAATATCTGTACTAAAATACAGTTCACTAAAACAGAGCTACAGATCACTCTTTTATCAGAATGAGATTTTAAGAAATATGGTGATAAACCAAAATACTAACATATAGTCTTAAAGTTTCATGATTTCCTTACATTAATTTCAAAGACAATTTATCAAGAAAATGTTGGGAAAAAGCTGGAAAACACACACACTGTAAATCAGTATTAATATCTTTTAACTGTCCAGAAATATGATACTATCGGAATATTCTGAATATCAAACGAGCTAATACCTATTTTGTTGAATACTCCAATTAACACTCCATCTAAATACCATAAAACTAACCTGGGTCAAGTAAAAGGTATCCCCTATTATAACAAGGTTGATAGTGAGAATGAAGAAATAGTGTTCATAAGGTACAAAGATTCAGTTAAATAAGAGAAGTAACTTTTAGAGACCTACTGTACAAAATGGTGACTATAATAATAATGTGTTGCATACCTGAAAATTGCTAAGAGTACATCTTAGAAGTTTTTAACACACACATATACACACAGTGTATGAGGTAATATGCAAGTTAATTAGTTTGATTTAATCAATTCACAAAATGCACATATACAAACATGTTGTACATCATGAATATATACAATTATTATTTATCAATTATATTAATAAAGCTGGGAGAAGTGCACACACCTAATTATTCAGCAAAAACCAGGAAAAAGGAAGGAAAAAGGCTGTTACAGAAGGTAAAAAAGAGCTCTACTGTCTATAGGTTTAAAATATAAGATCACAAAATTGATAAACTTATGTGATGGCCTTTAGGAATTTGGGCAGACTAAATACTGATGAATGAATTACTAGTTCAAAAGAAGGAATAATGAATAACTAATTTCAAAAAGTTTTAAAATAAATTACTACAAGAGAACAGGATACAACTTCTTATCTACAATTAGTTGTAACAGAAACAACAGTTACAAAAGAAAAATAATGCTCTAAATATCCAACTAATCTAAAAGTAGTTTTTCCTCAGCAGTCTTTAACACCTCAGGTATTCTTTTTGCCAGCATTTCAGTTGGACCAGTGGTTATACAGAAGAAATTTTACTAGAACACAAGTGCTCTATAGATTTTAATAAAAGGAAATTTTTATTTTTGTGTAATACTGCACAAGTAGATATAAAGAAAATATAAAAAGCACTCTTCTTACTTCCATGAAAAAATAAAACTAATAACAAAATTAGAGGAATAGAACAGTTAACACACTGAATGTTTTGCTAGGACTTGGGGTAGATATAATATTTTCTATTATGAATAGTATATTAGAATCTCATATATTCCTTTTGACTTAATGAAATTAACAGGCTTACCCTTAGTAGAACGACACACGATGACTATGAAATACATTGTAGGATTCTGGATTTTATTATCATTCTTTGTGAAATTTGACTCATTTTAATATGATATTTTCAAAAGTGTACAACAGAGATGAAAAGAAAAAGATTCAAGTCGTCAACTTCCTACCTTCTAAATGATAAAACCTAAAGGAAATCAAAATAACCTAAAATTTACTATTTTAGAGGATGCACTACAAATACTTTCTTTAAAATACTTTCTAAATAAATATATGTCTTAAAGCAGTATTTTTCAAACAGTGCTTTGCAAAATATTAGTAGGCCAAGAAATCAGTGTAATGGGTTTGACCACTCAAAAAAATAAAATACGAAACAAATCAGAAATTTACTACACAGATTGTCTTAAGGAATTCTACTATATTTGGTTTAGAATGTCATAATTTAGAATAACTGATAAATTCATAAAACAATTAAGGGAATCAAACCACTTTATCTCATAAAAACTTCTTAGAAAGCCTTCAAATGAGAAAATACTTGAAAGAAGCTCCACTTGAAATTACAAACACTTAGTAATGGAGTTAGAAATTAAGAGATACAGAACTTTTTCTGTAAAAGGTCAAACAGTAACCTTTTGAGCTTTGTGAGCTATATGGTTTTCTTCTAAATATTTGCCTCTGTATTTCGAGCACAAAAAGAAGCACAGACAGTATGTGCACTGACCAGTATAGCAGTCTCCTGTAAAATTTTACTTAAAAATACAGGAGGCCTGGAGGACTTGGTCATAACCCATATGTAATTTGTAGGCCAACGGCATAAGGAATTTGTTTCTATATCAAAAGGCTGAAACCTTACCTATCTTAATGAATCGACAAGGGAACATCTGTTCATCAATTTTATGCTTCAAGGTGAATGTTTCTTTGTTATAATCATTCTTTAAACCACTGTAAGAAAAAAAATAAGGTTATCAAATTTGGTTTTATAATTTAGCAACATCCTAAAACACAGAATAATGCCATATTCAAGACTTTAAATTTAAACCAATATTCATAATATTTTCTCAAGACAGCATAAACACATAAACACAGAAAAATAGGCCAAAACTTGTACATGTAACTGCAACACAAATGCATACCTGAGGGCTAATGAAAAACATTCAGTGTTTACGAATGTGGCTATAGTATATAGGAATGCATAACAGAACCTAATGTCCTTAACATATTACTGAACGTGACATAAAATTTCTAAGGTATATGAAGAAAAAATTTTTCTTAAATTAAAAAAATTTACTCTCTATTTGATCACTTTAAAGCTATATACTAGAATTTATCAAAGAATTAAATTGCTTAATTCTCAATGATGTCAATATTCGTTTTAGAAACTTTTCAGTCGGTCTTATTCTGTAGGTTTAAAATCATTTACTTCCTCCTAAACACAAATTAATCCATATTATCTACTTATTTAACCAAATAGCACTGACACAAGTATTTACAGAGGAATCACTTCCCTTTCAGGTTTGCTTTAACCTCCAGAAGTACTTCTGCAACTCAAATCAAACACAGCAGTATTATTTGCTTATATAAAGTATGGTGTTAGTGGACATACCATATCATTGATATAATCTACGTCTCCATGGCTTTATTTGTCCCTTCCATTAACTTCAATTTTTCATTTTCTGAGGTACAATTTAACACTCTTGGTGCTCTGTTTTAAAACTCAAATTTACTGAGCTCTTTCCAAAAGGTAGGCACTGTAGTAGATATAGTCACATAATTTTTCATTTACAGAACCTTCTTGTTGGTCTCCAACTTACTATGATTATGCCTATCAATGTTCTGGAAAGGGTCTACATTTTTACAGCAAGGATTTTTTTCTCCCCAGCCTCTGCCCTGTTCACTAGCACAGAGTTTGATTAAAGCTGAAAATGTCTCAAAAGTTAGTCACAGTTCAAAATTATGACTAAAACAGAAGGGAAAAAAAAATGCAATCTTTCTTCACTGCTAGCAATAGTTACTAGTATCTGGTGGTTAAAAATAAAAAAGCATTATTAAAATAAAGAATGAGGAGCAAAATAGAAGAACGTTCTTTACTCCCTTGAAGAAAACCCACACAGACATAAAGAAATTAAAACTGCTATTTGCTTAGAAACTTTCTTCCCCACAGCATAACTCACCTAGACAATAGCTCTGTCATATTTTCTTCATTCATTCCACCAAAGACTTTAAATTTCTTCAAATTGCAGACATGCGTTTTCTCATATTTCCCAAATGTGATATTCTGAACTATAGCAGGCCTTTCAAGCTTCAGAATCAAGTACTAAAAAAAGAAACAATTAAATTTTACTCTCTCTTTCAGACAAACAGACTTAAAATTGAAAAGTTTTAACATTAAAAGAAAAATGAATAGGGTCCATCCTGCACTGGCAGGATTTGTTTTTTAAGCTAAAGAACAGTATACAACAGCTTTATAAAGGGTATCAGATCATCACCACTTTTTCACACTAGGAGGGTCTAGAAGCTACATGAAACACTGTAAATAGAGGAGAAAAAATGAACTAGTGAGATAACTTCTAATCAAAGAATAGTACTTAGGGGCCAAGGATATAGTGCAGTGGCACAAGCATCTGCCTGGCAAGCACAAGGTCCTCAGTTCGATTCCTGGTACCAAAAAAAAAAAAAAAAAGGAACTGTACTTAGTAAAAGATATAACCACACTGTGAATAACCAACTAAAATGAGATTAAAACTCAAAAATTACAATTACATATCCCTATGGATTTCATTAGCTAAAATTGTTGTTTCAAATCAGTGATAAAATTTTAAACCCAAAAGTAAGTTTGGATATTTACTACCAATGCTGCCAATTTTACAAGTTAAAAAACCCAGATCTACTACTACTGGTCAATACAATAGGATCAGTTAGATAGAAAAAAACATTATCTACACTCTTTTCAATTATAGAAATTGAGGGAAGTTACCACTGATTGAATACATGTGAAAAAAGCTAGTCAGAAAAAACAATTCAGATGTTTTGTTAGAGAGACTTTATGCTTCGATAATAATGAATATAGGTGGCAACAATAAAAAAATGAAGCTGGTAGGCCTACCTTTACATAAAAATTAACTCAAAATAGATCAAACCTGATCCCAAATTGATCATTTATGATCAAATACCTAAAAGTTAGAGCTAAATTTAAAAACTCTTTAGAGAAATCTAAAGCAGAGGGGTAAATATTCAAGACTTTGGATTTGACAAAGAATTTGTAGACATGATACGAAAGTATAAACAAGAGGTATAAAAATTAGAATTTATCAAAATAAAAGCTTTTGAGATGGATATGGTTGCACATCTCTTTAATCCCAGCATTCTGGGACTCTGAGGCCAAAGGATCACAAGTTGAAATCCAGCCTGAACAACTTGGCAAGAATCTGGTCTCAAAATAAAAATTTTTAAAAGGTTGCTGGCAAGCACAAGGTCCTGAGTTCGATTCCTGGTACAAAAAAAAATTTTTTTTAAAGGGATGGGATGTAGCTCAGTGTACAGGCCCTAGTTTCAATTTCCAGTACTTGAAAAAAAAATTAAATCTCTAGTATCAAAGGACACTATCAAGAAAGTGAAAAGACAACCTACAGAATGGAGATTTGCAAATCACATACTTGATTAGAGTACAGAATAAATAACTTACATCACAATTTTAAAAGGTGGGAAAAGTTCGGTTCTTTCTCCAGTGAAAATAAACAAATGGCCCATCTGCTTAACATCATTAGTCATAATGAGAATCCAAAGCAAATCCACAGTGAAATGCCACTTTATATCCACTAAGACAGAGACAGGAAGCGAGGGAAGGAGGGAAAGAGGTGGGGATGCACAACCCATCACATAAAGAAACAAAAATTTGCAAAGATATGGACAAAGTGAAATTCTTATATATTGCTGGTAGGAATGTAAAACAGTACAAACACAGTAGAAAATAGTTTGAAGGTTCCTCAAAAAAGTTAAACAGAAGTACTACATAACTAACAAGTACACACTCAAAGGAAGTGAAAAGTACTTATTGAAATAAACACGTGAACATGCATGTACAGCAAAGTATTATTAACAACACCTCAAAGGCAGAAACAACCTAAATGCCTACACAATGATAAATGGCCAAAAAAATGCGATACCTCTATACAGTACAGCATCATATAGCCACAAAAAAGAATAATTACTGGTATGTGCTACAATATGAATTAACCTCAAAACCTTGCTAAGAGAAAGAAGTCAGATACAAAAGGTCACATATTATATGATTCCATTTATATAGCAAGTACAGACTAAACACAAAAAGCAAGAGCTGGGCATGATGGCTCATGCCTATAATCCCAGCACTTGGGAGGTTTAGGCAGAAGAATCACCGCGTGTTTGAGGCCAGCCTGAACTGCACAGTGAGACCCTGTCTCAAAAAAAAAAAAAAAAGCACAAAAAGTAGATTGATGGTTGCCAAGAGGTAGGTAAACTGGGAAAGGAGAGCCAGGCATGGTGGCGTATGCCTGTAATCCCAGCACTCAGGAAAATGAGGTTGGAGTACTGCTCTAAGTTCAAGGCCAGCCTGGGCTATATAGTGAGTTCAGGCCCAGCCTGAACTACATACCAAGACCCTGTCTCAAAAATAAAAAGGAAAGACTGAGTATAAGGTTTTCTTCTGTGCGACAAAACCATTTGGGAGCTACAGAGAGATGATAGTTGGACAATTCTATAAACATACTAGATAGAACTGAATTACACATTTTAAAATGGTTAATTGCATATTGAATTTTGCTTCAATTTAAAGAATGATTTCACACCACTCTGAAATTGAGGTGTCAGCAGTATCGTGCACCCTTCAAAGGATCTAGAGAAGGGGCCCTTCTTTGTCTTTACTAATATCTGAGGCTCCTGATGGTTTCTGACTCCCGGCAGCCTACCTCCAATCTCTGCCTCCATTTCACAGATTTTTTCCCTGTGTCTTGTGTCTTCTCCCTTTCTATGTATAATAAAGACACTTTGCATTGAATTTAAGGCCTACCTAATCAAGGATGATCTCAACTAGAGCTCCTCACCTTAATTACATCTGCTAAACAATTATTCAAATAAAGTCACATTCTTAAGGGTCCCCACATCACTATTTCTTTGGGTAGAGCGGGGGAGGGAAACTATTCAACTCACTGCACAGAATTAGCCCAGAAAAAAAAGTAACAAAGGCTTATGAAAATGAGTTCTAGGTCCTATTAAAATGTCAGGGTTAAATGGAGCCTAGTAAGCAAGGCAGAAAATGGAATGTGCTGAGGATGAAGAGGTGGGTAGCCACCAGATCACTTAATGTGTGCCATTATGTGGGTTTCAAACTATAAACATGCTGGGATCTATTTAGACATAACAGAAAGCCACAATCCGACAACACACACTAATATACATAATCTACTTTGTGAAGAACAGATTAGAAGAAGCTGGAGACCAGTTACAATGTTGTTATAATTCAGACAAATAAGATGAAGGAGATTAGGACTGGAATGGTATGGAGTTGGCGACAACTGAACAGTTTTGACATAGTACTGCAGAAATAATTGGCAGGATGGATGACTGGATGTAGGAAGGGAAGAGGAAGGTATTGAGGATAATGATTTAGTTTCTCATTTGTATGTACTCTGAAGAGAAGGACTGGCAGACAGACAGGAAGAATAAAAGTGAAAGTAGTCAAGTCCAGACTGTTTGTTTAGGAATGTCTGAGGCTGTGTATAAATCACCCTAGTATCTTAAAAACAATAGTGATTTATGATTTCTCATGATTCTGTGGGTTCACTAGGCAGTTTCTGCACAGGTATCTCCATGTACTGAGACTTATTCATGTAGCTGTATTCAGCTGGTGGGTTTGGCTGGCAAACTGGGCCCAGTTGGGGTGTGAGGAGGCTGGGCTTAAATGGGACTGGGCTTCTCCTTGCCAGCTTTCATTCTCAAGAAGGTTATATGGGGTTTCCTCACAGGTGTCTCAGGGTTCTAAGAGACCTTGCTAAGAAATTACAATTGAATTTTCTGTTGGTCAAAGTAAGTTACAAGGCCAGCCAAGATTCATGACACAGGAGAACAGACTGCACCTCCTGAACTGTAATTTGTGACTATGTTAAGAAATTTGGGCTCTATTCTGAGAGGAGTAAAGGTAACCGTAAATCATACATCTGATAAAGTACAAATGAACATAAAAATTCTCAAAACTCAACAAGTGAACAACAAATTTAAAAACTGACAGACTATTTAAAGACATTTTACCAGAAAACATTCAAGAAGGCAAACAAGCATAAAAAAAGATAATCATTGTTAGTAATTTTTAAAAATGCAAATTAAGACCACAAACACAGGTACAGTTTTATCAATATACCTTTTATTTTTACTAGCCCAAAACTAAAAATCAGAAATCCAATGCCCATCAACACATATAAAGATGAACAAACTATGAGACATTCATAGCAGAATTAAGCTAGGCAGTATTTAAAAAAAAAAAAAAGGATGCATTACTGATACAAACTATACCACAAATGAATCTCAATTATTTTGAGTTAAATAAATTAAACAAAAAACAAATACTGTACTGCTCTCTTTATACAATTCCCTAGAAAATGCAAACTATAAAATCTAGGAAATGCAATCTGCGGTGAAAGAACACCAATCAGTGGTTGCCTGGAGACAAGGGTGGAGGTGGGTGGAAGGGATTAAAATGGAATATGAGAAACTTATGGAGGTAACAGATATGTTTAGTATCATGAGTGTGGGTATTTTCAAGGACATATATTTATGTGAAAGCTTACTAAATTATATACCAAAAATGTATGTCAATTATACCTCAACAGGCATTAAAAAATAAATAAAAGACACAGGTAAGCCACAAACTGACAGAAAATATCTGTAGTACATAGCTGAAATAGGACTTATATCAGGAACAGATATAAACAATTCCTGCATACAATTCAATACTAATCAAAAAGTAAAGAACCTCGCACATTTACAGGTAAAAAATTCATTAAAAAGCTAAATGAACATTTAATAAACAAATGGAAAAAACACCACCTCACACCAATAATTACTAGAATTAAAATGTGTGTCAATATCAAATGTTAGTGAGGCTATGAAGTGACAAATCTGACAATTTCATATAAAATATATTCCTACCTTATGATACAGCAATTCTAACTTTAGCTATTTACCCAAAATAAATGAAAACATACTATTTTTTAAATCTTACAAAAGAATGCCCATAAAAGCTTTATGCATAATCATCAAAACAAAAACTCCCACAGTCCCTAAATAAAAGAATCGATGAACAATTGTGGTATATGCATAGAAAGGGAGAGTATCATGTAATGTAAAGAAATAAAATATTAATGCACATGACAGCATGGATAAACATCAAAAAACATACTGAGGATAAAAAGTGGGAGGTCTCTCCCCCTCCCCTTCCCTTCCCCTTTTCCTCACCTCACCCTCTCTCTGACTCCATTTATATCAAATTTTTGAACTAATGGCAAAAGAAACCTGAACAATGGCTGCTTTTGGGTACACAGTGGGAGAACTAGGGACTCTTTGATAAGGGGGCAGAAAGGACTTTCCTGGAGTAACGCAGATGTTTTATATCCTCAGGGAGGTATGAATTATATTGGTGTGTACTTTTTCAAACTGGATATAGTACACGCTTAGGGCATATAGTTTACCATATGCAAATTATATCAATTAAAACTGTATTAATATAGTGCACATACCAGTTACTTGAGAGGGGCAGGGGGAGTTCAATGTCAGCTGGAGCAACTGAGCAAGACTTTGCTCTCAAAATTTAAATGGATGGATGGATGGATGGATGGATGGGGGATGTAACTAAGTAGTGGGGTGCTTACTCAGCACATGTGAAGCCCTGGGTTCAATCCACAGTACTGCAAAAATAAAATTAAGGAAAGTGTATTGTATCATTTGTACAACAGTCGTTTCACTAAATTGGACAAAATAAACTGTACTGAAATGCACATTATTTTCTCATATTTTCTTCCTCACTTTGCAAGTAGTTCATTTTTATAACATTCTTGTCATGGTTCATCAAACAGAAGGAATGACCTGAGTATACTACAAAAGTTAAAACATACAGTGCATGTACACAATACATACACACATTATATTAAATAACCACTAAGATTTCTTTGACCTTCTTAGGTTACAAAAAAGCAGAACGCTTGCTGTTCCTTAACTTCAACGGCCCTCTCTGGTCCCTAATATAAAGAATAGTACTTAGTATTACACTTCTACGTAAACTAGTTAGGAAGAAGCTTAATCTAATCTTCCAAAAAGCAACTGTCAAGAATCTGTAGGTACCTGTACATTTTACTCAACTCTAGTGTATTTACCAGTGACTTTGACAGATGTTTTCCATGGCGTTATTACCAATCCCTATAAAATACTTTTATTGAGGGAGAAGGATGAAATTATTACCTCAAGGCATTTATAGGGTTTTCATTCATGTTATATTATGCCCTACCAATACAGATAATTCAGAATTAACATGAAATCTCTATGTTCTGAGTGGAAAAAGTAGAAAAACTGACTTCTGCATTTCACCAAGATGATGTAAAGGCCAGTAGCAAATCACACCCCCTCTGAAGTGCAGAATCAAGACACCTGAAAAACAGTAACTTAGCAAAGAGAAAAACAAAAGCAGCTTTGGGAATCAAAAAAGAGTCAACAGTAATACTAACAATCATAGAGAAACTGAAGAGAAGACAGAGAAAAGAATGAAGAATCTGGAACACTAATCCCAGCTCCCAGGGAAGGGGAAATGTCTCCACTAGTAATGCTGAGAATTGAGCACCTAAAAGAATGTTCCACAGTGAGAAGACCTTCAAATATTATGCTGACTAGGTTGAAGATGAGTATAAACACCAAAACATAATCAAACCCAAGAACACATGACAAGAGATCACTACAGTAGTGACAGAATTTTTCTACGCTGATAATCAAATTGCAACACAAAAACAAGAGAAATGCGAGAAAGCAAAGAAACAAGATGCTTTCAAAAACCCTTAACCCCACCCCCAAAAGCTGATCTCAAGGACACTAACTAAAGTAGAGAAAGTTATAGGCAAAGAACTCAAAAGAAAGGCCAAAATGTTTGAAGAGAGTAAAGAAGAAACACATAAATTCCTCAGATGTTCATCAACTTAAAGATAATTTAAACAGATAAAGGATTTTACTAATAAAATGTTCGAGGAGCTTCAAAGAAAATTGAGTTAGTTAAGTAAGACAATTCAAAAATATGAATGACCATTTTGGCAAAGAATTAGAAATTATGAAAAGAAAACAAGCAAAAAAATAATATAAAAATTTCAATAGAAAGCATGGGTAGCAGATTTGACCCATGTGACCAAAGTGTCAGAAATAGAAGACAAAGTAGAGGTAGATCATAAACTAAAAATGACAAGAGGCCATGCAAACTGGACTCAATAGCTGCTACATGACGCAAAACAACCAGACAAAACAAAAACCACCTCATAATCACAGGATTACAGGACAAAATTAGAAGACAACTCAAAAGATATAAAAAATATTCATTGAAATCATAGCAGAAATTTTTCCTAATCTAGGGAAAGGAAGCAATATTCAAGTACAAGAGACATAGAACCTCAAACAGCTATAACCAAAAAAGTCTCTCCATGACACATCATAATTTAAATTCCAGGAATTTAATAAAAAGAGGAAATACTAAATGCTATTAAGGAAAAACATCAAATAATCTATGAAAGGAAGCCTATTAGAGTAATAGCAGGTTTCTCAGCACAAACCTTAAAGGTGAGGACAACTTGGAGTGAAGTTTTTCAAGCCCTAAAAGAAAACAATTATCAACTCAGGTGTCTATCTGTGGGGAGTGGCTGAAGCTGGAGATTTATCAATCACAGGTGGGATCACAGTGCCGGGCGAGCAAGGCCAACGTCAAGAACACACAGTGCCTGACTGAGGCAAGTCACATGAATAAATTGCTCTAGTCTCAAGAACATGGGGTGCCAGAGGCAAGCCACGTGGATAAGCTATTAGGTGGAGGGATTTCACGTGACCCTCAACCTCTCAGGTGTATAAATAAACGCCCTGCAGTTGTTGGAGTCCTCTCTCCTCCACCTCCTCCTCCTTCCTTCCTTCTACTCCCATTAGGAGACAGGGCTCCATCTGGCCTCAGTTTTCTGTATACTGACTCTTGTCCTTTTTTCCCCATCCTCTCACCATCCTCACCCTGGGAACTTCAAGAGCTGCACAGGATGCGCCATCTATCAAGCCTTCAAGATTGACATAGAATTCAAGACTTTCCATGACAAAGAAAATTTTTAGAAAATTTCTACAGAAATATGTGAGCACTAAAACTGCACGGCAGAAAATACTTAAGGGAAGCCTAGACAGAGATGAGGAGGCCATCAGCAAAAAGACCAAAAGGAAAGACCAACTAGGAAAATAAACAAAGGGGGTAGAGGGATTGGTACTGGAAAAATTATGCAATGACAGGATTCAGTATATAATTACAATGATAATTCTCAGTGTCAATGGTCTTGACTCCTGAATCAAAATCACAGCATGGCCAATTGGATCAAAAAATAAAATCCAACCATATGTTGCCTATAGGAGACACATCTCATCCAAAAGGAAGCACACAGACTGAAAGTAAAAGGATGGAATACAAGATTCCAGGCAACTGGAGTCCAACAGAAAGAAAGAATAGCTACCTCATTTTCAGACTAAGCAGATTTCAAGCCAAAACTGATAAGTAAGAGACAAAGATGGCCACTACATAATGGTAAAGGAAACAATTCATCAGAAAGAAATCACAATTTTGAATATATATGCATTGAATGTTGGAAAGGCCAAATTCAGAAAACAGCTGGACATAAAAAGATAAACACCAATACAACCACTGCAGGAGACTTCAATACCCTACTCTCACAAATAGGTCATGAAGACACAAAAGCAACAAAGAAATGTTAGAGTTAAATGACACCAGTGAACAAATGGACCTAATAGATGTATAGTGTTTCATCCAATGACAACAGAATACACATTCTTTTGCCAGCAGCACACAGAACTTTTTCCAAAACTGACTATATTTTAGGCTCTAAAGAATGCTTAAGTCAACTAAAAAAAAAGAATTAAAATAACCCCCTGCACATTATAAGATCACAGCAGAATGAAACAAGAAATCAACAGCAAAGAAACCACAGAAACTACTCAAACACATGGAGCCTAAATAAGACATTACTGAATAAACAATCACTCACAGAAGAAAAATCAGGGAAAGTTTTTTTTTAATTCTTAGAATCAAATGACAGTGGAAGCACAATATTACTAAAACCTATGTAACACAGGGAAAGCAGCCCTAAAAGCAATTTATAAATGTGAATGTACACATTAAAAGAATAAAGCAATCACAAATAACTTAATGATGCATCTCAAGGTCCTAGGAAAACAACAATCCAAACCCAAAACTAGCAGAATGAAAGAAAGTATAAGGATCTGAGTGGAAATTAATAAAATTGAGACAAAAAATGGTAAGAAAATATCAAAGAAGTGATTCTTTGAAAGGATAAACAAAATTAATAAAGCCTTAGACAAACTTACTAAAACAAAACTCATATCAAGACAATGAGAAATAAAATAGGTGAAATCACAAGATACCACTGATATCCAGAGGATTTCAAAAACCTATCCTACAATAAATTGGAGAACCTTAAAGAAATATCACATATATGAATTATCAAAATTGAACAAAGAAGATTTTAAAAAGTGAATAGACTATATAAGAGGCAATAAACCATTTCAGTAATAAAAATTCTATCAACTAAGCAATGACCTGAGGGACTCACTGCAGAATTATAGAACTTCAGGGAAGAGTTAATCCCAATAATGGAATGAGCACTTCCAAATTCATTCTTGAAAGCTAATATTACCCTGATAACAGAACCAGATAAGGACTTAAAAAAAAAGAAAGAACAGAAAAGAAAAGAACAGAACAGAAAAGAACAGAACAGAACGGAAAAGCCTACAAGCAATCTTGATAAACATAGGTGCAAAAATTCCAACACAATACTGGCAAAAAGAATGCAACTGGGGCAGGGGATTTAGCTCAGCAGCACAGCGCTTGCCTGGCAAGCACAAGGTTGTGAGTTTGATTCCCGGTACCGGAAAAAAAAATTTAAAATAAAATAAAAGAATGCAACAAATCATTAAAAAAGAGCATACATCATGACCAAGCTGGCTTTGTTCCTGGGCCATAAGGATGGTTCAACATACGTAAATCAATAAATGTAATACATCACATAAACAGAAATAAAAATCACATGGTTATCTTAAAAGATGCAGAAGAAGCCTTTGGCAAAATCAAAATCACATTGCTATATGTGCCAATATTGCATGATGAAAAAAATAGGTATAGAAGGATCATATTTCAAGCTGGTAAAAGCCATTTGTTGCAAACCCACTCCCCAGTATCATTCCAAATGGGGAAAAATTGAAAGCATTTCCTATAAAATCAGGAAAAACACAAGGGTGTCTACTCTCACAATTCCTGTTCAATATATTACTTGAAACTTTAGTTACAGCAATTAGGCAAGAAAGAAATAAAAAGGATTTGTATAGAAAAGGAAGAAGTCAAACTATCCTTATTTAAAGATGAAATGATCCCTTTCATTGAACACCCAAAAATTCTGCCAAAAGATTTTTAGAACTAATAAATTCAGTAAAGTATCAGGATACAAAATCAATACACAAAAAAGCAACAGCATTCCTGTACACTAACAAGAAAGAAAGCAGGAAAACAATTCCATTTACAAGAGTAAAAAAAAAAAAAAAATAAGTATCTAGGAATTAACCTAACCAAGCAAGTGAAAGACCTTTGTAATAAAAACTACAGAACTCCGAAAAAAGATAGAAGACATCAAAAATGCATGTCTACTGCAGTAGATTTATAATACACTGAAATCACAAAGAAAATAAAACCAATTCAGTTCCGCTAAGATATTAACACTTAACATTTTACTGTGTAATTGTCTAGCCTTTTTTTTTTTTTCCTGAAAAAAAGACACAAATTGGTGACCAACATTTTCTGGTGTCATAGCATCTTCTAAAGTCTGCTTTTGACTGTATATGTACACTTCATCATAGAAATATACCACAAAGTATGTGTGGCTTCTACTGAATACTTAGATAACCTCTAAGTATTCAACATTATAAAGAATGCTGCACTAAATGTTGTATTCTTTTATATTAAAATCTGTGAGTGTCTCTGATTATTTCTTTGGCTAAAATTTTAATAATAAAACCAAATGGTATGCATAGGTTAAGATTCTTAACACACAATTCAAATTGTTCATTATGTTTACGCCAGTTTGTACGCCCCGTGTGTCATAAGGATGTTCACTAAGTCACTACATTTGTTTTTAAGGTTTCAAATATTTATTGTTGATCCATTAGTGCTGATCAGAGAAAAAGATTAAGATTCCTGATAAAGCACATTCAACTGTCCTGCTAATGGTATTTATTTTATGGTGATATAATCTGGACCATGATAAAGCAGGTATCATCTTGTGACCTATCCTCTCTTGAGAGGATAATGTGCTGCAGCTCATGTGCAATTCCTTACACTCTCAGCTTAGTCCTCCTCCAGTGCGAGCCTAACCAAGCCTTCTCACAAGACTTTCAGAATCAAACGATTCCTGGCCAAGAAGCAAAAGCAGAATCATCCCATTCCTCAATGGATTCAGATGAAGACTGGTAATAAAATCAGAATGAGAAAAAAATCTTTGCCAGTGTCTTGGTTACTTTTTTCTCGCTGCTGGGACAAAACACCTGACACCCAAAATTAAGGAAGGAAAGGTTTATTTCGCTTACAGTTCGTGGAAGTTTCAATCCGTACTTGGCAGATTATAAGGCAGAGTGGCACGTGGCAGAGGGCTGCATCTCAGGGCGGCAGCACACAGCTAAACCGCAAGCACCCACCAAGGCGGAATGGGGGAGGAATGCCCCCAAGCAGCTTCTTCCTCTCCCTTACATATGCAAACTATCCACTCCAGGGCGGGTGTAGCTCTCACACCCACAATCATTCACCTCTAATAGTCTGCCCCATGTCCGCATGAGGCTTTGGGGGGACACACAGACATAAACCGTAACAGCCAGCAACCTCTTGGGTAGAAAAGGACTATTATCTTTTATCTATAAAGATATCTTTTACCTATAAAGAACTCAAAAAACTAGAACCCCCACCCCCAATAATAGACCTAATTTTTTCTTAAAGGGAAACTGAATATAGACATTTCTCAGAAAAAAATACAAATTGACATTAGGTACATAAAAATATGTGCAGCATCTTTGGCCATTTGAGAAATGCTATCAAGAACTCAAAAATCAAAAAATACTGGCAAGGTTGCGCGGGGAGAGGAATCCTTCTACATTGCTGTGGAAATGTGAACTAGTACACCACTATGGAAATCAGCATAGAATTCTCAAAAAACTAAAAATAGAAATTCCATTTGACCTAGCTATACCTCTTTTGTGTATCTTACTAAAAGAGTTAATAACATCTTATATACCATGTTTATAGCAACACAGTTCATAATAGCTAAATTTCTATCTGTCCATCCACAGATGAATGGATAAAGAAAATGTGTTATATACATGCAGTGCAGTACTGCTCAGCCATAAAGAAAGATAAGTGAGTCATCTGTAGGAAAGGGGATGTATCTTGAGTCCATAATGCTAACTGAAATAAATCAGAAACACATTACCACTTGGTTTCTCTTACATGAGAAATCCAAGGTATAAGTAATTTAAGGAGCAAAATAAAAGAACAATGATCAAAACTAGGTGACAGAATTTCTGGAGATAGGAAAGGAATCTGGGGATGGAGAGACATAGGAAGGAGGGGAAGTAAAAAGGATCAAGATGCCATATGTGTATCTACCAATCCTCTATGATGAATACATTCATTATGTATTACAAACATAAACTAGTACTTTTTAAAAATTAATTTTTCATTTATCAAAGTTTGCTTGCTTCTTTTTCAAATCTATTATACCACATTTTATAATGTCCTATTCCTCGCGATGTCTTTTCTCTCTTAAATATGATCACGAGTTGTTTTAATTCTAGTATCTTTTAATACTTTTAATTGTAATATCTAAAAATTTTTGTACATTTCTACTAATTCCTAAAGTGTCTTGTTTCCTGGTTGTTTGATTAACTCTGAGACTGCAATACTTACTTCCCTTCACAATGATCTTGGGTGACTACTTTAGGCCTAGGGATGAAGGTAACCATCTTCATGGACAATTTCTACTGATAACCCTAACAGCAATATTCACAATCATTTTAAAATGATACCATAAGGGTTGATCAAGTATTAAAAATTTGAGTACTAAATGTAAACAAAGAACAATACATGGCTATAACCTTTTATGTATAAGTTTTCTTCATTTTCCCTTCTTCTATTCAGTATCAATGCAACTTTCCAATTTTATACCCAGAGGCAAGGATTTCTTCTGTTTTATCCTTATCCCAAGAATGAAACACTTCTAGGTTATAGTTTTGATAAATTTTATGATGTTCTTTTTTTTTTTTTTTTGGTACCAGGAATCAAACACATGACCTCACACTTTCCAGGCAGGTTCCTGTGCCACTGAGCTATATCCCCAACCCTTCGATAAACTTTATGTATATGTCTATTATTTCTTTTAAATAGCCCTTTTAGGAGTTTTTAGAGGAGTTGGAAATAAGAATCATAGTTGACAACCACAAAGATATCAAGACTCCTTGCTATGTATTTATACCCCAAAACTATATCCATTCTACCCACATGGCAGTTTCTCATAAAACTAAGTAAAAATTAGAACTGCTTCCCATTATACTTTTTTCTGGCAAGAAAGTTGTCCTCTGAGATTTGCCACATGTTGCATTTAGGTCTTAATTACAATGAAGGAAAATGGATCACATGTTATTCATTTCTAAAATAAACTAATCCTTAATCATAAAAACTTTACATAACTTCTACCCTAGGACTTAACACATTAAATGTTAAATGATTCAGTTTTTCTTGCCTCATCAAGAAGACAGCATTTAATTCACAGCTATATTCCCAATATCTAGTTTGTTACCATAATGGGTGCTTGCTAAATAAATTTTGAATGAAAGAAAAAAACAAAAATATTAAATTCTACTGCCTTCAAAATAGTCCAAAGGATAATTTCATAGTGAGTTAACATACTTCCATAACAGAAAGAAAATTCATTAATAATAAAAACTAGGTAAAAGACATGTAAAAATATGAAGTCTAATTAAAATGATAATGTGAATCAAGATAAAAATAATTAAAAATGTAATGTAAGCCCATCAACATATGGTAAGCTTGAATATAAACACGAAAAAGTAAATTTAAACTAAAGTAAATTTTTAAAAAAGTAAGATCTGCCAGACTGGAAAAACCTAAGTCAGTCATACAAGTGATGAAAATGTGATGCAACAACTTGCATATAATTTCAGTAAGTATAAATTATATAGCTATTTTATAAGATAGTTTTGCATTATGCAATAAAGTTGAATCTACACTTACAGACCTTATGATTCATTAATTCTACTCCAATATATATAGTAAAGAAATTTCTATATATGTATACCAAAAAATGTATGTTCATACCAGCCTGAACCATAACAGCAAAAATCCATTAAAAATTCAAATGCCTCAACAGCAAAACAGATAAGCATACTTTTGTATATTTTTTAAAAAGCAAATGTGCAGATTTATTAGCAAAGATCAAAGATAAGTACACTTAAAAGGGTGGTAGCAGGTCAAAGACAAGAGGTCATGGTAGCCTTGTTTTGCGTATTTATACAGTGGAATACAATATAATAGGGAAAATGAATGAAAATACAGTTATATATAATATCAATACATTAAGCAAAAGACAGATATGACCAAGGGCTCACAGGAGGCTTCAAAAGGTTATGGTTATTTTCCACTTCTAAAAATTATTGATAATTAAACAAATTATTATTCTTTACATAAAATACGAATATATACCCTTTAAACACACAATGTACAACAAAACATATAAATACAGGTGATCCAAGACAAGTATGCAACATAAGAAGTAGAGAGACTAAGTTGCCATTAACTACACTAGAAATAAAAGGTTTTATTTACTCATTTATTATGCCTGCCTCTAACAGCATTAATTTCCTCAAGGATATGGACATTAATGAAGTGTCCTTACTACATAAGCATTAACACAGGAAGTGTATTAAGTGTAAGAATGACTGTTTTTAAATTCAGACACCACTTATCCGAAAAGGAAATTTAGCTCATAGTTGTAACACTATCTAGATATACTAGATATACTACTTTTTTTTTTTTTTTTTGGTACCAGAAATTGAACTCAGGACCTTGTGCTTGCCAGGTAGGTGCCACGCTACTGAGCTACATCCCTAGCCCAAGTATAATACTTTAATAAAATAAAAAAACTATATTAAGTTAATTTTCCACAAAATGTATCATTACTACTAATATTTCCTTAAATATTTACAGAATGACTTGAGTATAATAGAACAGGTCATAATTTTTGCTTAGGTCAGAACAGCAAAATCTACATTTTAACTAATACTTCTTGGTTAAGTTTCCTTATAGGCGATCAAGAAACTTAGTTATAGGCTGAAGGTATGGTTCTGTGGTAGTGTGCATCAAGGGCAGGGCCCTAGTTTCAGTCCTGAGTGCCACAAAAGAAAAACAAAAAGTTTTGCATCATTACTAACCCAGAAAAAAAAATTAGAATTTAAGTCTTCCAGCAGATGGAAGAAAAAAATCTGTCTCATCAAATCCCACATTGCATTTGCCTATAAAATAAAAATATTTGCAAAACTTAAAGAGAGTAAGAGAAAAAAATTTACTCATAACCCCAGAGTCTGAATAAACTAGTAACGCATTCCACTATTCAATTGAATAAGTGCCTAATTCTGAACTCTACATAACATCTGAAGCTACATATAATCTTACCTGGGGAGGATAGTTGCTCTCTGAAGACCATCTTGAAGACTGGTCATTTGGTTTATCCACTAAAATGTTCCTGAAATAAAGAAATGGAAACTGTAGCAAAAAAATTAAAAGAGTAAGTGAACATAAACAGACAAAAAGAGGAATAATCTACTAGATTTAAAAATTATCATAAAGTTACATAACACTTTAAACTTGAATATGAAACACAATAAGCATAGAAAGCCTCCAGTATAAGAGTGAGTGTGTGTGTGTGTGTGTGTGTGTGTGTGTGTGTGTGTGTGTACACATATAATTATAAAATATGTTAAAGCCTTTGTAGAGATGGAAAGGGGATCTGAGGAGGAGAAGAAACAAAGGGAAAAGTGGAGACAATCAAGATGCAATATGTGTATATACCAATATCCCATGATAAATATATTATGCATTAAAAACACATACTGTAGTAATAAAAAAAAATTAAGAAAGGAAAAGAGGTAAAAACAGGATAAAAGTCACATTTCAAGGCAACTTTTGTTTACCAGAAAGACAGAGATCGATCAATCTACTTCACACTAAGTGATGAAAATGATTTTTCAGGTATATTAAGAATTTAATGCAAAAACAAAGAAATAAAACGCCCAAATACCTAAAAATAAAAATACCATAATGAAAAAATACTTCATATCTTCTAAATTAGAGACAAAAAAAAAAAAAAAAAGAAAAATCCTATTTTTGGAAAAAGTAGGAAATAATAAACTATAAAGCTGAAAACATTAAAAACAAAATTTTAAATAACAATATTAACACCAAGCATAAATATAACCACCCATCTAAAATAATATTAAAATATTGTTTCCACTGTGTGAATAAATAACACTATCTATTCAAACGCAAACATACAATAACAAAAGGACTCAGGACAGATAAAGCATATATAAGGTAGATGCAAAGTTTGTAAAAACTAGAGAGAGTACAAAGCAAAAAGAAATAACTAGGTGAAAATAATAACTAACAGAATCCAAACCACATTAATGAAATAATTGTAAATTGCAATATATCAAAACAAAAATAAAGCAAAAATGTATCAAAAGAAAAATAAAGCAAAAACCATAGTAAATATAAAAAGAAACTGACAAAACGTAGGAGAATAATGTCTTCCAGCACCTGGAAAATTAATAAACAAACGCCAATCATCTGTATGACATTAAGATTGTGATAAAAGAATAATGGTATTACGAAAAAAATGAGGAAAAAACCTGAATGGTGTGAGGTTCCAGTCATGTCATAACCTGAGAAATTAGTAAATGGATCACTACACACAAAGTTAATAGAAACATTTACAACATGTTCTAACTTGTGAAATGCCATAAGCCCATTGGAAATAGGGTAGTTGGATATCTGAGAATGAAATTCAAGAAAAATGACAGGGCTGAATAAATATGTATCTTTAGAAATGCAAGTGAAGACATTGACATAGATGGGCAATAAAATGAGGCTAGAGATGAAAAGTTTAAGGACTGCTTAAATTGTGAAGGTCCAGATGCAAAGAATCAACCAGAGGCAAGTAAAGGGAGCCAAAAATGAACACCTAGAAGGTGCAGATGCCAACTGAAGAAACTATTTTAAGAAGAAAGAACTGAAAAACTACATTAAAATGCTTCTGAAAAGACAGGGTGGTTATTTGTCTTCATATGCCTAAATGTTGCCACACACAAGGTCTTTAATAAATATTTGATGACGTGAACAAATAAATAGCACTTAAAAAATTTGGATCCACAATAGTATACAGTATATTAATTCTCAGTGGCTACATATTACTTAAAGTTCATACTAAGTTAAAATGAAATTGAAAGAAATAAAATACAGACCAGAAATAGTTCGTTGAAATTTAATATAACCAAAATTGAAATTCTGTACCTATGATTTTCTTTTAGAACTATCTCAAAGTTAGCTAATCTAGGTTGGCTTCCTCCTATGAAAATAAAATTGTAAGAAAAAATGTATAAATAAACTAATGAAACAGGTACTTTAAAAACAGACTAATAAATACAAGAGAAAAGAATCAGCCGATCAGTAGTATAAGAATGTAGCAGACACAGAAATGAAGAGAAATATCCTTAACAACTGTGCACTCCAGAGAATAAAAATTAAGGGCTTTTTAATTCCAGTTGCCAGGAATCTGTTTCTGGCAACCAAAACACTTGACCACAACACCTTTATAGGCATCCTATGACTTTGATTTATATAGTCCTACTGTCTAGAAAAATAAAAGGAAAAAAGTTCTGCAAGACAGAATTCAGAGCCAAAACCATAGCAATCAAATAGTAAATATTTACTTACCAAGATTAACTATCTCCCATATTTAAAAATGCAAAATAAGAACTAATAATTGAAAACTGGTCAAGAACTGAAAAAAAGAAAATGGGCTGGTGACTAAAATGGCTTTGTATATTTATCAAGTTAGTTTACATTTAAATGCACATTTTCATTTCTCCCAACCCTTGATAAAAACTGAAGGTTAAGAAAATGAATATCATTTTAAGCTTCTCAGACACAGACTACCAAGGCAAAGTTGTAACTAAATTCCTCTATTAGGACTGTAAAAATGTGTAATGAAGCACATGGGTAATTAAAAAATAGAATAATACAATGTTAACTTTCTCCAAGTTATAGCTCTAATTTTGCATATTTTAAAAAGTGCATATTTATATATAATACCAATTTAAATGTCAAATACAAAATGTTACAATTCATCACTAAAAGATAATTTATTGGACATTTTGGGTGTAAGTCAAGTGAGCACATCAAAATTTTATTAAACTTATACTCAAACTCTAGTAATCTTTCAAATTACTGCTCTTAAAAATAGTTAAAATGTGCCAGGTGTGGTGGCACACACCTGGAACCCCAGCACTGGGGTGGCTGAGGCAGGAGGATCATTCCGAGTTCGAAACTAGCCTGGGCTACAAAGTGAGCTGAAGGCCAGCCTGGACTGCATAATGAGAACTGTCTCAAAAAGCTAAAGGAAAAAAAGTTAAAATTAATATAAACAGCAAAAAAATGGAACATTTAACGTTGTTTCTGCTAACAGCTTCTCAGGATACTTATCCTAAGTCCAATCAATTCTAAATTGAGAGCTGCAGATAATCAAAAGCACCTCTTATTTTGATACCAAGAAAAGTCAGTCAAGCACAGTATTAAAAAGAGTGTAGAAGAATTAAGCTTGAGAATGTTTTTCTTGTAATAGGTTAAAAATACACTCATAAATCCTGTTCCCTTTTGTTGAATGATGTAATAAAACAGATCTAAATGAAATCAACTAAGAAGAGTAAGAACTCGGATCTTGGCCACTAAGAGGTTAGGTAATCCATTAGATAATCTCTTACAGTTTTAATTCTTTTATCTGCAATGTGAAGGAAAAGGTTGAGTTCTCTAATGTCAAATTTCTTCTAGCTCTAACCAAGGCAGTTAGGAAACACCTTTCATGAAGACATTTTTCAATTCCATGATTACCTTAATTTAAGGTATAATGTAAAATCACCCTCCTATATATTAGTCAATATAACACACAGGAAGCTAAAAAGTAGATCTCAAAAAAAGTAGAGAATAGAATAGTAGTTACCAGAGTCCAAGATCCAGTAAGTATATAGGGAATAGAGGAATGGAGAAAGGATAGTTCACAGGTACAGGGGTGCAGTTCGATCAGAGGAATAACTTTTAATGTTCTATAGCACAATATGATAACTACAGTTCACATCAATTAGCTGAATGCTTCAAATAGCTAGTACAGAAGACTTAGAATGCTCCCAAAGCAAATGATGCATGTCTGAGGTAATTGATAAGCCAACTGCTTTGATATTACACACTGTAGAAATGTATTGAACATCATACTGTATCTCACAAATATGTATAATTACTGTTGATTAAAAACAAAAATATATTTTAAAAGCAAATTACAATTTGAAAAAAAAAAGTAGTAAAGAAATAACACAGAATAAAGATGACATATACATTGTTGAGCTTTAAATTTACTTTAAATACTACACAATCTTTCTCCCTCCACCCACCCCGCATACTAGGGTACCCAGGACGCTCATATGGAGCTTCATTCCCAGCACCCTTTCTCCTTTTGAGACAGGATCTCACTAAATTGCTAAACTTCCCTGGCTTGGCCCAGACTTGAAATCCTCCTGCATCAGCCTCCCAGAGTGCTGGGATTACTGAGATATACAGGCATACAAGGTCCCCATTTGTGACGTTAACATTCAAATTAGAGGTGCAAAATAAGCAAGTACTCAACCTTTTCCTTCACATTGCAGATAAAAGAATTAAAACCGTAAGAGATTATCTGATGGATTACCTAACCCCTTAGTGGCCAAGATCTGAGTTCTTACTCTTCTTAGTTGATTTCATTTAGATCTGTTTTATTACATCATAAACAAGTAGAGTTGCCTACAAAATACATATTATGACAGGTGTTATAAAAAAAATAAACAGTGTGCTTCTCAAGGCCTAAAATTTAAGATACACACCTCTCTGGAAAAAAAGCAGCTACTTACATTAATTAAAAGGAGACACTCATGTAAAAATGAAGGAGAAGCCTATTCTCTACAAAGGAACCAACATATTCAAATCCTAGAAATAGAAAATAATCTAAACAAGGAAATGTGAGAACTGAATAAAGTCTGATAATGTCCTTTACAGTGTCCAAAATGTATGTAATGCAAAGAAGGCAGCCAGAGAACATTCAACAAGTGCTAACTATAGGTTCTAAGAGGATTTCAGAACCCTCTTACCAATATTCTCTTACTGTCAGAAAAACAGAAATTCACCAAGAAGAAAAACTGCAGGAAATAGAAAACCTAAGGAAAGGTAAGGTACATGTTTCACATGGGCAGAGGACAGACTTCAAAAAGTATCACAACAGCAAAATATTTTTCAAAGAGCCTCTTCAGAAAGCAAAATACTTAGAAAACATAAAAGGCAAAAATATTTTCTATTTCTCAAAAGTCCAAATTTTAAAAATACTTCACAAATGAGATGGACATGAACTACAAAGCTCAAAAACTACAGTACTCCATTCCTTCTTCCTACAGAAATTCTTCCCCTATAACTACTGGAAAACTAACTTGTTTAAATACAAGAAATTAAAACAAAAGCCCAATTAACATAGGAAAAATAGTAGGTGACATAACGCAAACACTATGAAACGTAGCCACAAAGATGATGAAAACTGTTAATTCACACTTCAAATTACCTAAAAGAAATTAAGAAAATAGTTTATTAAACAACAATAAATCAAAATTGTAACAGCTCAAGAATAGCATGACCAAGCTAGGCATAATGCCAGAACTAAAATCCCAGAACTCTTAGAGGCTGAGGCAGGGGGATCATAAATCAAGCTCAGCCTAGCTAGGTGATGTAGTAATTTAGTGAGACCTTAATCTCAAAGCAACAAAATAAAAATTAAAAAAGGCTGAGGATATGGCTGAGTATAAAACCCGAGTTCAATCCCCAGTACTGCCACATGTACACACACATGCATGCACACACAGAAAGGGGGGTGGGGACAGTAACACTGGATGATAGGACAAGCTGATAAAACTCACAAAAAAGAAAAATATTTTAAGACTAAATACAAAGGACCTCCTCAAAAAAGACTTCTTCCCTTTAAAAAGCCCAATAATGTAAAAATACGTTAAAAAGTGACCAAGAATAATGAAACAGATACAAAAAAAAGTAGCAGTCAGCGGGAGGCGGGCCCCTGGTGCCCAGGAAGCCGCACGGTGGGGTGTGCCGGCCTTTGGGGTGTCCCCCAGCCACGCAGGTGCCTGGGAGGTGGGCCCCCAGTGCCCGGGAAGCCGCATAGCCGCCGCCACGCAATCGAGTACTACCATGACACAGAGAAGCAATGACACAATTGGCCCAACACGCGCCGGCTGCGGAGGCCCGCCCATGGAAGTGCATGAATCATTCCGACATGGAGAAACCCCTGGGAATACATGCCACACAACGGGTCTCTCTTGCCCCTGCCATTGAGAACCAGAAAGGTTCAGAGTCAGCGGAGGAGCAGCTGCTGAACAAGGACTCAGAGAACATGAGAATACAGACTACGCCCAAAGACTCAGAGGTCCAGTTGACCAGGGTCACGAGAGCCCTACGGAAGCTGGAAACCAGGAGGACCTTGCGCAATACCTGGGAAAACCCCCTGGAAGCCATTCTTCCCCTGACAGTACTGGCCGCTGTGGAGGAGCGCATAGAGCTCCGGAGAGGTCTGCACCAAGATTCCTGCCGCCTGTACTGATGGTTGGGGAGAGGACACTAAGTAGTTGTGGGGTCCCAATGCAATGGGAGGCTGGAGAGAAAACGCTACAAAAAATGGCTTTTGCCCCAGACAACTCACTTGAGGTGAAAGTAAGAATTGCCTCCTCAGTATTCTATACCTGTGATGAGGAGGCGGCCAAGGAGAGAAAATGAAGAGCCCGAGAAAAGACAGTTGCTTTTGCTGTAGCACTAAGAGAAACAGACCCTACATCTGATTCTCAGGGCCCCAAGAAGAACTCAATGACTGCATTCATCTGCTACCACTGTTTTTTGTTTTTGTTTTTGTTTTTTTTTATTTTAAAGATAAAAGGAGGGAAACATTAACAGACATACAACATTTTACAACATATCACAAGCACAATACAGACAACACAG
>NW_004955410.1:36392265-36394371 GCF_000276665.1 Chinchilla lanigera
ATGTTTATTATTATGTGTTTCCTACAACCACTATTGAGAATAGCTAATGATTATTCAATTGGTCACTCATGTATAGCTCTATTTATTTTCTTTAGAAGCCACTTTGAAGATACCAAAGTATAGTACAACAACTATTGATAAGCTCCTACCTCTTCTATCTGTAACTCAAAATTATTTGTCTATTTGTTTTCTGGAGAAACTATCTTGTAGATAACAATATGTAAAAGAACAACCATTGATAATTTCCTACCACTTGTCTGTAATTTGGTAAGCCCCCTTATTACTGTTATCCTTCTTTTACTCTTTAAAATAAAAAAAAAACTCAAAAACAAAGTAGCAGTCATAAGTTCATGTAGAAACATACAAATATTTCATGCTTCAAGCAAATTTTCCTAAATTAAAACTTGAACCAAAGATACATAGTTTACTAGGAAAATTCAACTCAGAAGATAACCCTGTACAATCTATTAGCTTGACAGTTTTTTTAACTTTCTTGAGCATTCAGATAAAATATCAAGCCACTAATAAGCAAATGAAAATTATGTAAAATGACTTATTATTTCATATTCCAGATATAAGAAAACAGGAAATTTTAATATATTCAGGCACAAAAAAATTTGCAAGCCTAGGTCTTTATAGTTAACTGTCTTTCAAGTTAAAGGTATAGTTAACATGTTCCTTGAGCCCTTCCTGAAAAACCCACTAAAGAACAAACTTTCATACAGAACGTACGGACCAAAAATGACTCGAAAGCTTCAGCCTAAAATTTAGTTCTAAACTAAAAATGCTAAACTAACCATGAAGATAAGAATGGCATAACAGAAAGTATGTATGTCCTGCAAATAATGCTGAACAGATTAATGCCATTACTGTGGGAATGACATGACATCAGGAGTAAGGAAGGTCCTTAGAAAAGAATGAGTTGAGTCTTACTTTGTGTCCTTTCCTCCTTCCCCTTTTTGTCCCCTTTTTGCCTTTTCTGCCATGAGATGATAAAGCAAAAAGGTGCTGGCTGGACGTTCCAGACTCCAAAACTGTGAGCCAATATATTTCCGAACATTATAAATCACTCAATCTGTAGTATCCTATTACATCAGACCAAGATAAAGGAATAATAAACATTCTGATATAAGGTGCTCTTGTTCTTTAAGCAATATTTTGCTATTTTAAAGACAGATTTAATCATAAATGTTTATTACAATCTCCAGGACCACCACCAAAAATAAGTTTAAAAGAAGTATATCTGACAGGTTAAGAGACAAAAAATAAAATCACATTAAATGCTCATTTCAAACCAGAGAAAGAAAAAAAAAAAGAGTAAGTTCAGAAAAAATAAAATATAGAAGACATGAATCTAACTATATCAATAATCACTTTGCAGTGGTAATGAAGTACTCTTCATTAATTAGGCCCAGGAGGCACAATGAGTACTAAAACAATGAGTACCAAACACTGTTTTCACTGGAAACTTTAGCAATCCACACCAACACTTTCTTGCAGGTACTGAGTGTCCAAAAAATGGCAAATACTGAGACAAAATTTTCCCACCAAAATGGGTCAAAGTATCAAATCTGATGCCTTTCACAGCAGTTAAACATCAAGGTGTGACTGACTATATATTAGAATAATCTAAAGCAGCCAATTAAAAGTGTCAGAGTGGATTAAAACATACAAAGTTCAACTATGTTGTCTGTAAGAAATCCATCATAAATATAAAGACACAGATGACTGCAAAGAAATGGAGAAAGATACAGCATACTTTAAGTAAAAAGCTGGAATAGCTATATTGTATCAGGCAGACTTAAGAACAGAGAAAATTACAAGAGACAAAGGGGCATTAATTAAAAAAAAAAAAGTCAGCTCTCCAAGAAGATATACTAATCCTTAATGTGTCTGCACCAAACAAAAAAGTGTCAAAATACTTGGGGGGAAAATAGACAGAACTGCAAGAGGCATTATTATAATTGAAGAAATCAACCTCCCTCTCTGAGTAACTGATAGACTCAGCAGGCAGAAGCTCAGAATAACACTGGCCGGGCGTGGTGGCGCACGCCTGTGATCCCAGCACTAGGAAGGCTGAGGCAGGAGGATCATTGTGAGTTCAAG
>NW_004955410.1:36394471-36400872 GCF_000276665.1 Chinchilla lanigera
CTAAAAAAAAAAAAAAAAAAAAAAACCAAAAAAAAAAAAAAAAAAAGAATAACCTGAATTGAACAACAGCACCATCAATGAACTAGATGTAACTGACAGTTATAGAATACTTCATTCAAAAACAGCAGAATACTCATTCTTCTCTAGTTTACAAGAAAACATTTACAAAGACAGACCACAATACACATGTAAGTAATGTAAAAGATAAAAGATTATACAAAATATGCTGTCAGACCATAATAGAGTTAAAATAGGAATCATTCACAGAAAGGTAGGTAGCAAATCTTAAAGTAATTGGAATAAACAACACACTTTCAAATAATATATAGGTCAAGGAAGTCTCAAGGTAAGTTTTTAAAATACTTTCAACTAAATGAAAATGAAAACAACAAAATCTGCAGGTTACAGTGAAAGCAATGCTAGGACACTTACAGCACTGAATATACATTAGATTACCAAACATATTTAAAATCAACCACTTAAACTTCCACTCTAAGAAAGAAGAGCAATTTTAGCACAAATGCAGCAGAAAAAAAAAAAAAAAACAATAATATGGAATGAAATTGAAAACAGGAGATAAGTAGAGTACAGAATGAACCTGACACAGAATGAACCAATAAAACTGCTAAATAAACATGTTTGGAGGAAGTTGTTTACAAATCAATAACACTAGAAATGAAAAGAGGTCATCACTTTTGTTCACTTACTAAAAAGAAAATATATTATAAGGAACTCTATTATTATAAAACTAATGTAACAGATGAAACAGACCAGCTCCTTGAAAGATAAAATACAAAGTCAAGGAGAAAGAAATCTGATAAGGAAAATAACTATTAATGAATCTGAATCAATAATTAATAATCTTACAAAAAAGGAAGCATTAGACACAGATGGTCTCACTAGTGATTTCAGCTGAAACAGTTAAGGAAAACATTAAAAATTCTTTGGAATGTCTTCTTGAAAGTAATACCAGTGGAACTATTTCCTTTTTCTGTGAGACTATCCTTACCCTAATATTCAAACCAGATAAAGGCATTATAAGACAGAACAATTCCAGCCCAATGTCTCTAATGAATAAAGATACAAAACTCTCTAATATTAGCAAATCAGATTCAACAACGTATAAAAATAATTATATTTCATAATCAAATGTATTTATTCCAAGTAGCCAAGGCTAGTTCAATCATTTCAAGATCAATTAACATATTATATTAACAAAGGAAGAAAAATCATATGCTCACATATATATATATATAAAGCATTCAATATCTATTTATGATTAAAATTCTAAGCTACAAAGGGGAACCTTCCTTGAATTGATTAAATACTTGTGTATAACACCTACAGTAACATTATACTTCTGATGGGAAATTAGATGCTTCCTCCTAAGACTGGAAATAAGACATCACACTATTTAACATCATACTGGAAATCCCAGCTGACTTAGTAAGACAACAAAAAGCGGGGCATATATACAGGCTGAGAAGAAATAAAAAATACTGCCGTTACTCACAGGTGAAATGACTGTCTATAAAACAATTCTCAAAGAATCAACAAATTCTGCAACTCATAAGCAAATACAGAAAGGTTGTAGAATATAAAGTTAATGTCTACTGCTTTTTTATATACAGTACAAGCAATGAAAAACTGGACTTTGAGAGGTAAAATATAAGTACACTTCTATTAATACTCAAAGGGCACACAAAAATAAATCTAACAAAAAAAGTACAAAATCAATGAGAAAAACTACAACTTCTAATGAAAGAAATAAAAGAAAATATAAATGTACAGACAGTCCATTTCATAGATAGGAAGATTCAATATTACTAAGGTGTGAGTTTTTCCCAACTTGATTTATATATCCAAACTACCCCAGCAAATTATTTTATAAATACGGACAATGAAGTCTAAAGTTTATATAAAAAACAGAAGACCCAGAAAAACAAAAGGTGCTAACCTATGTAACTTTGGAAGAGATTAAAGACAAAAGCAATTGCACATGAGTACTATACTCTAGTTGACCAAGTTGTATCCTATAAGGTATAGCATAACCATTCTGATACTGCTATTCTTGTACACTCCAGTTAAACAATGAAGTAAAGGCCTGGCCAACGGAGTTAAGTTTCTCATTAAAGGGATGGAAATTTACAGATCTAGGGGAGAAGCCTACAACTGTTCATATGGTAATGGACCAGAGTAGACTTTAGTAGAAACCCAATAGAAACACAGATAGTAACATATGGAAACATTTATAAATTTGTGTGTTTATCTACATAGGTTAGTATACACTCATACACTTCTTTGCTGTCAAATGAGAGGGACTGAAAGACACAACATCCTAAAAGACATAAATCCAGAATGCAGATTTTGGTTTCTGGTGCCTTTTTTCAATAAAAAGAATCGCAGCTAAATTGAAATGTCCTTTGGCTCAGAAATTTTCTTGTACTTTTTTCCTTTTCCTATTTTTCTGATCTTTTTCTAGATCTAGTAATAGAAGGTACAGAGCTGCCACTTATGGTTATATAGGCTACACTTTGCACAAGATAAACCCACTGAGGAGTGAAAGTTGAAATCCAGCTGTGCCTCAAAAATAAAGCTCTGTACCAGGTCAAGAAACATCATCTGATGTAGAAGCAATGGTTCATGCCTATAATCCCAGCACTCAAGGCTGAGCTAGAAGAACTGCAAGTTCAAGGCCAAGCCTGTACTAGACAGTGACTTCAAATGCAGCCATGAACTGTCTTTTTTAAAGACAGGCAAAACCCTGTCTTTAAAAAAAAAATTTAAAAATCTGTCAATCAAGCAATGTGTTTTGAAGATCAGAAGGTGGACCTTCTAGATCAAGGCTAGACTTCATGTTCATCTTTTCACTATTTTCCTTAACTGTTTTCTTTTTGTTCTAGACTCCAGATCTTTTGCTATATATGTGTAAACTACAGAAAAAAAAAGAAAAATAAGTGTGTGCATAACCATAGAAAAATTATCATTTATGTAAGGTCTTCATCACAGTCTAGTATTTTGGGCCAAGACATCAGAATTTTTAGAAAATCCCCAAATCACTCAGGTGTGCAAACAAGACTGAAATATACTATTGCTAGTTAATGGCTTCAAGACTTTTGTTTCAGTACTTCGCAAATTAATTCTGAAAGTCTATGCATATCCTCATCATTTCTACACTACAAGTTTTCATGGCTTATCATCTTTGCAAAGGTTGTAATTACCAGTGTACTCCAAATATTGTGTATGTGTTCTGTTTTGTGGTACTAGAAGTCAAACCCAGGGCATCTGCATTGAGCTACATTCCCAGCCCTATTCATTCCTTTTGGAGACAGGTCCTGATAAGTCACTAAGTTGCCCAGACTGGACTCAAACTTGCAACCCTCCCACCTCAGCCTCCCAGAAAACTGGGATTACAGGTATATACCACTATGCCTGGTATGTGTTCTATTAAAAAGTATCAAAAGACTAAAAATACCATCACCAACTCTCTAAAATGTATAGGCTCTTCCTATATAGTCAAAAATTTATGTTACTTCTGTTTCTCCTCAAATGTACCACACAGAATTTTACCTAACATAATATACTTTTATGCTGGTGGGTTCCTTACTTTTCACTCTATGTGACTTTTCTTAGGGAAAAAGAAAAGTTGGAAAATTAAGATTAAACTTTTTTGGTTTTGATTGTGAGATTCTAAGCAATTTTAGATTTCCCTCTAGACTATTATCATAAGCATACTACTGACCAAAAACAACAGAAATATAAATTTTGACAGATAATGAATAAATATAGAGTAGAATGGTAGTAGAAATGATTCTCCAAGACACAGCTGCAACTTTTTTAAAGGAAATTATTATTTCATGAATAAACAATCACTACTACAATAAAATGGGATTTGGCATCATCTATACCTATTTTCATTTTTATAGGTACACAAAATAAAAATACTGTTCACTAACTAAATATATGGTAACAAGACTTTTGTTAACACCATTACTTTATCATTTTAAAAATCTTTGGGGGCTGGAGATGTAGCTCAGTGGCACAAGCACCTGCCTGGCAAGCTCAAGTTCCTGAGTTCAATTCCCTGTACCAAAAAAAAAAAAAAAAAAACACAAAGAAAGAAAAATCTTCTGAATTAGAAGCCAAAAACTGCATAATAAGCTACCTTAAATAGGAATCTAAAATCTATCAATTAACAAGTCTGTCAGGTCCTCCTTTATGTTAAAAAAAAAAGAATTGAGCACTATCTATCATGCATTTTCAACAAACACCCAGTTAATGACAATACTGCTCATGAATGGACCAGACTTTTGAGTAGCAAAGTCTATGCTACAGATAAATTATCAGGCACATAATTTTAATAAATATACAAGTAAAGCAAGATTTACCAAATCCCTCAAAACTATTTTTGGCCCATGTACTCACAGAAAATGCAGTATACATTTACTGGCAGGAATAAGCATGTCTCAATTTAAAGATGTTTAAAATGAGCTACTAAAAGCTGAAATTGCTGGTCTAAGAATATTTTAAATTTTAAATTCTAAGCCATAGACATATTTTATTCACATACTTTACTACTTAAAATCATTTTAACAATTCCTGACTTTTCAAAAGTAAAACTCAATGAAAGATCCCTTATAATTTGTTTATAATCAACAAGGCAAATCATACAAATACATAATCATTTTGTTCTTTAAATGTAATACTAGTTATGTGCTAAAATGAAATAATAGTTAAAACACTATGCAATACCAAAAGAACAGGCATTAAAAATAAAACCGGGCTATCGGTATAGTTTGACAAGAATGCACGAGGCCCTGGGTTAGATCCTCAGCACCGCCAAAAATAAAAATAAACAAATAGGGAAAATGGTAAAAAGAAATTAGATCTGTACACAAAAGAGGGCACATTATTTACCTCTTTCAAGAAATCTCCCATGAAGCTCCACCAAAAAGCAACATCCTCTGAATATTATTTCTAATCTCTGCAGTATTTACTACTTTCATCATTCCTCTGAACCCAAACTCACAATGCAAAAACAAAAATATAAACACAGTTTGTCTTTAATCTGTCACCCAGAGTACCACAAATTGTTGAAAATGGAGATCTCATTAGATGTCAGAGATATAAATTTTCAATCACCTGAAATTCTAATTGCTATAAGAAATGAGAAGATATGTTCAGTTTTTCAAAAATGGATGTCTTTGTGTAAGGACAGAGATCAGAAACAAGTTTTATTCCTTCCAAAAATATCTCTTATTCACTATTCAATATGTAAACAATAGAAATTTCAGTACTAGATATATATATCTGGGTAAACTGTCATACGAAATGCTCAGAGCAATACACTTAAAAGTCAAGCGATTTGCTATCTAATCCCAGATGATCATGTTCCTTACAGAGCTTTAATCCATATGCACTAGTTTCTTAACAATATTTCAATAACAGAAAAAAAAAAATCAACTAACAAAAAAATCTGGCAGTTCCTCATACAGGCAGACATGCAGGTACCAATATGACCCAGAAATTCTACTCATAACCAGGAAAAACGGAAACATAAATCCATACAAAAACTGGTACATGAATGTTTATTGTTCATAATATCTAAAAAGTGTGTATACTACAAATGTTCATCAATTAATAAATGGATAAAAAATATGGTATATCCACACAAAAGTATATTACAAGGCATAATAATGATGTAGAACTGACCCCTGATTTATTATGGATAAACCTTAAAAACAGTAGTTTAAGTGGAAATCAACAAAACACTTATTTAGTGATCTTATCTTTATGATGTGTCTCTAATAGCTAAGCATACAGAAAAAGAAAGTACTAAGAGGGATAGAATAAGTAGACAGTAAGTAATATAAAAATCATATATCATTATAAGAATGGAAAATACTATGTACTCTTGGCAAAGGTAAAAACTCAATTCTAGACCTTTTAGACAAGTCTCGAAGTCTACACATCATCAAAAAACCAAAACTAAAACTTCATTTTAAATTTTATTCAATAAGCAACTGTTTATTGCTTTAAGCAATTGCTAACAAGAGATTTTTGGCCCTTTCTCAAACTCAAAAATGATCATGAGAAGTAAATCTGTCCCTGAATTTTTCAGGTGTCAAAAAGATGAAAAAATTAAGCAAGAACTCAAATCTACTACTCAAGCTCTACATTATTACATTAATATAACCATAAATAACTCATAAGTCAACAGAACTAAACACAGAAAAAGTTGTTTCTGAGTATGACAATAAATTTCGAACTAACCAACAGTGCCTCTTAGAATTACAAAGCTCTATAAAAGGGAGTGGGGTTCCTAAGGTATCAGATTTTTTTTTTTTTTTTTTTTATTTTCTGCTTTCTGGGGCAGCTATGACTTAAGATGCCAAGGTATT
>NW_004955410.1:36400972-36436636 GCF_000276665.1 Chinchilla lanigera
TTTTTTACTTTCTGGGGCAGCTATGACTTAAGATGCCAAGGTATTCATTAAATAAAGCTGCTCATTTTGTATAGCCTTCTCTGTTGAAACATTCCATCTATTTCTTTATTGGCACAGGACAAGAGGGCTTAGAAGCCAGGAAAAGACAGCCACTAGAGGGCAGAGAAGTCAGCAAAGCATTTGGCAATTTCATAGGAATAAGGGATGGGACTTCATAATAGTCCTGTCATGACAGCATGACATCTTGAGAGGTCAAGATCCCACAGTGAATGGAGGCACAGAAGAACAAATCTAACACTATATACTGATTTTCCTTGAGACATCTGTCAGTTTTTAAACTATACAGAGCAAGAGGCTAAAAAGAAAGCATAAAGGGAAGGGGCTGTCAGGTCTCTTCTGCTGCTGAAAAGAAAAAAAAGGGAAGTCCTAGAAACTACCATTGTTTCAAATGAGATCCCTGGATGGCTACTTCATCAGAGCAAACTAGAGACAGAACAACCTTACAAAGGCCTTAAATCCCACCTGAAATCAGCTCAGTCCTTCACTGTTTAAGTGATCTGCTTGCTAGATGACTGAGTCTGAACACGTATGAATAGTCTGGAGACTAAAACATTATAGGTATATAATTTATCACTGTATTATGTAATTATATCTAAAATTCTTCATAAATACCTACCACTACATCAAAAGTTGCCTAATAAGAGTAAGTTATTACTTGACATAATAGAGACAAAACCAAAAGGAAACATGATGGAAATAAACCTCTGAATGGTTCAAACATTGGAATTTTCAGATACAGACTTTAATTTGAATATGTGCAAAAACATGCCAATATAGAGATTTTCACCAGAGAATTAGAATCTGTTTTTAAGAAGGGAATCAAATATAAATTGTAGAACTAAAAGTACTATAGCCGAAATTAAGCAAGTTGGAGGCGGGCACGGCGGCACATGTCTGTAATCTAAGCACTCTCGGAGGCTGAGGCAGGAGGATCACGAGTTCAAATCCAGCCTAGACAACTTAGTGAGACCTTGTTTCAAATTAGAAGACCCAGTGGTATAGTTCATTCTGAAAACCCTGGACTATATCCCCAGCAGTACACATATGCACACGCACACACAGGTGGAGGGAGCAGACTGGACATACTTGAACAGAGTAAGTAAACTAGAACACAGTCAAGGAAAACATATCCAAACTTAATTATTAAAAAAAAATATCCAGAATAGTTAAGGAGAATAACAAATTATAGAAAAGACATAAACAATGTATAGTAGACATATGGGGCATGACAAACACTATGAAACAGACTTAACTGGAGTGACCAAAAAAATGGGGAAAAGAATGAAATAGAAACAGGATTTCCAGGAACATCAAAATGTTTTTTCAGAAACAATGAATCATACCAGACTAGAGATATGAGAAACTCTAAAAAGAGTCGATACAATAAAAACTATTCTTAGGCACTGCATACCACTGTAATACTGTCAGAGAAAATCTTGAAGCTAACTGAACAAGAAAGTTATAGTTTAAGTACATCACTGTAAAGCTGTTAAAACTCACAGAAAAAGTCATAAGAGGCAGGCAACTGAACAAGAAAGTCAGATTACCTTTCAAGAAACAATAAGCCTGTGACAGGTGATTTCACAACATAAAAAATGAAAGGAGAACACAACAGATTGAAATCTTTAAATGGACTGAGAAAATAACAGTTATAAACATTACACCCTATAAAATATACTTCAAAGGAGGTGGAGGCAAGAGAATCACAAGTTCAAAGCCAGGCTGGCCAACTTAATGGGACCTTGTCTCAAAATAAAATTTTAAAAAGTGGTGGAGATATAGCTCAGTAGTAGAGTGCTGGAGGCTCTGAGGTCAATTCCCAAAACAATAAAAAACAAGGAAGGAAATAGGGGGTAATGATGAAGAAGGAGGAGGAAGAGGAGGAAGAGGAAGACAAGGAAAAAAGAAGAGGATGAAGGGGAGGAAAGGGAGGGAGGCCTTCAGACATGCAAAAACTAGATTTCAGCACTGGAGTTCTTCAGAGAGGAAAATAATCTCCGAAGAAACATGACCATGCAAGAAGAAATTAAGAATAATAGAAGAAATAAATCTACATGAATATTAATTGTACAAAACGACAGTCTACAGCATTTAGAATAAATGTAGCATTAAAATGCACAACACTGATACACAAAAGGCAGGAGAGTATTAAAGTGTTTTAAAGTTCCAACACTGTCTTGAGATGTAGTTTGTTAAAACCCTAGTGTACATGCAACTCTAATATAAGTATTATAAACAGCTAAGTTAGGTAGGAACATCATAGGCAGTCAGACAGGGCAAGACCCTCAGACAATCAGTGCAGAAGAGAACACATACAACTGTGGCCAGAGGCACATCTTTTGGAGGCCAGGCTTCAAGAATGACGAGGCTTACAAACCTCACCAGGCATAACATAAATGGTATCAACTGGTCCAATAAAGTCTAGATAGATATTAGTCACTGCAGTGGGTGAACAGGATCCCCCTGGTCCTAAACAAGGTCTTTATTCTTTCCATATACACTTGCTACATGACTTGCTTCCCCACTGGGTCAATATTGCCTAAGTGGCTATACTTTTTGATCATAGTTTTGACCCACACTGTACCCACCTCATGATCTTGCTCTATAAAACTTCCTTTGAGAAGTGTGCTTGCTAGTAACCCACTTTCAGGTCCCTTCCTGTTTCTCAGGAGCTATCTTTCTCAAATTATTTCCTACTCTTAACCTCCACTGTTCCTTAGAATTCATTCTGTAATTTTGGGGACCACAAACTCGGTATATCTGACATCTAACAGGTCAGAAGTTACATTTTATTTCCGCTATATCATAAGAATGCTTGTATAATATACAGCAGTGATGGTGAAACTTTTAGAGCCTGCAATGATACAAACAGCCAACTCTGGCACATATACATAGGTTCACCACCACTGATCTAAGGTAACCACAAAAAAGAATAGTAAGAATGTAACAAACTAACAGAAAGGTAGAAATAGAATATGATTAAAAATACTTCAGTAATCTCCCCTCCAAAAAATGCAAGAATGGAGAAAAAAAATGGAACAAATAAAAAACAAAAAATGATATCTTAAAATATAAATTTATCAGTAGTTATACTGTTAATGAATTAAATACTTCACACTAAATTAAAAACAAATAAAAACCTGTATGTTGTTAACATACAGATTAATGATACAGGAACATTAAAAGTAAAAGAAAGGCAGAGGGTGTAGCTCAGTGGAGTTCTGTGTAGAATGCATAAGGTCCTGAGTTTGACCCAGCACAAAAAAGTAAAAGGAGCAAAAAAGTTACACCATACAAACAGCAACCAAAATAAAAACAAGTGTAGCTAGCTAGCCTAAGACTCAGCGGCAAGAAGCACTACTAGAAATAAATGAGGCATGTTTAAGGACAGAAGAGTCAATTTACTAGAAAGATACAGCAAATGTGAGTTCCTCTGCATCTAACAATATGACTTCAAAAGACATAAAACAAATAGTTAGGTTCTTGAAAAAATTAAAAGGAAAAACATAAATCCATATTCACAGTGAGACATATTTAACACTTAACCTGAAGGCACCATTTTATAATAAACAGAAAAAAGAAAAATGGATTAGAAGCTTTTCAATGAGGTACACAGAAGATTTGAACAACACAATTCACACAGTACTGGACCTTATTAACATAGATGAAAGGTAATAATAAATAATGTTTTCAAGTGTACATGAACATTTATCAAAATGCTTAGCCATTAAGCAAATTTCAACAAAGGTTTAGAATCACTCAGTATATGCTCTGCAACCATAGCAAAATTAAGATATCAGTACCAAAAGGTTAACTAGAAGATCTTCAATATTCAAAAAAATTAAGCAATAAAGTTGGGCACAGAGTCACACACCTACAGTCCCAACGACTCAGGAACTTGAGTCAGAAGAATCCCTTGAGCCCAAGAGATTGACAGCAGCCTGGGCAACACAGGGAGAGCATGACTCAAAAAAGGAAGGAAGGAAGGGAGTTGGGGGAGAGGAAAGGAGGGAGCGGCGGGCAGGGCAGGGGGAGGGAGAGAGTAAGGAAGAGAAAGAAAGAATAAACCAAATGAAATTTGGAAAATAATTTGACTTGAATGATCATGAACACATATCAAAGCTTGGGGGTAGAGCTAAACTATATTTACAGGAGCATTAAATTTAAAAAAGGGCTGAGAGTGTAGTTCAGTGGAGTTCTGCCTAGAATGTATAAGGCCCTGAGTATAGAATGTATAAGGCCCTGAGTATGATTTTCAGTACAGGAAATCCTACAGCCTTAAACACATACGTTAGAATTTAAAACTGCCTATGTTTACAATTTTTATAATTATTTGCTAATTCAAAATATATTAGGGTACATCACTCTACTTAGTTGCCACTCAACATTTTTTAAAGACTTATAGTAAGCTACTTAAATTATTACTATATGAAAAGTCCTAGGTGGTATGTCCTTTCTTCTTCTACACACTTTAAAACATGGATAAATTTTAATGGATAACATTTATTTCATCATAGTAAAAAAACCACAAGAAATAAATAGTATTCCTGTTTATCTATAGGACATATAACAGCCTATAGACTGTTACTTTGACTTCATGCATTTTAAAAATATTCATAACAAGCCAAGAAGCATGTGCGTGCGTGTGCGCACTCACACACACACACACACACACACACACACACACACTTGCACTCTACCACTGAACTACATCTATAGCCCCTCACACAAAAACTCTTTTGCAACTTGAGATCATAATGTTAAGTGAAATAAGTCTAGACACACAAGATCAAATACCATACGGTTTCTCTTATATGGGAAACACCACCCATACACACACAAAAGAGAAAATATAAAACATAAATAGGAAATAGTGAAGTTAAAATATTCCCCCAAATTACATATTCTGCTTTTTAAAAATTTCAATATATATGCTAATTTGTTTCACTTATACTAATAGTTTATCTTAGTTTGTTGAAAAGAAAGATTGTATTAGTATCAGTTTCTTTTTTGAAGGACTCCTTGGTTTATGTCTCATACTGAGGAACTTTGGAGATGATGTACAATGCAGTAACTATCCTTAATCTCTTATTATTTGGTTATGAAAATTTGTTATTTCTTCATAAAATAAAAAGAAGAAAAGACTTAAAAACTGTTTAAGAGAAACATCTTACCAAAGTGTATTAACATTAAAAGCTCTTACTTTAAACAACAATGTCCTCCGTACTAATAGATTTTTATATTGCTGGATTTCTCAGGGCCATATCTGCCCACAGAACTGTAATGAACAACAATCTCATGAACTAACCACTCATACACTATGCTTTGGGAAATCATGTGATACAGCATATATCAATGTCAAGTATCCTAAGATGCAATTTATAGAAACTTAGCAATTCTATAAATTTTCTTCTCTAAAGTCCCTTATCATGGATTTTTAACTGATATTATAAATAAGCAATAATCAGGGATCACTAAATTCTCAACTGCTTATTCTTTGAAATACTTTACAGATACTAAAATGTCCATACAACAACTATATTTCTAAAATTAAAATCTAGAAAATCTTTGTTATTTCCAAAGATTGAATCTGGCATACTTCAACTGAGCTATATCTCCACTTTTTTTTTTTTTTTTTTGAGACAGGTTTTCACTAAGTTGCTAACTTGATATCTTCAGCCTCCCACCTAGGTGGGATTACATGTGTGTGCCACCGTGCCCACCTACCAAAGATGATTTCTTAATGACTGAAATACAATGAAAACACCTGACATTTGACAAAGTCCCCTGACAATCACGAAGTCAAAGCTAAATGAATTCTATCTACATATAAAACCTTACAAAATCCCTGTATCAGACCCAAAAATCATTTATCAAAAACTTAACCATGCATAGTTACCTAAAACTTAACACAAATAATACAGCCATTTGTCCATCTGCCAAAAAATTTATAAAATCTTTCAACATCTGATCAATAAAAAATATTTCTATGTTAAAGGAAAACTGATGATGCTCAGAAGACAATCACAATTTTAGACATAAACAGCTAATTCTAAAAGCCAGCTCTGCAGACTGAAACTCTGCTTTTCAATTCACCTCATGATACTTCTCCTCTATCCTGGTTATCATTATTTTTCTACAGTTTTAAGTTTCTCAGACTAAAAGCAACAACTTTCAGTGACCACTAAACTTCCCAAGCTAGGCCAATGTCTAATTTCAGTTTAAGGAGAAAGAATGGACAAAAAGGAAGGGAATGAGAATCTCAAAGCTAAAGGGAGTTGGATGCCTCTTACTAGTGGTTCACCTCTTGTGAGTTGCATGAGCCTGTGCAATTATTGTACCAAGTTTTCAAACCCATATGTATAACAGTCATCATCCACAGATCAAATATCTAAAAAAATCTCATAAATGTTCTGTCAGATGTATGTTATTAATAAAATCAAAAATCCTGTAAAGCCAAAATAAAGAGAGGGGAAAGAAAGTATCTAGGAGCAATGTCACTTTGGGATAATATAAGCACACTTTAGACATCTTTAAGAGGCTATTTCTGATCAAAAACACCTTCATGATACTAGGTTACTAAGGATAATGCCAAAATTAGTCAGGCTGCCCAGGGCTCTATTTACAAAGACCAACAGGAAAGTAAACTGATGCCTTTAATCTAGCAATTCAATATGTAAGAACCTACAACCAATGAGTTGCAATTTTTTTTAAGGCAAACTATTTCATCATTCATAGTCGCCAAAGGAGGGAAATAATAAAACCAGAAAGTCTACATATTTAATAGTCTCAGAAAAATTGAATACAATGACATAAAGTCATTAGAGGGAATGTAATGTATCCATAAGAAAGAAAATATAAAACAATAGTAACGTAAGGAGGTACTATATACCAGTTGAGTACTGCTTACTCAAAATGACCAGGACAGAAATCTTTTGAATTTCAGAGATTTTTCATCTTGGAATATTTTTACAGGCTTTATTTACCTGTTGAGAATCTCTAATCTAAAAACCCAAAATCTGAAATGCTCCAAAATCCAAAATGCTCTGAATTCTAAAACTTGGGCACTTACAAACTTTCATTATCTTAGAACACTTCAGATTTCATGTTTTCAAATTAAGGATCTTCAGTTTGTAAATTTGGGAAAAAACAGAAGACAATACCAAATTGGAAAACACACATGGACATAAAAGATATGGAATGATATATGTAAAGGATGGTTAGTAATCTTTGGGTGGAGAGATTAAAAGTAAAGTATATATTTGTTTCTGTGAGTCTGTATTTTACAAATGATCTATAATAAGCTTAAGGGTTTTTTTTTTTTTACAATCAAAACAAAATATCTATCTTTAAATGTGAAATTTAAATTAGTTGTTAAAGAAATGATTTAAATCTGTTAATCCTAGTTGTCAAATTTTACTGTCGTTCAATAATATGTAAACAAGAATGTCATTCCACATTGGTAAAATCACCTCTTACGTATGTCTTGGTTACTTTTCTTGGTTACTGAGACAAAACATCCAATACCCAAAATTAAGGAAGGAAAGGTGTATTTAGTTCACAGTTTGTGGAGGTTTCAGTCTATAATCAACTGGTTCCAAAGCAGGTTGGAATGGCACAGGGGCAACACTTCAAGGTGGCACAAGGCAGCAAAAGCAAGAGCAAAAAGGGAAGAGCAGTAGCAAGCAGCTTCTTTCTCTCCCTTACATTGTATGCAAACTACCTGCCCAGGGCAGGTGTAGCACTCACATCTATAACCTTAACATTGGACCATAAATCAATCATAAACTCTAGAAGCCCACCCCATGATTGCATGAGGCTTTGGGGGAACATTCAGACACAAACCATAATATTTCGCTCCTGGTCCCACAAAGACTCATGTACATCCCTTTATACAAACAACATTTAGTCCATCTGCAAGAGTTGCCAAAGTCCTAACAGTTTCAGCAAAAGACATTTTTTAGTCCATCTCTAAGAGTTGCTAAAGTCCTGACAGTTGCAGCATTGCTGAAAAGTCCAAGTACCAAGTTTCCTCCGAGACGCAAGGCAAACCCTTAGCTATGAGCCCCTGTACAAATGAAAAGGTAAACACTTCCAACATTCAATGGCACAAAATAAACATTACCATTCCAAAAGGTACAAATGGGGATACAAAGCACTGGGATCAAAGCAAGTCCAAAATCCAGCAGGGCAAACATTTAAGTCCTATAGTTCCATGTAGAACATCCAAGGCAATCTGCATAAGTAGTGAGCTCCAAAGGCCTCACATGGCTCCACTCTTACTGCACTTCTGGTGGTTGTAGCTCATAGGGCTTTTCTCTTGGGACTGCTTTGTTCCCTCCCTGCAGCTTTCCTCAGACAATCCACGTTCCTGGCTTTTCCAACCTTCTGAGGTCTCCACTGCACCTTTCACTTCACACTCACATATATTGCCCTATTAGGGGCACATTGTTGCCTCCCAGGCCTTCTGAAATCTAGGTGGAAGCCTTCTTAACCTCAGAATTCTTGTGTTCTGCATGTGCTTAAAACCAGCACCACATGGATGATGCCAAGGTCTGCTGCCAGCTGGAGTAGTAGTCTGGCTTTCTTCTCTCTTGGCTGTAAGGGGCAAGTGCTTGGATCTCTGAGCCCTCTGGACCTGACTGAGGAACAAATTCTCTATGCCACTGCCATTTTGGCACATACTGCAGCCACTGCCATTCTGGAACATGGCACTCTGTGGCTTTCTTCTTAAAGCAAAGTCTTTCACTTTTGCAGGTTTGAGGCTGCAAAGAGTGGAGAACTGCAGCTTCTTGTGATGTCCTCAGGTCATCTTTTCTATTCTCCTGTTCCTTCTTAGCAATGGAGATCTCCTGAGCTCTATCTTTGCAGTCCACAGCTTTACTGGTGTTTCCTTTCTGGCAAAACTCACAACATTTTAAATCATTCTGCTGGGCTCTTTGCTCTTGATTCTCAACATAAATCTGATAGAAAACCCCCAACAATAGTCATGCCATTGCCTCAACATTTGACTGCCTTGAAATTTCTTTTGCCGTCTTAATCAATTCACTGCCCTTAATCTCAGTCTCAGACAAAGTCTCTGGACATGAGCAAAATGCAGACAAACTTCTGCCAAGCCATAACAAACAGCATCTGGAATTCAACAACCAATGCAGTCCTTCTTCCTAACAGAAACTTCCCACACCTAGTCTTTACTGACAAAGTTTCTATCAGCCTTCTGGTCTTTTGAGCTCTGACCAGAATCTCCCATACATAACAGCCAAAGGCATTCTAGCGCTTCTCTTTCAGGTGAAATCTCCGAACCTTCCCAAACACTTCCCATCAGCCATTTCCAAAGACTCTTGAACTACATGCTCAGGTATAGTCACAGCAATGACCCCACTCCTGGTATCAAATTCTGTCTTGGTTACTCTTCTCTAATTGCTGAGACAAAATACCCAAAGCCCAAAATTAAGGAAGGAATAGTTTCTTTAACACACAGTTTGGGAAGGTTTCCGTTTATACTTGGCTGACTCCAAGGCAGAGTGGCACATGACAGAGGGCAACAGTTCATGGCAGCAGAAGACAGCAAAAGCAACAAGAGCACAAGGGGAGGAGCTCCAGCAAGTAGCCTCTTTCCCTCCCTTACATTATATATATGAACTACCTACCCCAGGGCAGGTGTAGCACTCAAACCCATGAATCAATCACAGACTCTAGAAGCCTGCCCCATGACTCCATGAGGCTTTGGGGGGACATCTAGACACAAATCATAACATGTAAAAAATACTTTCAAAGTTTCTCTCAGCCTTCATATTAAAAGTTTAACTAATGTGTCTTTGAAAGTAAAAAATACTTTCAAACTTTCTTCCAGCCTTAAACATCAAAACAAAATATACCTAAGTATCATTCCCCCTCTCACTATTCTAGCTTTGAAGTAAGTCTTACCTATATTCCCAATTAGGCATATAACACAGTCATAATAAAGTAGCTTTTACAATAAAAGTCAGAAGGCTCAAAAAAAAAAAAAAAAAAAAAAAGTTATAAGGCTCAAGACCAGAATCCTATTTCCAACACTTTCAACTCTTAGAACACAGCAAATTAATTTACTTCTCTGACCCTGTTTCCCTAGCTATTAAATACAATGATAATATTTATTTCACAGAGGTTTTGTAAACACTAAATCTCAGAACACATGCTAAGTGTTCTGTAGAGTATCTAAAGAATAGAAGGGACTCAACAAATGATGGTTATTTAAGCCATAGAGCAATAGTTACTAAATAAAAGAACTTATCAAGCCTCCTGAACTAGAATATGACCCTACACAAGTAAAAACTTTTCAAAGTAAAAATGTGTCATCTTTAACCAGATCTGCTTTAATATTTTTAAGGTCTAAGTGAGCCTAAAAGAATCAAAATGGAAAATGTTTATTTTTTTTCTGACCTTAGAAGAAAGAAAAAAAAGTCTAGGTCCTTAGACAATAGAAATGAGATTTCTTTTCTTTGTTGTCCCCCACCCAACCACCCCCGCCCCACCCGGGTACCAGGAATTGAACTCACAACCTTGCACTTGCCAGGCAGGCGCTGTGCTGCTGAGCTAAATCACCAGCCCCAGAAATGAGATTTCTTTCAATGACTTCGCAACACGTCTTTACACAATGAAAATACAAGTGCCTTTAATTCAAAAACTCATTCAAATCTCTGATGTCTTGTATTGTACCTTGGTGCAGAAGCAGCACACTGTATTCTACATTTACCATCACAGACTATGGAACCACACCACCTGGGTTCAGATCTTGCCTCCACCTACTTGTACAACCTTTGGCAAGTTTTCACCTCTTCATGCCAGCTTCAACTGGAAAAAGAAGACTCCTCACAGGACTGTTGTAAGAAATAAATCCATTAAAACAAACTGTTCATGATGGAACACAGTTTATAGAAGATACATTGTAAGTGTTTACCATTTCTTCATTGTTTTATTACATTCACCTCAAAATACCCAGATTTGCCAATATCTATCTCCTACTTTGTGGAAAATCTCAACAAAAAGCTATACCTGAAATAAGACTTTGGGATGCTCCTTAATACGACAGGAAGTATAAGAACTTCCCTGGCAGTAAAAATATAGTAGTTACTCTTACAGCAGATTTTAGGGTAAAAGAAACACAGTCCCTTTCTTATACTTTCTGTCATAAGTTATAACACTCTTATTTACTAAAAGAAGTTCAAAACCAAGAGTTTTATAAGTTAGTGATGGCAAACACCGACCCAGAAGACGCAAAATTTTCAAATTCAAGCTCCGTAATACTCAACTATACTCCTTCAAAGAAAAAAGTTGATTACTGTTCAATTAAAATAATTTAGTGCTTTAAAGTACAAACTGTAGACGTACAACAGAATGTCATTAAGATTAAATATACAGTAAATACAAATGTTTAAGTTACATGTGTATTAAATGTTATTTTATCGATGTACTAGAAGATGAACTCTTCCAATTTCAAACAGTTGCCTTCTAACTTCAAAAGTAGTTTCTGTCTACTTCAAATCAGGAGCCAGGATAACAAGAAACAAGTCAAATTAAAAGTTGTCATTCCATTAAATCACTTCCCACTTGTACTCTTCCTTAAAACATTTATACAACAGATAGTTTAGACGGGACTTGTGATATGCAAGTCTCCTATACCAGAAGTTTAAAGGAATGACATCCTAGAAATGACCTAACTCAAGATAAGAAAAATATCGTTATCAGATCAAACACAGAAACACCACCCCAATTTCCAAAGGACTGTGATCCTAATTTCCTAATCCAGGTATACAAAATGCTAAACATCTTCAGAATAAAAAAGGAGTCAGTCTAGAAAATTAGGGCTTAAGTATCTAAGGACCACGTTTCAACTTCAGCTGAACCTTAGAGGTTACCTGGTTCAGCCTCACATTAAAAGATGGGTTCCAGCATCCAGCAGGAGCACAGTCATGCAGTAGCCATCAGTAGGCAACACAGGCCCGGTCAGACCACAGGTCACTTGGCACTCTTCACTGGGCCAGATCTTACTCAAAGCCTGACAGTCAACCCTTGACCTGGTGAACAGGAGGATGGCCTGGCAGTCCAGAGTTAAAGATTCTTCCACTTACAGCTCCATTTTTTAAAATTCTTAACTGACTGGACTAGAGAAATCAAATTGTGGGAAATGTGGAGAATTTTTGACATGTAAGTGGGAAACTCAGTATGCTTCACAGATCTAGTCATTTTACTCGCTTATGACATTCACCTCCACACACCCAGATCTGCTTGTTTTATTCAGAAAACCACATATGACCCTGTGAGAGGACGGTCCATAAGACTGCTAGAACTTTTCTTCGGGATCTGCATAGATCTCAAACCTTTACTAAGCCACTTATTCGTCTGCATATAAAACTTAAGATCTATCAAACATAAGCTAAGTAAATTTTGCTGTAGAAAAGATGGAATTTGCTGTAGAAACACATAGGATAGTAAAGCAAAAGTTTTAACACCTAAATCAAGAATCCAAGCCAAATAGGTGTTAGAAGTCAAATTCATTTAAAAATTAGACTTTACTATTTCTATTTGCGTTTCTCGACTGGGAAACTGCCCTGAGTCTCTACAAATCCACCTTCTCATTAATAGAATGGAATTCTTCTGTAACCTTCCTCCTTCTTCTGTACGATGCCGATCTTTTTTTCACAACTTCCAACCAAAAAAAGATGCCCTCTGCCAGTCTTACAACTTCGTCCCCTTTCCGGGATGCAGATGGATGCACAACTTCTCAGCCTCCCTGACTTTTCACCACTCCTCTAGAGCAGATCATTTCTAAGGACCCCCTAGTGTAGAGTTCCCCGGCTTTGCAGTTAGTCCCGGCAGCGACCTACCCAGAGGTCCCCACCTCCCGAACCCAGTCCCCTCGGACGCCCCTAGGCGTCGCGGGCACTTCGCCCGCGGGCCGGACCCCGAAAGCTCCGGACGCCCCAACAGCGCCGCCGGGCCCCCAAGCGCCTCCTCCTCAACCCCAAATTCCGAGCACACAACTGCCGGTTCCCGCGTCTCCCGCGCCCGCCCCGCACCTCGCCGCTTCCCGGAGGCCCCCGCGGGGAGCCCGGCGCCTTCCGGAGCGGGGGCGGGCGGCGCTCTCCGCGGCTGGACCGCGACTCCGGAGGCCGCGCGTCCCCCTCACAGGCCCCGCCTGGGCCTCTCGCCTCAGCGACCCTCCGCGGCATTCCTGGCCCGGCTATGCCTCCTCCGAAGAGCTGGGCAGCGCGAGCCCAGGCCCCGGCACTTACTCGGGAAGGTAGGTAGACGAGAAGGAGCTCCACTTGTGCAGCGCGTAGGGCAGAAGCCGGCACTCGGGCACCGCAGCGACAGCCCCGCCAGCCGCCATCTTGTCAGCACCGTAGCGGCCGCCGACCGCGGGCCGCGCCGGGAGGAGGGAAGGGGGCGTGGCTTGCTCTTAAAGGGGCTGCGTCGCGCATCGCGGCCTCAGCCGCGCAGGACCTGGCGCCTGCGTCTGCAGCCCCACTTTAGGGTTTCCCACGCTGCCCAGGCCTTGCAAAGTAAAGCTGGGCTAGGGTGTGAGCATTGCGCGGCTCGTCTGTGAAGCCTGGGAAAGAGAAACTCGAAGACTTTCCTTACAGCAGAGGTAAAGACAAAGACGAAGACTAGTATGAAAAGAAACAAATTGTAGTTATGGACCAGAAAGGGAAAACGAAAAGAGCAACTTGGAAAAGAGATACTTTTACGACTTTGGAAAGCACGGCCGCTAACTAGTTTGTAAATCTCGCAAGGAATTAGAGAATCCGAGTGCAATTGCTTATGTTCTTCTCCTTCTGGAGTTGTCCTGGGAGGAAAAAAAGGGTCATTGTTACTCGTTCCTGATGGAGACGGGAAAAGGAAATGCTAGTGTATCCGTTCTGTTTCCAGTCTGTGAAGCATTTCTTCACTGTAAACATTTTTTTGTGAGCCTCTCTTGATAATCTTGGGGCATTGGTTTGCCAAAAAATTTCTTAGAGCTGGGAAGCTATGTGTCACTTTCCCAGTTGGTGCTTCCCACTACTAATTCTGATAGAACTGTAGCCCGAAATTCAGAGAGAGAGAGACACAGAGAGCGCGAGCGCGAGCCCGAGCCCTTGGGCTCTGACCACCATAATATGGGCACCATCCTAGCTTCTTTAAAAAAAAAAAAAAAGCGTGGTTTACACATCTGGCAACTTTAGATAATGTTTCCATGAAGTACCTGTTTATCAGGGCTATAAGTGAGCCAGGCGTGGTGGCAGACGCCTGTAATCCCAGCACTTGGGAGGCTGAGGCAGGAGGATCGTTGCAAGTTCGAGACCAGCCTGGGCTACAAAATGAGCTCAAGGCCAGCCTGAACTGCATAGCGAGACCCTGTGTCAAAAAGACAAAAACAAACAAACAAATATCAGGGCTATGCGTATTTATTCCTTGGCTTAGCAACTGAAATTACCAAAGTATTTATCACTCATTGTCTAGGAGGTTAGACTCCCAAAAGCCTGGGATGGTATCATCGTCTTCAGCTGATGGATGAAAAATCTCGAGCAAAGTGTTTCTCAGTGAATAACCAGGTGAATCAATAATTGTATTCTCCATTATGACCATAACCTGCCCCAGACATCCTCTACTCCAAATGTAGTCGTGGCCTCCATCAGGATATCGGATCAAGAACATCAGATAGAAAGGCCATAGTGTGTAAACCTTTAAGATTACCTGTGCTGCGTGCATTGTGCCATGTTGGAAACATCTTTGATCCTTGAGGGAATGCTATAGCTCAGGTGACCTAAGTTAAGGAACTGCCTGGGTCTGTGGGAAAGAGGTGAATCCCAGACATAATCCATGGTTATCTTTGGGGAAAAGAGATAATTTAAAGAGGGAAAAATTAAGATGGAGACTCCCTCCAATTAGTGTGAGCCTCAACATTTGGTAATGCCACCTCTTACCTTAATAAGTTCCCATTTTTCCCCCAGACATAGAATTATGTTTCCTGAACACCTAAAGAACACATATAAGGGTCATTGCGGTGCACACCTGTAATTCCAGCTACACAGGAGGCTGAAATGGGAGGATCTCATTCAAGGACAGCCTGCGCAATGTAGACCGTTTCAGAATAACACTGCAGAAGGATTGGGGCAGAGGGAGTGTAATACAGTGGTAGAGCACTTATCTAACCTGTGCTAGACCCTGGGTCTAACTCCCAGCACCCCAGGAGAAAACAGTTAAAAATAATGTATAATTTCTTCCTAAACTTGAAACTTTACAGTGACTTTCTATTCTGTTCTAAATTGCTGAAGTACTTGACAAATGCCCTTCATTACCTGCTGTATCTCTCCAACTTTCTTTCTCTCTCTTAGCAGCACTTCACTCCAGCAACACTAAATAGCATATAGGAGCATTGCCTTTATGTCCTTTCTTCTCTCCTTCCAGAGCTTAGTCTAAGTCACAGTCCTGGAATATTTTTCCCGTACTTCCCCTAGCTAACTCTTGCTTATTCTTCGGCCTATCCTTTTATTGGAAATCTTTCCTCATCACCTATTTTGAGGTTAGGTAATATTTTCTACATTTTCCTTTAGCACCATGAGTTCCCCCTCCTTAACTTAACAAGCATCATAATGTTTTAATTTCTTCTTTATGTCTTTATTCCTAAAAGATAACTCCCATAAAGATGAGTCATGCACACCTATTTCACAGTTGGATTTATTATAGCCTATACATAGTAGATGCTCAATAAATATTTATTGAAGAATGAATGAGTGGTGCTAAAAGAGAACTTGAACTAGAGACATGTGTTGTAAAAGAAAAAAATGCTAGAAATTCTCAGACTGCAAATATGTATCCCTCAGGTTTGACTGCCAGGCGGAGTGTAGAGACCCAGAATAGCACGGCTTTCCTATAGCACAGATTTCACAAATGCAAAATAACTTAAACATTCCTAGCTAGGTATAATAGTGCTCCCATGTAATCCAGAAGGTTGGGGCAGGAGGATTGCAAGTTTGAGCCCAGCCTTGGCAATTTAACAATTTAAGGAGATGCTTCCTGAAAATAAAAAGCAAAAAAGGCTGAAGGTGTATCTCAGAGAGAAGATTCTGAATTCATTTGTAATATTGCTACTAAAAAATATAAAGCATTCCTATGCTAAGATAAATACAGATATATTATGATACCGAGCCCAAAATCTGTATAAAAATTAAGATAAAATTGAAATGAATTTCAGTATGTTCAGGAGGGTGCTGGAGCTCCAGTGGTGGTAAACCTATGGCACATGCGCCACACTGCACTGTTATCACTGAAAGCTCTATCAGGTTCGCCATCACTGATGCTAGACTCTCAGATCTATAGGTATAGCTTTACCTTCGTCTGCCTGTGGGGCCTGACTTCAAGTGGTGGGGTATATTGTAAGGATACACAGGGATGGCCTGCAAACTGACAGTAGCCATGTAGTCTCTCTAGTGATTTTGCACTTCAAAGACAAGGATACATTGATGGCCTTATGGAAAACAGAAGGATCACAAATGGGCTATCATTTGTCAGAGATCACCACCAATTCTGGTGACACAATAGCTGTAGCAACCCAGTCATCTTCATCATCCCCTAGAGGCCTTTTCAGTATGTTTCTCATATTAAATGCTTCCCAGAAAGCCTGTATTTACAGTTTTGCTATCTACAGTCTTTTGCTACAGTGAAGACTTTGAAAGGCTGTGATGTGCCAGGCCCTGTCCTAGATGCCAGGAAGACAGGAATAAACAGATAAGCCTACTTTATGGAGCTTACCTCCTGGTGGAGCAACATAATATATAAGTCAACTAGGTAGTTTTAGTCTGTGCTAAATGCTAAAAAGATACTAAACCAGGGTAATTTTTAGATTGGGTGGTAAAGGAAGCTTCTCTAAGAAGGTAATGTTTGAGCTAATACCTATACAATGAAAAAGAGACAGCGTGGATTAAGAAACATTTTAGGCAGAGACTGGTACTCTTTATCAGTCAGTGTTTTACTAGAGAAACATATATAACACAAGATATACAAATGTATAAGAAATTACAAGATTGCCTTATGATAGTCAGCCACAGAATTGGATGAGGAAGTGTGCAGAGGGTGTCTGTACATTGGAGACTGAAGGTTTCAGTCCAAGATCTGGAGCTCACCGCAGTGTCCATGCAAGTCCATATCAGGAGGCCGATGGGTCAACCCTGGAAGCCTGAAGGATCCAAGGTGGAAGCTGAAGAGTCTGCACTGGAAGCCAAGAGATGATGTCCAAGCTGAAGGCAACGACTGGCATTCCAAAGAATGGAAGCCCATCTGTCCTTCCTCATTTCCCTTTTGTTATCCAGGTGATAGGCCACCCTAGGGTGGGTCCTCTACACCCTGGAGTATAGAATTGCTAAGCTGATTTAGTTAAGCTGCTAAACTTCTCAAGTTGACACAATCAATCAAGCACTACATACTCCTACAGACACAATGGTTTATTGAAGGAGATAAAGCTAGTCAGTGATAAAGCCAGACTCTTTGATACTAAAGCCCAACTTATTTGATGATACCACATTTCCTCTCAATGACCCAGTATATGGAAGAGATTTAGTAAACTGAAAAGTACTATTCAAATATAAGATAATGTTCAATAATAGTAATAATAAAGAGCAAACACAGCTGAGGTCATCTATTTGATGGAACACAGAAATTGGCTCAGGGCAAAAATTGTGTTTTTATGGTTAGGACAGGGATTTTATAGTTTTTAAGCTTATTAGTTCACACACTCATATAATAAAATACTTGAGACAGGATAATTTATAAAGAACGTAAATTTATTTCTCACAGTTCTAGAGGTTAACAGTCAACATCTAGGTGTGAGCAGGTTCAGTGTCAGTGAGGGCCCAGACTTTCTGCTTCCAGAAGTGGTGCCTTGTTGCTACATCTTCCAGAGGAGAGGGCTGCTGTGCCTTCATGCAGCTAAAGAGGTAGAAAGATAAAAACGAGCCTAGCTAGTTCCCTCCAGCCTTTCTATAAAAGGGCTAATCCATTCATGACACTGGAGCCTTCAGAGCTTCACTCTCCCCTAAAGGCCATACCTCTTCATACTGTTGCATTTAAGTTTCAGCATGAGTCTTGGGTTGATTGCAAACATTCAAACCATAGCAAAGGTAAGTTAGAATAAATCCATAGTTCTATATATGATTGGTTAAGACAACACCCCTAATTCTTTGGTCAGGGTAATACAAGCTTCAGACAGAAGAATCTGTAAGGGTCTGGCTCTCTCTGACCAGGATCACTCAAACTTCATCATCTCTTTGACAGCTTTCCATGGTTGGGACAGCTGAGGCACAACATAGCAGCCAGTGTGCTATCTTCTAGGCAACCTCTGCTATAAATGAGAAAATGTTCTTTTACATAGTATTATTCAACCAATGAGGAAACTAATAATCAAAAACATTTGCCGGGCATGGTGGCACATGCCTGTAATCCCAGCACTTGGGATGCTGAGGTAGGAGGGTCACTGTGAGTTCGAGACCAGCCTGAGCTACAAAGTGAGCTAAAGGCCAACCTGAACTGCATAATGATACCTTGTCTCAAAAAAGACCAAAAAAAAAAAAAAAAGATTAGCTGTCATGTATACAACTGAGCTCTTCAAAGATCTGAATGTGGAACCCAAATTTCTAATTCTGAGTCACTTTTTTTTCTAATGTACTTAATGTAAAATTTGTGAGGTCTATATCTACATTATTATTCTTTAAATCCTCTATGATTAACATATAGTAAGAAATGTTTCCTGAATTGAATGTCTTATTTCCTCCTAAATTTCTTCTTACTTATTCATAATTGTGTTTTAAAGAAACAATACACACACACACACACACACACACACACACACACAGGAAGAGAGAGAAGCAGAAAGAGATTGCTCAAGGGCCATCTAAAAATCAGCAGAAGACAGGCCAGAATTAATGGTCATGTGGACTGTTGATCCATTTTTTAGTCGTTAAGTGAAGAAAATCGCCAGGAAGATGAGATGTGAGCTTTCCCCATTATAATTCCCATTGAACTTTTCTTGCATACTGAAAACTTACATGTATCATCTCAATTTCACAACAGCCCCAAAAGTAAACTGAGGCTCTTGGAGGTAAAGATTCAGCAGCTCGTATATACACCTGGCTATTGTAAAATTCCCCATTGTTTGCATTCATAATATCACCTCAGGACCTAGGGTGCAGACATGCAAGAGAAGGAGTCTATAATATATGACTAAAACTTACAGTTCTGCTTCAATATTATCTCTGTACTCTCATAGTTCCCGTATTAACTCATTACAACCTTGTTATTGTTCTTTGAGGTCGTTTTGTTTTGTTGTTTGCATTGCTGGGGATTGAACCCGGGGCCTAACACATGCTAACCAGGTGCATTACCACTGAGCTACATCCCCAGCCCTCTAGACATTATTTTCTTTAAGCGTAACATTGGCAAAAAGAAGAAAGAAAGAAAAACAACCAATGTTTTGTTTGCTGAATAAGGGAATATCCCATTTATTTTCTGTGAAAAAGAAATGTCAGCCCTACCCAAAAGGTTCTTTGCCCAAGTCATAGGTGAACTCTGAGACCAGACTCGGATATGAAGCTGAGGTCTATCTTCTCCCAGGAGGTGGCAGCAGCTGCAGCCTTGGCCTGCTGGAGAAATCACACAGAATTCATTTGTTTTTCTACTGGCATCCAAACCTAGAAATTCCCAGTTCCAAAGACGACCTTATCCCTTCCTTGGTTTGCTGGGCTTGGTTGGAGCCAGGGCTTAGTGAGTGCAGGAGCTGGCAATGATTCTTCTTGTAAGTGGAACTTATTAAGTGCCTAGTTTTCTTTGGTAAACATTTTGGTCTGGGCTGTGACCTTGAAGCATGTGTGAAGGAGGATTAGGAAGTCTATGACCAGGGAAAAAGTGCTTTCAAAAGGAAACAAACAGTAACTGAAACACATTCACACGAGCATCCATCCAAAGGACACCACTCACAGTTGGGTGCCACATGAAAAATATAGATTCTAGACCGGTGCTTCTCACTACTAGACAGCTGACCTTGTCACTGAACCTTTTAGAGCTGCAGATTCCTCATCTGCCCAGCATGAGCTATGTCAGTGACAGTGAACCTTTCAGAGATGAGTGCCCAAGCTGCACCCAAAACCCACTTATTTATTACAAAGTGCCAACACTGCAATTAAACCTGAATATTAAGGTTTTAGTGTAGAAACAGACTATACATTGACATCTTTTGTCCTAAAAGAAAAAGAACACACGTGCCATAGGTTCGCCACCACTAGATTAGGTGATCTTGAAACATCTCCTAAGCCTTATGAGTTTCTGCACCTTTATTTTCTGAATAAAGTAGGGGTGGGCCTTCGCTTTTCTGAATTTTAAAAATCTCAGACACAACAGAGCACTACTGGTTCCAAGTTAATCCCAGTTGAGCACATATCCTGGTTTGGCAGACAGACACTGCCAGTGGTATAGCAGGTGGGCAGAAATCCCAGGAAACGTCTGGACACCACACAGCTATGGATGAACTGTCAACTGCTGGGGGTTACTTTGCAAATTGCCACATCTAAATGAAGCTGATGAAATGATATTTCAAAAAAGCAATTAACACTGATTCCTAGTGTTTGGAACCAAAAATCCTTTAGGGAAGAGTGAAATTGGCTTAGAAAGGGAGTATCCAGCTCTCTGTACAGAAATGTTTGAGCTTAAGGAGATTCTTAAATCAGGATCTTTCCATGCTTTTCTCGCATCTACACAGCCAGGGTCAGCCTGGGCTTTGTGAAGGAGTTCCTCTCATTTTCCTGTTGCTTCATCCAGCTTTCTCCAACTCGGGTTGCTGGTTGGTTAAACTTCCATCTAGTCATTCAGCAAACACTTATTGGGCACCTTCCATGTATCAGGTGCAGGGGATACATCTGGCTATTAAGGAGCTCATAATCAAGCAGTCCAATCATAAATGAATTAATGCACATTCAGAAGCTGAGGTCTATCTTCAGCATATAAAGCAAAATACTAGTGGTACCAGTAATATTAGCTCTGTAGGCCAAATATCATACTTGCTAGTGACAGCTGTCCCTAGAATATAGTAGAATCAGAGAGATCATCCCATAGCCCTGTAGGTATCGGCTTCTGTGAATCTGTTAAAGCAACTTCATTTTTCTTCCTATTTCACACGAAAGGCATTATATTAGAATACCTTCTGGATGAGGAGCATTGGCTCCAGAATGCCACTATAAATAGGAATATATGTATGTTACCTGACATAAAAGGAGCAGGCTGATTTGGGACAGCTTCTTCCTCTGCCTATTTCCAGTGAGTATATTAATACAGGCGGCAGGGGAGTGACAGAGATGGGAAAGCTTAGTGACAGCAAATTTTAGATGTCTCCACACCAGAAAAAAGAACCTAGAGGGTAGGTCAGAGACCTAGGGGATACAGGGACTGTCCACGGTAACAAGGGATGAGCCCAACCATAGAGTACAGCATACAAGCAGAAAAGAAGCAAACTATGAGCTAGGCATGGTGGCACAGGCTTGTAATCCCAGCACTCTGGGAGGCTGAGGCAGGAGGATCACAAGTTTGAGCCCTTTGAGCCCAGTCTTACCAACTTAGTGACTTAGCAAGACCTCTCTTCAAAAAGATTTGTTCTGTTTTTTATGATCGGGGATGTATCTCAGTTTGAAGCCCCTAGGTTCAATCTCTAGTGCCAAAGGGGAAAAAAAAGAAGCAACAGCAAACAATGGCTGTTGTTTCCTTCACATCCCAGATTAGTCCGAGGTCAACTGAAATGTGCCATCAAAAAGACCAGAAGCCCTCATGATGTTGGGATCCAGGTCAATCATTTCTGAAATACTGATTTCTAAAGAGGACTTCCTTATCATGTTGATCATTTTGTTTTCTTCCTGTATCTCTCCAAACAAGCTCAAAATGATCTCCTTTTCACCCCAACTCTACAAACAGTTTACAGTTAGTTACTAAATACATAGCACAAAAGTTGAAACCCTCTGACCTTTGGCTTAATTTTACCCAATTTAATATTCAGGGCACTGCTCTGATAGGACAAAAACTGGTCAGCATTATTAAGGGATTCTCTGTGAGCACATGCAGAGTGAAGTCTACAAGCAATAGTTCTCAGGCTGGTTGCGGAATGTTTAAATGTTCTCAGCCCTGGTTGCATTTTGGAATCGCCTTGGAATGTTTGAAGTTCTCCACACCACCCTCCGGTTATATGTTAGGGGTGGGGCCTAGGCAGCAATATATATTTTTAAGAGCTTCAGAAGATGTGTATGTGCCACTGAGGTTGAGAATTGCCCCAAGTTAGGGTCAGGCTAGTGAAGAGGCAGGAAATTACTGCCTCTTCCGTTAGGAATTCCTCCTGAGAAGTTGGCATCAAGAAACCTGACCTAGCAGAGGCATTCAACTTGGACATCCACTCTGAAAGGGTTTGACTTTCCCACCTCACCCACCAGCTCTACAATTATATAAAGAGCTGTGGGAACAGTAGCTAATCAGTGTTTCAAGAGAACTGGTAACAGGTGACGGTAGTATAAATACCATGCTCCAGAGATCTCACATCTTACAGTCAATCATCCATGCTATTTTTAAAAATCTTCCACCACTCAGTCTTTCCATCTCCTCATTTACCAATTTTCCTCTTCCCCTTCCTCTCTTTTCCTACCTGGCTGTCTGCTTTACTTGTTCTCCCACCCAGTCACTGTCATTCGTACTGCACTTATCCCTTGTCTCTCATTACCATCGGGGCCTCCCTATTCTCTGTGTCTGTCTCATTTTCTTTTACTGCAGCCCCTTAAATAGCTACTATAGAAAAGCATTGCCAGATTTTATAATTTACAAGATATTTTATGGTTGCTAGGCACAGTGGTATATACCTGTATGTAATTTCAGCTACTCAGGAGGCTGAAGCAGAGGAATCTAAGTTCAAAGCTAGCCTGAGCAACCTAGAGAGGACTTATCTCAAAAAATAGAAGGAGCTATAGGTGTAACTCAGTGGTAGAGTCCCCCTGGGTTTCATCCCCATTCCCATTATTAAAAAAAAAAAAAATATATATATATGGTAATTTTAGAAGCAATAAGTACTAATCATATATTTCTCCAAAGACCAAAAAACATGCTGCTCATAGTTAACACTCCTTAAACACTCACTATATTAATTATATTTAATAACTTTCTCCACTGGCCCTAGATTATTGAACTATTTATGTAGTTCATTGACCCTCTGTAGTAAAATGGTCCTCTGTTCTTCAGTAATCCTGACAACAGCAGCTGACATCAATGTAAAAAGAGAAACAAGCTAGAAACAGTAGTTGAGCATATACACCCTGAATTGCATATTCAGTTGCAAAATCATCATCATTATTATTGTAATTACAGAGGGGAGGCATTTAAATAATTGTTCAGAGTGTCTTCTAGAGGAAATAACTAAATCAGGGCCAGCTGTCACAAGCCAGTCTACAATAATGATCCCCGTATGTGCATCCTCAGTATTCATAGCAACTCTACAGTAATAAATTTATGCATTCATCTAATGTCCCTAAACAACCTAAAAAATAACAAACCTGTGATCATAGTTGGTGTCTGACTTGGGTCACTGACCTATGTTTTTAAACCGTGTCCCTGAATAACCTTAGCATCACGAACTGCCAAATAAAAATTACACCATCAATTCCATAACAACGAGAGTGGGTGGCCCAGCGTCCATCTCAAACATGATGACAGCAAATCTAGGTACCTGAGGAGAGTGGAAGCCAGCTCGATCAGCAGACAACTAAAAAATTTGAGAAAATGCATGAAGATAGACATGCTTTATTAAATTAAAAATTATAAACAAACACGAACTGTGGACGCCTTGCTTTTCGTTTACTCATGAAATCAGCCAAAAGTATTTGAGATCTTCCTCCTCCCAAGATACAGCTGTGAAATGACTAATGGGAATGAAGTGAGCCTGCACCAGGAACTGAATGTGCCACTTCACTGAGAACAAAAAATGCTCCCCTGATAGAGGCTGTCCGCGCAAATTAATACATTGGGTGCTTGAGAGAGGACCAGCCAGGTACGGATATGGTGCATTTGTAAAGAGCTAGAATTATCCAAGCCCCTTTGCAGATTTTCTCCATCTCTCGGTACCTTGCATCATGGTTATACCTTTAATTTCAAATTCGTAAAGAAACTCCAGAGAGAGGGAAAGTAAGAAGGCAAGAGAAAATTTATCATGATTTTTCCCTTGCCGGGCCAGTTGGGCTTTCCAAATAAGAGTCTTGCTAAAGGCTGGGCCGGAGCCATGTAAGAAGGGTGAATGACCCCAGATTCCTTAAGGAACTTGCTAGCTGCCCTGCTGCAGCCTTTCTAGGCTCTAAAAGTCATACTGGCTGTGTCATTTGCTGATTTGCATCCCCAGCTATAAAACGTTTTAACTCATATGCAACCTCATCCTGCTTCAGTAATTAAAATACTTTTTCTACAAAAGTATCAAAAGGGACACTGATTGATGTATTGAAAATTGTTTCAAGGGTAATCTGCATGGCTTCTTGTTGTCTTTATTGTTGTAAAAGTAAGACATGACCATAATAAAAATATATTGAAAGCCAGGCATAGTGTCGCATGACTGTAATCCCAACTACTCCGGAGACTGAGGCAGGAGTGTTGCAAATTCAAGCCCTGAAACTCTATTTTAAAGCAAAAAATAAAAAGGGCTGGGGTTGTAGCTCAGTGGGAGAGCCTTTATCTACTGTGGACAAGGCCCTAGGTTCAGTCCTAAGCACAGAAAAAACACACCCCCCTCCAAAAATGAAACTCCAAAATGATTTACAATGGAAGAGAAAAAAAATCTTCCCATTCTTATCACAAGGTAAACACTCATAACTATTTCATGTGCTTCTTCCATAAAAGGATATGTGATGTATGCATCATTTTTACACAAAGCAGATTGTATAATGTGAAGTGCCATACTTTATCCATTCAATAATATATTAGTAATATTTCCATGTCAGCATATATAGATATTTTAATTTTTGGATGTCCATAAATTTATGTAACTACTGCCAAATCAATGAACATTTATAGTTTCCATTATATCATTATTATAAACAACGTTTCCTTGAATATCCTTATATACATATATCATTGGGAATTATCTGACTTACCTGCAGGCTAAATTGCTCTCAGTGAATTGCTGGCTCATAATATATGTACACTTAAGATTGAGTTATGTTCCCAACTTGTAACCCCCCAAATTGTTCCAGTTTGCATTTCCATCAACAGTGTAAGTTTCATGTAACTCTGCCAAGACTGTCTTATTAAGTTTTTAAGTTTTTGTCACACATACATTAAAATGTTAGCATGTTGTGATTTGCATTTTTCTAAGCACTAATACAGTAGAACATTTTTTTCCAAATTTTTGCCATTCTTATTTTCTTTTATGAAATATTTGTTCATATTCCATGTCTCTTGTTCTGTTCATTTTTTTCTGGTAAAGCTGTAAGATCTCTCTGTATGAAATAAGCACTTTTTCTATTGGGTTGCAAATAACTTTTTCCTATTGTGCCTTTTGACCTTCGCTCTGTTCGTGGAGTTTTTTTGCTGTTGTCATCAGTTTGGTTTTTACCACTTAAAAGTTTTAGCTGAGCATGGTGGCACACACCTGTAATCACAGCACTCAGGAGGTGGAGGCAGGAGGATTGCTGCAATTTCGAGACCAGCCTGGGCTATATAGTTAGTTCAGGTGCAGCCTGAATTATACAGCAAGAGCCTATCTCCAAAATAAAAAAAAAAAAAAAAGCTTTTAATATTTTATACAAATGCATTTATTAGCATTTCCCTTCTTGGTTTCTGAGTTTTGCCTGTGTTTTAAATGTTAAATGTCTTCCATTTGGGTCTCTTTACGGTTGTAGTTTGATTTGAGTTTCAGTATGTCAGATGATACAGATTTTTTTTTAGTTAGGTTTTACCGTGAAAGAGAAAACCTACAAAGTCAAGGTCATTAAAAGGGGGAAACCCAGAGACCCTATGCTCCCATTGCATCCGGGCTGGCCTCACAGAATGGTTTATATTCCACGCAAGGGAACTCTGCCCCTCTCTCTATTTTGTATATGCAAATATGAAAACAGCCTTATCACTGAAAGGAATAATCAAACTATCTTGGCATCAAGCAGCCTAGATTTTAGTGCCAGCTGTTTACCCGAGCTGTCTGGGAAACACACACAAGCTGTCCAGCACTCTTGAGGGATATTACATGAGGGAGAAAGAAAGCCACTTGTCAGGTCAGGGATATAGCTCAGTGGCACAGCACCTGCCTGGCAAGTGTAAGGTCCTGAGTTCGAGTCCCGGTACCAAAAAAAAAAAAAAAAAGAAAAGAAAGAAAGAGAAAAGAAAGCCAGTTGTCCCATGGGAAGCTGAGTTTATGTACAGTTCTTCAAAGAGAAGACCCCTGCCTCAACCCTAGCTCCCCAGACCTGGTCTGAGTTACCTCATTGTCCAGGCAACCCCAAATGAACACTCAGATTCATTTAAAGCAAGCTATTCATTAAATTAATGAGTCAAAGAGTAAAGATGTAGTTAATTCTTTTCTGCCCTAACTTTTTATTTTGAAATTTTTCAAACCTATAAACGTCAAAAGAATGGTACAAGTAATGCCCCTCTATCTTGCACCCGAATTCAGCAATTGTTAATTTTTTTTTCACTTTTGCTTTACCCCTAACAGTTTTATGCACTGAAGCATTTGAAAATAAGTTGAACACTTCAACCTACAGTCAATAGTTTACTTAAAATAATTCAGCTGGCATCTCCTAAAAACATATTATTTTCAGTCCTGGGAAAATTAACAATGATTCAGTAATATATATGTATTTCCAAATTCATATTTAAACTTCCTCAATTGTCCAAATGCTTTATATAGGTGTTTTTCCCCTTTGATCCAAGATCTTAACAAGGTCCATACATTGCTTTTGATTCTGTTTCTTAAGTCCAGGATCCAGAGATGGATATTTAGAAATATCTGGAGACATTTTTAATTTGATTAGAGGTGCTACTAGCATTATATTACATAGTTCATTTTTCTGTTGCTATAACAAAATACTTGAGTATAGGTTGTTTTACAAAGAAAAGAGGTTTATTTGATTCATAGTTTTGGAGGGTAAAAGTCCAAGATCAGGTGGCCCTATCAGTTTGGCTTCTTGTGATTGGCCCCTTGGCTGCTTTACAACATGGTAGAGAAACTGAAAGGGATGCAGTGTGCAGAAAGGCCCAATCCCAGCGGGTGGCCATGCTTTATAACAACACTTACAAGATCTAACTGGTGTCAGACAAGAACAACATTAATGCCTTCTGAGAGCCAGGCCATTAATGACCTGGTCTTTCCAGTAGGCCCCACCTCTTGGTTCTGTCACTTCTCAGCCTCACCACACTGTGGACCAAGCCTCCAGCAGAGGAACCTCTAGATGAAAAACCACATACAGTCCATAGCATACATCTAATAGGTAGAGAACAGTGATGCCTGCTAAATATTGTACAGTTCACAGCCTCCATAACAAAGAATTGCCTGGTCCAAAATGTCAATGCCAAGGTTGAAAAGACCCTACTACAGTCTCCAAACTGTGTTGTTTGTTTTTCATGACACTGACTCCTGTGTCTTCTAGGCCAGTTGTTTTGCAGAATGTCCCACACTATCAGATTTCCTGATTGTTTCTTTATGACTAGTTTTCATTTAAACTAAGGGCGATACTATGACACAGATGACTATAACAGTTAGCTATTACTGCATAGCAAATTACCCCCCAAAAGTCAGTGACATAATATTAAGAACCATTTACTAGGTAGTTCTGCTGACCCTGGCTGGGCTCAACTGATTTTTGAGCCATTCATGCCTGCCAAGTCACACTGACTAGCAATTGGCCAATTTGGGATGAACGCCACTGGGATCAGTACCCATAGTCTATCACACTTAGCAGGATAGCCCCCAGAAGAGGTGACATCTAACAGAAAGAGGAAGCATCTACTGAAGCCATAGGCTTAGACCTGGCACTTTTGTTACTTTAACAGCATTATATTGACAAAAGCATGCAACAAAACCAGCCCTGAGTCAAATGACAAGAAATAAACTCTACCTCCTCCTATTGCCATTAGTCTTCCAAAGTGATATTGTGAACCTCTCATCAAATACAGTGTCAGGTCACCTCACTGTTAGTGATATTAAATGGTACCTGACCTCTTTTTTGGAACACTCTACCTTTTATGTATTTGGGGAATACTGGGGTGTACTGCACCAATACCGTTCCCCATTGTATTGTATTCTCAGGCCTGTAATAACAAAGTAGTCACAAAATTGACAGTTTAAAACCATAAAAATTGTCTGGAAGTTAGAAGTACAAAAATAATATGTTAGGAGGGCCATGCTCCCACTGAAACCTATAGGGGGAAATCCTGCTTTGCCTTTCCACTTCCAGTAGCCCTGGGCACCCTGTGGCTCGCAGCTGCAGCACTTCACTTCATCCTCTGCCTTCATGTGGGGTTCTCTCCATGGGTCTGAGTCTCTATATGGCCATCTTAGAATAAGGATACCAGGCATATTGGATTAAGAACCCACCATACTCCAGTATGATCTCATCTTAACTAATTACACCTGCATCAACCCTGTTTCCTGATAGGAGCACATTCTGAGGACTAGGACTTCAACCATTTTTTGGAGGACATAATTCAACCCCTAAATCCTATCACCTTTCATTCAGTGGTTTTACCATTCACTGTATCTCATCATCCAAGGTATTTATTACCTTGGGACTAAGCATTATTTTCCTTAACCTTCATCATTTCTTCTACTTTTATTAGCTGGATGGGGGCTGGGGATTTAGCTCAGCGGCAAAGCTCCTGCCTGGCAAGTGCAAGGTCATGAGTTCGGTTCCCGGTACCAGAGAAAAACCAAAAAATTAAAAAAAAAAAAAATATTAGCTGGAAAGTTTCTGTAAAGAAAGCTTTTTCCTGTTTTTCCTCCTTTCTTCTCTCCCCTATTCTTAAAATAATTTGGGTACAGTAGTACCTCCATTATGAATGCCTTTATTTGCAAACAATTTCATTTGAAAACAAAGCATTTGGTAAAATTTTGTTTTTGTTTGCAAACTCTGCATCGGGTGACAGACACAACCATGGCCATCTTTCCCACCAAAGCACAAATGTGACCATCTTTTCCAAAATTGTAGAGCAAATTAATTTCATGAATTGAGGTATCACTGTACATGGCTTTTGCTTTGTGGGATATTTTTTGTTTGGTTGGTTGGTATTTTTGCTTTTTGCTTTCTGAGATAGGGTCTTGCCATGTAGCCCAGACTGGCCTTATACTCATGGTGATCCTCCTACCTCACCTTCCTGAGTACTGGGATTACAGAAGTGCACCACCACACTTGGCTGGCTTTTGCTTCGCATACAACCATCTTGTTTGCTGCAGTGTTGCAGATCACTCCCTGGGTCTTGTACATGCTTGACAGTCATTCTACCATGGAGGTCTACACCCCAGCTCTCTAACTATCATGTTTATACAACATACAAACAAAATTATTCTGACCAAATTGCCTCAAAGTTGACTAGTGAAAGTCCATAGGGCTCTTAGTGAAATAAAACATAAATACATTTAAAACCTTTAAAAGATTAAAGCAGAGTTTTTAATGTGATTACTCCGACTCACCCACCTCTGCAGGACCTATTTTTGTCATCCAGCTAAGTCAGGGCTCTTATGTTTCTCTCTGGAGAGATATATGATTGTTCCCCAAAGGGAAAGTCTCATCATCATTCTTAGAGTATAGCCATAATGAAAACTGTCATTTATTGAGTATTCTGCTTTACATACATTTATTTGTAATTGTCACAGCAACCCTATACATAAGTAGTGTTGCTACGTATTACAGATGAGAAATCTGAGGCTTAATTCCCTATAATGAATGTAATCATTATGTACACCTAAAATGTACCAATAAACTTAATCAAAAAAAAAAAAAAAAGAAGGAAAGAGAAATCTGAGGCTTAAAATGTGGTACTGGAAGAATCATGGACTTTGGACACTGATGGTTTGCATCCTGACTGTGTCACCTATTAGGTGTGTGACTTGGACCTCTGTGGATCTTGGTTTGTTTTTGTGTACTATGGCAATGATGATATTTGCCTGACAGGTTGAGCTTAGCAGTTTACCAGACCTAGAACAGGTATTCTTTGTTCTCTTTTTTAACCTATCCTGATGATAGGCTATGACTTCTAAGTCACATTGTATCAGTCACAGTGGCACAGAGTCCACCAGCAATTACTCATGAGTCAGTCTATCTCATTAATTCAGAGTATGCTCATTAGGAATTAAAGATAGTTTGACCGAAGTTTCAACTAAAATATCTTTGGGGAAAAAACAATTTGCTAATCAATTTCTCAAAAACCAATATTGTAGGGGAGAGATTATATTGGTTCAGTTTAAGAGAATAACTTTTGGGAAGACTGTTAGCATGTTACATGCAAATTAGGAAGCTCATGTACAAATCTCTCTCCAAAAGTGACCCCCAACGTGGTTAATCTGAAAACAATGCATTCATTCATTCCACAAATAACAGCAGGTTACATTTTTAAAATGTGTGGCCAGGCAATTTTGTCACTGAGCTAACATCACAGAATATACTTACATGATTAAGATGGCTATGACATCACTAGGTGACATAATTTTATGAAACCCTTATCATATATTCTGTCCATTTATTTTTATTTATGTATTTATTTATATGGAACTGGGGACTGGGCATCATGCATGCTAGGCAAGCACCACTGAGCCACATTGCAGCAAGCCTTGTGCTGTCCGTTTTGACCAAAATATCATTGGGTAGCATGTTACAGTAGCAGTGAGCACCTCCTATATCCCGTACAATATTCTAGACCCCTGGAACACATCAGAGAATAAAAACAATACTCCAGTCCTCTAGATGAGGAGATAGATGAAAAACAAATTTGCAAATTACAGGAGTACTAAAAGTAGGTAAGTGCTAATGAGAAAAATAAAGCAGGAAGTGTACAGAGAATTATATTTTAAATGGAGTTGATATCATTTAAAGGTGATAGTGAGCAAAGACTTGAAAGAGGCAAGGAAATTGTTCACGTGGCCACTTGGAAGCATGACAAATACAAAGGCCATCTAACACTTAGATAGCCTATATTAATAGCACTATTTTAATTAGTAAAAAAAAAATTAATGGACTGAGGATATAACTCAGGGGTAGAGCATTTGCCTAGTGCACAAAGGCACTGGGTTTGAGCCCCAGCACTGCAAAAAAAGAGAAAAAAAGTAATCCTCCCAGCAGCTATTACAATGGATTCTGACTTTTCTACATGAGGAATCGAGGCACAAAAACATTAACTAAGTGCCCCAAACCATATAGCTACTGTGTGATATACCTAAGCTTGAGCTTGGCTAGTCTTTTTCTGGTGTTTGATGCTTGTAAGCACCACAGTATGCTGTGCTTCTTCCTCACAGTAAGAGGAAGTAGGGATTAAATCAAATAGTCACTAAAGGCTTTCAGTCAAGATTTGTCACTTAGGGCTGGGGTGTAGCTCAGTAGTAGACCCCTTGCCCAGCATGCATAATGCCCTGGGTTCTATCCCTAGCACTGACAGAAAAAAATAAAGATTTGGCATTTACCCCAAGTGAAATGGGTCTTGAACTGGAAAATGATACGTACTTTTGTTGTCCTCCTTCTAGAAATTTCCAAAGCACTTGCATACTCTTGACATTTCATATGGGTCTGCTAGATTCCAAAGGATTTTAACTTAGGAGAACAAAGAAAATTTCAACTGTATAGTATGATATCCTCTCAATTACCATACATACAGTAATCTCCCATTTTTAAAATCTTACAAGAAACTCTTTGTTGTATGACTCCAGCAATATCTGTCCTCTATCCTCTCCTGCAGGCACCAAAGCAAGATTTCAACTACCAAACTTTGTTTCCCTAATTTTAAGGGGAAGAATTATAAGAACAAATAGACCATTTAAAATATGTTGTCTCTATCTTCCAAGGTGATAAATTAGTGGTCTTCTTGGGGCATAATGTGTCCGTATCCTGAAAGGGCCACCAGCCTTACCTTGGCTTCATGATGTCCAGTACAGAGTGATCCTAAGGCCACTACTCTTGAGAATAACCAACCGACTTGGGCTTGTGCAACTCACCCTGCTCACAAACATTTAAGGGCGGTATAAAAGCAGGAGCCATCTAGAGAAGAGTAGGTTGGGGAAAATTACATGGTTATCGAAGAATAATGTTAATGGGCATAATAGCCACAATTTATTTAGCATTTACTGGATGTGTAGCACTGTGCTAAATGCTTTACAACCATGAGCTATCTGCTGTCATCCTCATGTATAGGTAAGGAAACTAAGACTTCGAGGGAATGAGTAAGTCACCCAGAACATATACAGTATGACAAAAGCATAGCTCTGCCTGTCTCCAAAGCTCATGTTCCTGGTCATTAGTCTGTACTGTCTAGGAAAATAATCTGATATGACACAGGAATTGTTTTTTCTTCTGGAACCTCAAAAACATTGTCTCTCTGGTTCCCGTTCTGAATTTTCAAGTGCCTTTTGAATATAACTGCAGATTTTCACCTTACCATTCTGTCTTAGTGTATCAGATACACCTTAGCTGCCTCATCAGATTCTCTTGCCATCATCTCAAATCCTCTGTTGCTTATTCCATCTCAGCCATTGCTGCAAATGCTCTGTTTGGGCCCACAGAATCCAAACTGGTAGGACTGAGGCTCATGTATCACTTTTCCAGCCTGGCTCTCCACCATGGCCACTACCAAGCAAACAGGCTCATTAGCAAGACACTATGAATTATTGGTTTCTCTACTCCTCAAACAAGATTAAAGGTCACACAGAGAGCATTGGATTTGGGTTGCTGCAAGACTGAAGTGGGAACAGGTGACACAGCAGAGTATGAGGAATCTAACTCCTAGTAGGATGAATTTTGCTTATTGGAAAATAAGGAAGGCATCCTGAAGATGGGTTCCCTGTGCTTTCTCCTCCCAAGGACTTACCTGAGATATGTTTTTGCCGTATGGCATGCGGCGGGTATTTTGTGTGGCCACCTGCACATACTGCTATTTCTCTGCAGACTGCTCAAGCATCCTCTGGCGGTGCCTCCACCTTCCTCTCTCTTCCCCTTTTTTCTCTCACTCTCATTACCCTCAGACTGAATCTCCTGAGTAAAACATCAGCATTAATTCTTGGTTTGTGTTCTATTTTTCTAGAAAACATAAACTAAATTATTCAGGTTTGGTTTCTCCGGATGGAACTACTACTTCCTAAATTTCTTTGGCTCAAAGCCAAGCTTCCAAGAGTTTGTTCCAAAAGACAGTAATAGCTGACGATAATATTGCCAACATTCAATCAGTATAACTGATGGAATTTGTGTATTTCCCCTTTAAAAAGTGCAGCTTGGAAGAAAATAAATATAATTTTTTTTGGTACCGAGAATCAAACTTGGGACCTTGTGCTCGCCAGGTGGGTGCTTGTACCACTGAGCTATATCCCAGACCCCCAAAATAAATACAATTAGAAGAGTCCTTGGCACTAAAAAGATTTTGAGTCAGTAGCTTAAAATTCGTCTCATTTCTGAATCCACTCATTTCCTGACCTCTCCCTTCACAACCACTTTTCCCCTTCCTTTGCAGTGCTGCGCTGGTTTGGATCCCCATTATTCTCTCTTAGACTAATTGCTTCCTAATTTGTCTTTCTGTCGTCATAGTCTCCTACTCCTGATGCAAGCTAGATACCACTGTGATCAGGTAAATAGTATGAGCGCTGATTTTATCTTGCTCTCTGGTGTTCAGAACTCTTTAGTAACTTCTCATTGCTGCCTGAACAATGCCCCGAGTTCCTCGGTGACTCTAACATAGCAAAAGCCTGGCACTGAGGCTGTCCACAAGCTGTAGCTATTATACCAGCTACAGTGTTTCTCCATTCGATTAGCTAGTCTGGTCTGCTTGCTTTTCTCTAAGTATGTTTTGCACTTTTTGGAGGCTGGCAGACCTCAGGTATTGAACTGGACAACAAAAGCACTTGTGGGTTTTGATAACCCCCACCCCCACCCCCAAGACAGGTGTCACGATGCCTGCCACACCCATAACCCTTCTTGGAGATGTCTAATATGTAGGATATCAAATGCTGTATCAACCTAATCTGCCATTCCAAACAGAGCCATTTAGGTCAGGAGGGGCCACCTAACCCGGGTCATCAAATCTACGCTGATGAGATGGTTTCTCTAGAATGCTTTGCCCAGAAGCCTGTGTTTGGTGGTGAATAGCTAATGCCATCAGGTCCTTCTGAGAATTACACTAAAATACATTGGATTGAGTCAGCTATTGGCAGTGGACAGAAGCAAAGTGATACACAGAGGGGGGAAGAAAGCTGAAGTCAGGTGGCAGCAGACACCATGAGACAAAAGAAGCTGTGAGACAGAGAAAAGAATAGAAAGAATTGAACAAGGGCAGCCAAAGCCAAGAGTCCACTAATATTAGATAATCAGATACAGCAACAGATATTTACTGCCAAAGAGCACACAGGATAACCCAGTTGCTATGGCTGTATTGTTTGCTGAATCACCTTCCGGTGCCTATTGGTCGTCACTTAAAATTTGATTGAGGTAACCTGAGTGTATCTATGTTCTGGAAATTAAATTTTTTCCTCTTGAAATCTCTATCAGTCCAGGAAACAGGAAACTGAAGGCACACTCTGCTGGGACTTTGAAAATAATGTGATGAAAACATATTTATTTACAGGAATGTAGGCAGGATTTCGGGAACTAAAGAGGGTACTGAGGCATCCAAGCACTAGCAATAGTGGAAGTTCAGAGCTCAAGAAAAAATGGTTTTCTCAAAGTCCAGGAATATCTGGGACTGTGGAAGTGCTAGTGACAGCCAAAAATCATCTCACTAACGCAGGGAGGAAATGAGAAGTATTTCACCTTTTTCTTTCTACTGTATTTAAAATTTATTTCACTTAATTTTTTTTTTTTTTTTTTGAGACAGGGTCTCGATATGTAGTTCCGGCTGGCCTTGAATTCACTATGTAGCCCAGGCTGTCCTCGAACTCGCAACAATCCTCATGCCTCAGCCACTCAAGTGCTGGGATTACAGGCGTGCACCACCATGCCTGGCCTTTTCCTCCTACTCTTGATACCATCATACCGGCAAACACACAATAAGCCAAAGGGTAGTGGAACCCAGAGTACATAGCATATGAGGTAGCAGCCTATCAGGCACAGAACATGGCAGAAAAGGATATAACACTGTAAGATTGCTCCCTTTCTCACTCCAAAAATGTATGTAGCCTAATCTCCAGAACCTAAGAATATTATGTGACTAAAAATGTCATTACCTTCCAGATCTCGAAAAGAGAAGCTTATCCTAGACCACTGGGGTGGGTGTCAAGTGTAATCACATATCCTTAAGAAAGAGAAGCAAGGGTAGCCATTCTTACTGGGGTAAGGTGGAATCTCAGTGTTGTTTTAATTTGCATTTCTCGAATGACTAATGATGTTGAACATTTTCTCATATATTTAT